>NC_134828.1:5446633-5786176 GCF_004210375.1 Tachypleus tridentatus
ATTTTGAGACCAAACTGAACAAACAATACTTACAGCTTTGAGAAACATGCTACACAGAATAAAATTTTATTTTGAAACCAAATTGAACAAACAATACTTACAGCTTTGAGAAACATGCTACACAGAATAATATTTTATTTTGAGACCAAACTGAACAAACAATACTTACAGCTTTGAGAAACATGCTACACAGAATAATATTTTATTTTGAGACCAAACTGAACAAACAATACTTACAGCTTTGAG
This sequence comes from Tachypleus tridentatus, assembly GCF_004210375.1. Lineage (NCBI taxonomy): Eukaryota > Metazoa > Arthropoda > Merostomata > Xiphosura > Limulidae > Tachypleus > Tachypleus tridentatus. Next base: position 5,446,880 of record NC_134828.1, read on the forward strand.
AAACATGCTACACAGAATAATATTTTATTTTGAGACCAAACTGAACAAACAATACTTACAGCTTTGAGAAACATGCCACACAGAATAATATTTTATTTTGAGACCAAACTGAACAAACAATACTTACAGCTTTGAGAAACATGCCACACAGAATAATATTTTATTTTGAGACCAAACTGAACAAACAATACTTACAGCTTTGAGAAACATGCCACACAGAATAATATTTTATTTTGAGACCAAACTGAACAAACAATACTGAACAAACAATACTTAGAGTGACCAAACTGAACAAACAATACTTACAGCTTTGAGAAACATGCTACACAGAATAATATTTTATTTTGAGACCAAACTGAACAAACAATACTTACAGCTTTGAGAAACATGCCACACAGAATAATATTTTATTTTGAGACCAAACTGAACAAACAATACTTACAGCTTTGAGAAACATGCTACACAGAATAATATTTTATTTTGAGACCAAACTGAACAAACAGTACTTACAGCTTTGAGAAACATTCTACACAGAATAATATTTTATTTTGAGACCAAACTGAACAAACAATACTTACAGCTTTGAGAAACATGCTACACAGAATAATATTTTATTTTGAGACCAAACTGAACAAACAATACTTACAGCTTTGAGAAACATGCTACACAAAATAATATTTTATTTTGAGACCAAACTGAACAAACAATACTTACAGCTTTGAGAAACATGCTACACAGAATAATATTTTATTTTGAGACCAAACTGAACAAACAATACTTACAGCTTTGAGAAACATGCTACACAGAATATTTTATTTTAAACATGCTACACAGAATAATATTTTATTTTAAACATGCTACACAGAATAATATTTTATTTTAAACATGCTACACAGAATAATATTTTATTTTAAACATGCTACACAGAATAACCATGAAATTAACTGGTTTGCAATTTATGACAAATATATTTCCTTCTTTCAACAATATCTTAAACAAGTTTATATACTGAACTGTTTCAAGTTTTTACTGTTTCTGTAATTATTTGTCAGGACATACACCAGCAAATTAATGTCCTTAAACTAGTTTTAGCTGTGTAAACATGTGGATGAGCAAGAGGGACATTCTCATGAAAAATGACATCTTACACGTTTCAATAATAAAATATTTCCCTTTCAACAGTACATCAAATACAAAAAAGTATTGTAGACCTGAATGATACAACAAATTTACATTTCCACAGTGATATTAAAGGTATCATGTCAGCTGATGTCATGCAATGAAAGGGTAACAAACTATTGTTGGTTATAATTTTTGGAGTTTACCCACAGCACAATCATGGACATACAGGGGAGGACAGTCAAATTTAAATAACAACACTCCCCATGACATTTCCTGGGGTTAATCCCATAAGGATACATGCCAAGTTTAGTGATAATGTTAAACAGTTTCCCAGTTATAAGCAAGCATGTACACACTTACATTGATTTTTTATCAAATAACTGTTTAGATATGTTACAATATTACTGTATTTTATTACTTTATATATTGTAAAATTATGGTTTTATAAATTAAGTTAAAACCACTTCTGCTCGATAAAAGTTAAAATAATGAAAGTTGCTCCAAAAGAAAAGCTGAAATCTCATGGCATAACTGAAAAGGTTTTTGCACACGAGCCATACCTTTGAAAGTTTCAACTTGCATTAACACACACTGTACCAATCTGATGAAACCAGTGTTAGACTACAGCACTCCAATAGAAGGACAACATATTTGTGCACATTAGCACCTATGGACACAATGTATATTATCAAAAGCTCATTCTTCGCAAGGCAAAACGAACACATCCAAAATGATGACAAAAGTTGGGAGTTTGTGTGAAGAAGTTAAAATTTATGTGAAGTATATTTTTAGCTAAAGAAAATATTAACTTTAGAAATGCTACTACATCATTTCTCCACAGAACTGAGGGCTAGAACCTCACATTGAAAAAATGGTGGAAGGATTGGTGTGGATAAAGAAATTCAGAAGATGAGCTCCTCTCTGAGAATATACAACAGAAATGTAAGGGTCTTGAGATATGCCACCCACTGGGTGGAGAAACCTAATAGTGCATAACTTGATGGAACACCAGATCCATCTTATGAAGGAAGACCTGTCACCCAATAGAACTGCTAAAGCAAAATGTACTGTTAAAAAAACCTCGTGTTGTGGTGAAGTGTTGTAAAGGTGGGTGGAATATGAAAGTTGGCCTGTACATCTCAGAAGAAGGTCAACAAAGCATGTTGCTTAATGTCAAGCTGTACTGTACAGTGAAAAATAGTTACTTGGAAGGTGCAGGAATAAATCATACCAGACCTGTGTCTCAATGAGAACACCACCCCACTGGTATGATAATCAGGTTTTTAGTGCATAGGCAGTTTGCACTACACATCTAGTCCTATCCACTTTCAATTAAAGGATATGTCTATTTGGTCTCAAATGGACACATCCTCTCTTTAAGTTACCCAAGGCTCTAGGGGTTTGTTCAGGAGGGTTGGACAAAAGAAGAAGATGAAGCGAGAGGAAAACCCATGAGAAAGCACCTGAGTGAATCAAAGATTGTATGGAAAAGAAGTCCACAAGTGCATAAAGTGGGATAGATCAGTTTCAACCAGACTGGAGCCAAGGTATGTTGCCAGAAAAAAGCCACCTCTACAATGGTCAGCCATTCAAGAGGGGAAACATCAGAAAATAGTAAAGATAACAAGAAGAAATGAAATGACCCTAACAAGCCCCCAAGGACAAGAAATCTGTTGGGACCCCAGAGACTGAGTAAAGATGGAAACAAATCACTTGCTGAGGATAGAATTTCTGGTGATACACAATGTGCTTAGGTAGACTAATACACATGGAGGATGTGCTGCTCTCCATTTGGTGTATGAATATAATGTTTTTGTTCAGACCATGTATCTCTCCACTGTTTGTTGCTATCCAACTGATGCATGCACAAAAAATATTTCAGAGTAGCAGTGAGTAGTATTTTGAAACTAAAAAATTATATGGGCTTAAGTTAACAAGACCTACAATATTAAACTGCTTTTTCCTTTCTTTGATTAATTAAACTAACAACAACAGAATAAAATAAAATTTACTAGCAATAAATCTTTAACATGCATGAATCTACAAATGAACATAAAGCTTGATAACACCATGAATTATCATATATAACTCAATCTAACCTTTACTTTCCAAACACACAACCTCAGTAAGTTAGAATAATAGGTTCAAACTATTAATTCCGATCATCATATCATCCAGAATACTCCCACCTAAGAGTCTTGTGAAGAGTAATCACTGACATAGGAGTAAATCACCACCCACGAATAAGACTATATAATCAATAAAAAGTATTGTCAGGCCTGCATTAGAGTACAAGCAAATTTAAAATTACTTATAATTAATACATATTAAGTTAATTACAGAATATAAGCTAATTATACAAAGTAAATTAGAATATGATGAATCTAACCTTTAAGGATTAGCTGTTACAACTGAATAATTATAATAATTATTTACTTGAACAGCATGGCAATTAAAATTTAATTAGGAACATAAAAAAACAATATAATTATTTTACAACATTATGGAAATATGCCAAAACATTACCGTAAAATAGTTTTAACTTGCTTTGGTGGAAACAATTTCTAATTATGTCCTTCAGAATTTACTTTTTAAGGAATGTCCTTTCTATTGTGGGAAAGAAAATGACAGCTAAATGTTCATTTAACACAAAAGCAAGCAATTTATCTTTTACTCTAGTCATCTTATAAAAAGTCTTCTCTGAACTGCAATTCATAGCAGGTTGGCACAACCACACAAGCATATTCTTAATGCCACATCAACATCAGAAACAAAAGAGATTTGAGTTATTTTTTTTCTAATTGCTTTGATGCATTGTTAGATGGATGGTGTTTCACTCACAAAATTTCCAAAACTGTAATATTTCACTGGGAGCCGTCTGGAACTGGAGAGTACATATCTCCCAATCTTTTAGCTGTAGCAAAAATTCCAGTCTCATTTAAAAGTTTGAAATTAGATACAAAACCAGTACTTATTTCTGTTGCTTTATATGTAGAAAACTGATTTTCCAAACATATTTGTCAACTACCAGTAAAAAATTTTCTATGCAAAACTTCACAGTTAATAACATAAAATATGAAGATTTATAAGAATAAGAGTTAAACTGGTGGTCCAAATCACCACTTGGGGACCTGGCACAACAATTAATGTACTCCTGAGTAATGTCCTACAATACTGACCCTCAAAGATGTTTGGCATTTGAAAAATAATGGATACTGTGATAGATTTAATATGAAGAACTATTTGAAACCAACTAAGCTAAAGAATATACATATACAAATATCTCTTCTCAGTTTCTACCAAATGATTAATTTCACCAATAATCTTTGGTAGTAGTTTTCAAACTTTTTCTTTATTCAAAAACAACCCGAATGATTTTTTTGTTTTATCTCGGTGGACTAAAAAAAAGAAAGGACTAACATATTCTAAGAATGAATACACAAGTTATAAAACTTGTGGTTAAAGTAAAATATTATTAAAATATTTGTACAGTGACTTGAAAAGTTTCTTGAACAATCTTTAAACTGTTGGAAATAATGACAAGAGTCAATTATATGTTTTAAACCACAGCCACCTGGCTACAGTATGAACTTGAGGTCCTCTACTGGCAGTTAACCTACATGTACGTGGTTTTCTCCAGTTTATCATTTACAATATTTAACTCACATCAAAATGTTATCATACTGGTATACAACAACAGTGAATTATTCATGTATGTAGTTTTCTCCAGTTTATCATTTACAGTATTTAACTCCCATCAAAATGTTATCATACTGGTATACAACAACAGTGAATTATTCATGTACGTGGTTTTCTCCAGTTTATTTTACAATACTTAACTCACATCAAAATGTTATCATACTGGTATACAACAGTGAATTATTCACACCTAAGATTAAATAAAAATGTCTTAACACAGTATAAATTTGGATTATTTGAATGGCTGTTTTTACTATAATATTTAAAGTGTATTCTTATAATAATATATAGGTACTAATAAAAAAACACATTAACCAACATCTTTAAGTGTTCTTGAATTCTGAATCAAAGAGCAGTATTTCAATTTGAATAACTTTTCTAAACAAACCCAACATTACTTGACAGATACTTTCCTATCCTTACTAGCATTGATTTCCTTTAAAATTAAAAACGGACACTATACAGTAAATCCTAATAACTTCAGTAACGGCTCATCCAACACCAACAATTAAAACACTGACATGTATAACAATCTGTGGATACTTTTACCAGGAACAATTTTCCAACAATGGAGTCACAAACTTGACCTTACATATGTTGAAGGTGCATAACAGAAGTTTTCATAGATTTTAAGATCATTGAACACATAAGTAATCTTTATAACAACAAGCTGTAAATGTCATGTTTATAAAAACACTAATATATTATATCTATACATATACACCAAGAATGCAGTAAAACTGTTATTTACCATAAACAAGTTAAGATGCTACATTAAATATTTCACAAACACAATAAAATATTAAAGTTACTTAATGTATTTGTTCATAAGCTACAATTTCAGTTTAGATGTTTATACCCATATGTATATTTTCTATATTAAAAGGTTATTTTCTGCCACACAAAGTATTAAAGTGATTGTCAATTTGAAACACTTCTATGTACTGGTAGCTTGCAGCTTATTACAACATGTGCCTGTTTTCATGTTGACTTTATTGTTAAAGAACAATAGAAGAAACACTTTTTGGTATATTTGTTTGCTATTTTAGTTGCCATGGATTCACAATATTGATAAGTAAATGCAAGAACATTCGTGCAAACCATCTTACACCCTTTGTATTTTCGTGTTCAAGTTTAAAGAATAAACTTTGGTTTTGCAAGAAAGCATAATATTCTTTTATTAAAGAAAGGCTTTATTACACATCCAGATGTTATTGATTTTCTCACATTATTAGATCATTATCAAGTAATAGTAATGTTACCATGGAAACTTGAATAGGTGTGAGACTAAACTCCAAAAGGTGTAGATCAATATGCCATAAGTTGGTAAAGAGAACAGGTGGTCTACATTTGTCACAGCTGGGTGCTATCTATGAATTGTTATCATTCAAAGTTCTGTAAAATAAGGCTTGCACGTAGTCTGTTACAGTTAGAGTTTGTATTAAAACTAAGATACAAAATAAAATTCCCCAACACTAAAACATTTTCTCCTGAGTAAAATTGCAAAAACAAATATATTTAAGTGTTTCATCATCTTGCCAATCTATTCAAGTGTTCAGATAGAATATTAAAGTAATGATTTAATATTTTAAGAAGATATCTCATTACTAGCATAAGAAATATATGTTACAAATACTTTAATAATATCTTATGTTCAAAGACTATCATAGCTGGAACTAAAATGTATAAAGTTTCTCTGATCTAATCTAAACCTCCATAATGTTTTTCTTACTTAGATAAATATTTTTTCTTTTATTACTGAAAACACCAATATCTTAGTTTCTACAATCAAAGATGGTTAAAAAAAATTGTAGCTGAAGAGGACAATTGTGGGTGGGTCACACAAACTAAAATAATATAAAAAATTTATAATATGCAATTGTAAAGCTAATGATCTTTAAAAATAGGCTGTAAAGATGCTGAACTAAACACACATCATCAAATAATTATATTTCTCAAAAACTAGCTATCACAGTGAATAGAACTTCTACAGATTTATCCCTTTAAGCATGTAAAATATATATTTCATGAGGAAAGAAGCAGTTACAACCTAATATTTTATTCTTTCCAAATCTAAATGTTTTATTGTGCATAGCTAATTTTCATAAAACAAAATGATAAAGTGGCTGTCACATTACAATGCTTACAGTGCTGAAAGGGAATGCATGTTCAGTGACAGGATTTGACCTCATAACTTAACAATTCCAAGCCCCTAACCATCAGGCCAGATGAGGATTTAAAAAAAAACAAACCTAAACCCTAAAATTAATTAGAATAAACAGAAAGGTAACAAACATTTTAAACAGTCAAATAATCAACTAAGGATAAAACACATTTCTATCATATTCAGTTAACATCTATGCATAAAAATCTTGAGTTAATGAATTTTTTGCTTATATATAATGAACTACTAACAACATTCATATAATTATCACAAATATTCACAACAATAACAAGTGGTACAAGTCTAACCATGTAGTCTTAACCATAATAAACAAGTATATTCCCATAAAATTGAGATTTCTGATGTAATGCAAACAAAAATCTGAAATATGTTTTGAACATTTATAATTAGGTTATGCAAAGCTATATAAATATTAGCTGAACCTTGTGAACACAGATAATGAATAAAAATATCTCAAGTTCACGTTAGAGCAACACAAGTGTCTAGTCTGATTGTCAGGGAACACTCAAAGTTGTTATACTTACCATTTGCTGACAACGTAACTATTCTTCAACATCAGTTTTCTTTATCTAACCATTGGTCTTGCATGCTATAGTATTTTATAACTCACTTAAATGCCTTTGGCAATATCTAATTTGCACCTTCCACCCTGGTACTGTATATCACTTGGACAAAGTAATCACTTTTACAAGGATTATACCATCCCAGTCACTAACACAGCTCTTTGGGGGAGTCAGGGCATGAGAGCATCAATGAAGTATTATTGGAAGCAGAATCTCACACTGAAAAGATGGAGAGGCAACTGAGAGAATTATCCATACAAATATCCATATAGAACAAGGATGTACCAAGATAAATGGTACATGAGTGAGAAAACTGCAATACATCCAGAACAGCAATGCTCTTCATTCAGAACTTGGTTCCTGTATCAAGGGTGGAACAGAACGTAAGTAATCATCATTATAGGCCAGCCCCAACCAGATGGCTGAGGTTCCAACACTCAGGGTTGGAATTGAGGGGTCTTGGTCTCTATATCTCATGTTTGAAGCTAGGGCTAAAAAACTGTAATGATATATATATATTTGATTGGATCCCAACCTGTAGCCATAGAATGATCTATTTGTAACCACTAGAATCACATCTAGAAAGTAAGCAACACTAAAGTGGACAAACATTCTACTAGAATTATGAATATTCATCCTTACTCTCACTGTGAAGCTCAGCAGAACAGTGTGATAGGTGAACCAAGTTCCCTAAAATTTTAAAAGCAAATGGACTCTGATTTATTCATTGTGATGATCAGTAGGGAGAGGTAGAATTCCCTTCAACTTTACTTATGATAATCCATGAGTAGCAGTATATGATCATACCATGTGGTAAGTGCCTAGATAGTCTCATGGAGCATCTAATTTCTACACAGCCTGTTGCAACTAGTAGTAAGAATAATCAAATTGGTTGTAAATGCAGAACTGGACTGATAGAAACATCTGTCAAGACAACACTCACAACAAAGTTGGATCCAGTGAAATCAAGAGGTAAAGGATCCTGGAAAATAAAAGACAGTGACAAACATAGAACTTTCTCCATATAATCAAGCAGATACTGTTAAGAATAGACATGGAGTAGAGGAAACTTTCAAAAGAAAGCTGTCCAAACATGTAAAGAATGTGTAAGAAAAGCACTGGGAGAGATCTGAATACAAGCCCATAAAAGACCCCCACTGGATAAATGAAATGGGCAGTAAAAGACAAATGAGCTGAATCAGATGAGATGTAACCCAGCAGATACCTCACCTGTACAGACCAAAATATGCAAAATGGATATTTGGGGATCCACTTCTAAGTAAGTGGAGAAAATCAAGGGAAACTGAAGTATCCCAATTAACACATAGTTTAGAGATCACTTACAGGCCTGACAAGTTATCAGAAGTGAGAAATAGATGTAGCCCTTTCCCTAAATACCAGAGACTTAGAAAGAAGGGACTTATAAGAATATGGTCAACAACTACAACATATGACATCAATATGTCAGCAGCCACAAAAAATATACTTCCAATAAGAAGTGGAAAACCATGGCAAGCAGACAAAGGTGGGCACAAGGTCCATCTACCCTGTCATATAATGAAATGGCATATCTACCAGCCTGAAACAGAAATTCAGGAAGGAAAAGAAACTAAATAACCTTCCCTTCCACCAAAAAGGGAGGATTAGACTCAATGTGAACAAAGAAAAGTCCCAAATCTCACAAATTTGAATGATTATCTGAAGAAAATGAATAGGAGATGGATCCAAATCAAATTCATTAGAAGCTGATTCAGTAAAGAAATTTATCAGAAAACAGAATTCAACTTTTCTCCAAGATCAACCACAAAAGTTATGAAAAAACATTCTGGGCCAAAAAAAAAGTCTTCATTTCTTGGTCTCAACTGAAAGTGAACCTCCCCCCCATCACCACAGAGAGATGACAGATAACAAGAGGAGTAGAGAGGTCAGATCAACTGGATGATTCGTAACACTTCAGAAAAAACTGTGAACAATGCTTTTTCAAGTGATAATATCTTAGTGAGTACTTATATATAGTACCAGGATAGAGGGTGCATTGACAAGGGTGGAAAATTTTCCAAATTAGATGTTTGCAAGGGCATTTAAGTGGAGAATAAAAGACTGGAGCATTCAAGTCCAATGTTTAGATCGACAAAGCTGTTGTCAAAGGATACCCACAATGTTAGTGGATGGTATGTTTGAGATGCAACATCATTCAGATTTGGAATCAGCACATCCAAGTTGTAAAAATCAATCATAAAACATTTGTTAAGAGCTAATTCCAGGTTTGACCCTACTATTCCTGGACTAAACAAACCACACCACAGAAAGACTGGTTGAGTCCCTAACAACTTCTAACATTCAAAGCGATTTCTAGATTTCCTAAGATTCAGAAAAAAGTCTAAAACACATCTCTATTCTTGGGTCATATTTCTTAAATTGTATAACATTCTAATAACTTGACTTTACATACCTTCTATCATATAAATATACCTTCTGTAAAAACAAGGTTAGTATTAAAAAACAAAAGTATATATCTTACATGGTACTTGTTCATGATCTCCTACAGACAACTGCACATTGAAATACAAACTAATATATCACAGGGTTTGAAATTTTCTATTTAAAGCCAGACATCTCTGTTAAAAAATCAAGTTTGACCAGCACTTTCCAATCTATCCCCGGACATCGTGACTGGTGGTCATATTCCTAACATATCGGAAACAAATACATTGTCCCCTCAAAAATAAGTGAGGCAAAAGCTGTGTATGCACACCCCAAAGATTTTGCTTAAAAGTATATTCTATAATGAATGGAAAATAACTTGCAAAATTTAAGATTTAAGATAAGACAAAAAAAAACAAATTTTAAAAGACAGTCGTGAACACTCACAAATGTGCTTTTTAGGTCGCCTTATCTGTGCCGTCCCGGATAGCCACGTGACTACCAAACATTCACGACGATCTGACCATGGCGTCTGATGGAAAAAAAATGGGAAAATCTCACGATCTATTTCAGTTTGGCTTCACAAGCAAGATTAATGACTCAGAAGACAACACTATGGAACCCCGAGTGAAAAAACCCAAGTTTGTTGACCCAAGCCCAAGTGTTATAGCAAAAACTGTTACTGCTAGTACTGGCGCTAAGCCTACTCATCGTTTCCAGGATGAATGGAATATAGGCCGACCATGGCTGGAGTATAATAATACTACTGGACTAATGTTTTGCTCAATTTGTCAGGAATATGACCAAAGTAGTGGAAGGCAGAAGAACACCTTCATAACAGGATCTTCCAACCTGAGAGCAAGTGCTGTTAAGGAGCATGAAAACAGTCGGACCCACAGTCTAAGTTGTCAAGTTAAGAGAGCAAAAGAAACACCTGATTTAACTCCCATGATGAAAGAATTGAGCAAACTTAACCAGACTGAGAAAGACTGTTTGCTTATGCTGTTCAGGACTGCCCTTTATATGGCTTTGAATGCCAAACCATTCAGCAATTTTCAAGAGCTTCTGTTGCTGCAGAAGCACAACTTCAGTATAAACTTAACAGAACATTATGCCAATGACAAACAAGCAGTTATCTTTATGAAGTATATTACAGAAACAATTAGAATTAATGTCAGATCTTGTCTGCACACCTCATTATTCTTTGGCATTATGACTGACATTGAGCAGGAGATAGTCTATGTAAGATACTTGGACAGTGAATGTTACCCAGTAACCCACTTCCTGTGTCTGCAGTCAGTTGAGAAGGCTGATTCTGAACACTTGCTACAGGCACTTAGTTAGAGTAAAGGTTTCTTAATTACCTGGGATGAGAATTTCTGGATTTATCCTGAATTCCTAATTAAGAAAAATTAAAATGGACAATATTTCATGTACATTTGTGTTTTAATTCAGGTTTACATAGTCATTCCCCTATTCCCCCCATTACAGATTCCATCCCAGAAGAAACAGCTAAAGTTGTTCTGTTTATGGCTTGTTAACTAACTTTTTCTCTTTGAAACCTGTGAATTCATGCAACAAAGAGCCATATACTGTTTTAGTGTGTTACAACAAATATAGATATACAAATAAAATATAAGAATAAATCAAGTTACCTCTGATTTATTAGTTAATTTTTAGGGCCAATACTGTAGAAGGTAGGAGCTACTTAAGCAAGATACAATGAAAAGGTTGTACAGACAATATATATCAAAAATGGTAGATGATAGTTAATGCCCAGCATGCAGAAGTTGAAAGTGCTGAAATCATTTATACTTAGATGATGTGACGTTTTTAAACTTCCACCAATACCGACAACAACACCTTAAAGATTCTCACATAAAAATAACTAACATTTTTTACACTGATGATGAAATCATTTAAAATTTCCCAAGCATCTACAATTAAATATTTTTTATGTTAAAAACCAACTCATGATTCATTTTAATCTCTGAAAAGAGGTGTTTTTCTCACAAATGTTTTCCAAGAGTTGCATAACATCTGTCACACATATTATGATGAGAATCTTTACTAACTTAATGGGTAAAACCTAAAGACAAAGAATTTTAAAAAATAATTAGTTTATTTACTTTTAGTAGTCTTGTCAAAATAGAGAAATGCGCAGAACATTGATTGTTTTTTTGAGGTTGTTATAGGTTTCGTACTATGTTGCATATTAAAACATTTTTGTATAAGCATTGAACAAGTCATAACTCAGTCCTAACCTGTTGTAATAGAAGTTATCAATAATACTAACAAAGAAAATATCTTTAAAGAAAGCCAAAACAAACTGAAGATTAGTCTTGTAAAAATAACCAATTTAAATTAAGAAATAAGTGAGCTCATTTATTAATTAATCAACAAATTCCACTAACTCTCCAGTTCTATAAATAATATGATATAAATCACCACTAAAGTGATAGATGGTTATTTACTTCTGGTTGTGTATCCCCTTATGGAGGATCCAGAAACATCTCTTTTTATCGTACTAGATATTATCAGGGTAATTTATTATTTATAATCACAATTTAATTCTAATTGTTTCCTTTCTTGCTATCTAAATTGAAAAGTATCAAAGAGGTTTATCAATTATAAACTCAATATTACACATCTCTATCTAAAACTAAAGACGAACATCCTGTTAAAAAAATTAAATCATTCAAGGACATTGTGTGTATAGTTTTACAGGAACATTAACTTTGAAATTAAGAATAATCAATAAATTTCAACATGCATGACAGAAAAGGACTATGTAACTTACTTCTTCACATTTGGATCTCGGATCTCCACACCATTTCTTACACCCCGCATGGAACAGTGTACTAAAGCAAGTCGAGATGAAGTAGCTTCCTGTATATTGATAATATAGCTTCATCACAGGACCTAAATTTCACTACCATCTTATATGATTTTTTAACTAACTTATGAAAACTACTAATTTGGGTATACTTATAGACATATTGATTACAAGTAATTCTCTCTATATATAAAACTTATTAAACCTTACTCAGAAAACTTGTGAGCAGTTCTGGTCTTTTGAATAAGAAAAGAAACTGATTTATTGGAAATGGTATACATGATAGAAAGCTTATCCTTTAGAAACAGGCTAAGACCTCAACAAAGAATTGTAAGAAGTAATTTTATTGAAGTTTAGAAGATAATATATCTGGAGTATCAGTATAATAAATATCCGTGATTTCTATGTGTTGTATTCTGAGGAAAGCAAGGTGAGTTTAACATTTGGTAGAATATAGTCTTGGTTCAGTGACACATTAAGAGGTGGGGTAAAACATTTACTTTTATCAATATTAGGGTTGCCATGATAACAATTTATTGCCTTTATAACAAACAACTATTTTTAACATAAAGTTTAATTTTCATGTGTTTTTTTTATTCCTTTCAAACATAGTACTATATGTCATTCAATTACCATGCTATACTATATTCAAAACATTTTTCTTCTTCCGTTTAACCAATTTTAGTACTTTAACAATAATCTTCTGTGTTACTACACTTTTTACAGAAACACAACTCGTTAAACTAAAATGACAAAATAATTTCATAACTTATCTTTCAATAAAAATTGATTTTTCTTTAAAGTTTTGAGTTCAGATAACACAATTTTTAAAATTACAGACTTATTCAAATCTATGATTAGCTAAAGTATACATTACTGAAAATATAGTATCTAAAATAATTAACTTTGTATGTAGACCCACAGACAACATGACAAACAGTTGTGTTTTTATATTTACTTTTGGACCATTTTTGAAACCAGCATTATTATCAAGGTTGTAAGAAACTGGTAAATCATAGATAAAAGAATAATTTATATAAACACTTCACTCAGATCTCCTCTAGCACTTCTTTTTACAAGTGAAAACAATTTTAAAAATCTTAAACTCTCCTCATATGGCAACCCATACATCTCAGATACCATTTTAGTAACCCTCCTTTAAATCCTAAGATCTTATCATACTTATCTAATCTTGACACATTACTTATCTGATGTTTTTGTTACACATCCACCTAATGTCTTGACACATTACTTATCTGGTGATGTTTTTGTTACACACCCACCTAATGTCTTGACACATTACTTATCTGGTGATGTTTTTGTTACACACCCACCTAATGTCTTGACACATTACTTATCTGGTGATGTTTTTACACACCCACCTAATGTCTTGACACATTACTTATCTGGTGATGTTTTTGTTACACACCCACCTTGACACATTACTTATCTGGTGATGTTTTTGTTACACACTTATCTAATCTTGACACACTACCTATCTGATATTTTTGTTACACACCCATCTACTATCTTAACACACTATGTATCTGCTATTGTTTTTGTTACACACCCATCTACTGTCTTAACACTACATATCTGATGAAGTTGTTGTTATACACCCATGTACTGTCTTGACACACTACTTATCTGATATTTTTGTTACATACCCAAATACTATCTTGACACACTACTTACCTGCTGTTGTTTTGTTACACAGTTATCTACATAGGGAAGTTATGAAGACAGAAAAAGTAAAGAGCTAAGAATTTTTAACAATTTTTTTCAAACAGAAGTGGCTTAATGAGTTCTATTTGATAAAAAGATGTGTTATGGAAAGTTAGAATGTTCCATCAGGGTTAAGTTTTTAAAATAATTTCCTTCTTTAGTTCAAGCCATTTATTTGTTATTAATATACTTTTATTATAAAAATTATTTTACATTGTTAGTTTAATATATGTATTAATGAGTAACAAACCTCTAAGCTGACCAAACCTTATGAGATATTATTGGGTTTATGGACAAAAGTATCATTATCAACAAGGTTACCTCAAGTCATGAAACAATGTGCACAAGTTTAAACACAAGGATTTAGTTGTAGTGGTTGAATTTCAGGTTGTAAGTACATAACTTGCTTTGATTTAAGGTAATAATTTCTTTCGTTTTTGAAATGATTTGCACATTAAAATATAAATTTTTGAAAGTTACAGGTATTTTCTTCACTGAAAGATCCTTAACTAAGCTAAGGTAGGCTTAATGAGTTTTATAGGCCATGGTAAAATATTCTGATGATTCAAATGTTTAGTTAACAAATTTTGAATATAAACTTTATGTTTATCACATTGAAACAAAATAAATACATTGACTAGCTGGTTACTTAATCATTTCTTTGATATATTTCAATTAAAAGCATTAATGTTACCAGTTATAATAAAACGTGGTTTCATTATCTGGCTATCAATTCATTTAATATATACAAGTACAATGGGGATACATGTATATTTTAAAAACAAACAATGGTAGCAGTATTCTTGTCTCTACATTACTGATTCATTAAGTGGGAAATGTTTTGATTATCTTTGAAAACACTCATGCCAGAAGTTTTTACTAAATATTGTTTTTGCACACAATACTTATTGTCAATGAAAACACTTTTAATGTCTATTTAAATTGGTCACATGTTTACAGAAAATGACATCATCTGTTGATTACATTATGCCATGAAACTAACTGGCCTAAAATGTAGGATAAGAATCATATTAATGGCAGAGAAGAGTTTCCCACATTTTTAATTTATTCACTGTGGATTCAAAAACAGAAGTATGCAAGAGTGTTTCTATCTTTTGTTACCCACAAGTCACTGCTCTATGCAAGAGTGTTTCTGATTTATCTCTTGTCAAGTCACTGTTCAAGAGGCTTCTGGCTGAAAACCAGAATTTCTCATGCGAGATAAACAAAAATCTTTTCAGCGTTTAGTTTCTAACTTTTAAAAACATTTTCTTTTTTACCCCATTACACAGGCGACTAGTACGTCTATATCAGATTTATGGAAATATTAGTGCATAAACATTATTGAAAACAACAAAACTAGTAACGAACTTAATGAGACAAACAACTTGTGTGAATGTTAATTGGTTGAAATCTAAAAGATAACTCTTTATTAAATAAATAGTTGCATTAACTTCCAGGATTCTTTATGAAATGTTGATTTAATTAAAACAATGTGTACTTAGAGTTGATTATCAATAACTCATATTTTATATGATAAATAATCATGCATTTATTGAGACTGACAGTAACTTGAGGTTCTGATAATAGAGAGAAAAGCTGGTGCTTGCTGTGTGCCAATTTTTTTATATGATAAATAATCATGCATTTCTTGAGATGTAACGACTGACAGTAACTTGAGGTTCTGATAATAGAGAGAAAAGCTGGTGCTTGCTGTATGCCAATTTATAATTTTTATAAGCAACTCATACTAAAACATACTAGACAAAAATATAAATTCCTGGATTAGCCTGAAAACACACAAATCAACAAATTAACCAACAGCAAAGTTCAACCAAACGTGTGTGTATTGACTCATAGATAAAAAACAACAAAAATTAAATTCTTGATGTATCAGCACAGGAACCAACCTCAATCATTCTGTGCTTGTTATAGATAAGTTAACAAAATATCAGATTTTTTTTATGAGTCTTAAAGTTTGTTGTTTTGTTCATGCTTTTTTCTTTTTGCATTTTGATCAAAAATGGAAATAATTTTCATTTTAAGATTAAAAATATATTTAGACAAAAAATTTTAAAATTTCATATGTGAAATCCTCATAATGTTCAGAAAGTTTTATCTAACATTTCCTAAGAAAAAACTATATTTTGTGTTATTTTCACCAACATATCTCTATGGGTTCAGTTAATTTGCCTGATCTCATAACTACCTTAAACATTGAGAAATAAATATAAATTATGCTTTTTTTCATTCTAGAATTAATCCAAATTATAATGCAAAAACATGAACGTTTAATCTAAATAGCTTAAATCTTATAACATTAAACATTTATACATACTGACCTTTAAGCTGTGTCTGGCTAACAATACAGAAGTTACAATAACATAGCACACGTATGCTCACGTTACCTTATCCAATAATATCAAACTTTACCAAGTGAACTGTCATGGTTGTGTTTTAGTGGACTAGTATTTTGTAATACACAGTCACATTTCAATTATTATACATTATATATATATATACATTATTACTATTTACAAATAATATCTTAAACTTATTTTACTTTAAACACAGAATAGTAAATAAAGTATAGCAAACAATTTTATCTCTTTGTTATGATCATTGTACTCAGTTGCTGCTTGTTGTAGCTTGCTGGGCCTTAAGAAATTTCTTGTGTGAAGAATGTTTTATATGTATATAGGAGTATCCAAAAAAACCAGAAATTATCATATCAATACCACAGGATTCCACTATAATTTATGTAATAACTAAGCTGTATTTGGATCTAAAAAGATACGAAATTCTGAACAGGATAAAGATTCAATTTACCAGTATGAAGGTTTGTCTCAAAAGAAAGAAATGATGCTGTTATATTTGAAAATGGCTTAAAAATTATTACTAACTGAGCATTCTGAGCTTTCACTTGGTTATTCATATGTCATATACATAAGTTTACACAAAAAAATCATTTTTAAAGATAGAAAGAGGTGAGTGGAACAACTGTGTTTGATTCAGTACATATGTTCTATATGAGCAAACAAAGAGTGGTTGTTGTTTCATATTCTAGCTGGTCAATATTGCTGAGTTTCTAGTTCGTACAAAACAGCCTTTGTATTTTGACATCAAATACATCTATCTGAACTGATGCTACATCCAACATACCATGAAATGCAGAAAAATTGATCTGTAGGTACATTCTTCTTTTCATTTTTGAAAGATATTAAATAATCCATAATATACGAATTTGAATTATGGTCTACAGTTTAATACCAAACTTAATGACATAAATTCATAAATAGGTAGTTCAATAAAATTATGAATGTGGGCCAACAAACATGAAAACGTGGCCTTTCACCCATGACCCATCAGTGATTACCAAGTTAGCAAAGAGAAAAAGTGAATCTGCTTTGATACAAACACACAACAAAACTTCTGTAAAACATCAACTTGATAGCTAAGTTTCTTCTGAAACTTAAGAGCCATTGCTATTAAAATTAATACATAATATAATTGGTATGGATACAAGAACATAACATCTGCAACTAATATTGATATACTGTTATATCATGCAAGAACTATTATCACTAAATTTTATTACATACAAATAAAAATAAACAAACTAAATAGACAAAAAAAACATTTGGTGGCAAGTAATTAAAAACACAAGTTACTGCAAGTCTATGAATATGGATGAAGATGCATACTATTCATATTAATAAAAATTGTAACAAATAAAACTGTAAACTACATATATCTAACTACACAATGTAATTACATGAACAAGGTAGGTTGAAACTTAAGGAAATATTATTTAGGTATACGATTATACAACAATTATTTTTTTTATAAAAAAGTTTTACAAAAATAAGGAATCCATATATCAACAAAATATAACCAGTGGTAATAGTAAAGTGGCAATTTATCAAATAAAAGGTCCCAAAAACAAAAACACAAGAAATAGGTTACAAATGTTAATAAGTATATAAATATTTCACTAACTAAAGAATTAATACACCCTAC
Source organism: Tachypleus tridentatus (assembly GCF_004210375.1). NCBI lineage: Eukaryota > Metazoa > Arthropoda > Merostomata > Xiphosura > Limulidae > Tachypleus > Tachypleus tridentatus. The sequence continues at coordinate 5,465,454 of NC_134828.1, forward strand.
AAGCATGTAGTCATAAAATCATAAGCAAATGGCAATTTGTATAAAATTCAAGTAAAAAACCTTGCTAGCTATAAAAATACAAAATGAAAAACAAACTGCTTATGAAGCTTAAATGCAAAATTTGCACCTTTCACACACACACAAAAAGCTATGAAACCAAATGAGTTATTAATTGTAACCTTCACATATTCTTCCTGTAACTAACAGTGCAATTTGAGTGTATTCCTACTGTGGACTAAAGCAGAGTCATAATACAGTTGTATCGAATGTTGATCACTGTGGGCATGGTTAAAGGTTTGTGATTTAAAGTGACATGTATATTTGTGTAGTTTAGAGGTATGTATTTTTAAATGTTTATCTTCTAGACCTCTATAATTCACAATTTTCACAACATAGTGGTTACACAGAAATCTACTCTGAATATAAAACTTCTCATTCCCAATATCAGTTAATATAAATTTCACAGCTCTACATTTCACAGACATACTAAAGTTATTTAATCTGCTATTAGAGGGCTGAAATATTCAAGCCACACATTTCGTGGAAGAAAGTAGTGACAATGGATCAATAAGGCTAATGTGATACAGGCCATGTAGACATGAGTATGGTATTTTAAATGTAATGTATGAACTGTTTTATTGTGTTCTATTATTAAAATGACAAGGCATTACCAAACAAAATTTATCAACAGGTGAAGTAGAACTGTTACTGTCAAGTTTCCAAATTTTGCCTATTAAAAATAAGAAAATCCAATATTAATGTCTTGCAAACAGTTTAGTGACCTTACAGTAAGTACTTAGGACCTTTTACCAAAATTTAATAAAGCACATTTTTTTTACATTTTTCTTTACTGTGATTCTACAATAATATTTTTCACTAACATTTTGCAAGTCAGAGGTTTATTGATTAATTTCATACAATGCTATTTGAACAAAGGGAAGAATACACCAAAGTTAAGGCTTTGAAAATACTTTTCTTCTATGTCCAGGATAATGCCTGACCTCCATGATTACCAACTCTTGCTTGAAAACAAACTATGTTTGGATGTTGCATTCCAATTCATAAATAGTTTTTCAAAAATTTAGTATGTTGTTGTAAAAAACTAATTACTTTCATAAAGCATAAGATGCATACTTTGTGATAAATTATGAGACTTGAATGTGGTAATCATACCAAGATGACCTCTAAAATTTCTCTAATTTTTATAAATATCCAAGTTTTTTTTTAATGATGTTTCAACTGTGAGCAATTGCTCTACATTTTTTTTTATGTGTATTGATTTGTCATATTTTTGTTTTGTGTTCAATTTTTTTGTACAAGTATGTATTTTGTATTTTACAATCTTTTCTGAAATTTTTAATCTCTTGTATTCAAATGAAAAATGTGTTTGACAATTGTTTTATTGAAACAGAACCACTTCTAATGAGATACCAATTTTATGCAACAAAGTGTTAATTTTTTTAAAACTGCATAATTTCTCATCTTAAAAAACATAAGCTATAATTACCTACCTAATTAGATTCACATTTGGAAACAAATGCTCTTTTGAAGTAATTTTCCTAACATAATTAAGTTTGCACATTGAAACAAACTTTCAAGATGTCTTCACAAAAAGTAATAAAAAACAAATAAAAAGGTAGACTATATGAAAAATATTTGGGAGAGACATTTTCTGGTGTGACTTTGTCCATGTACCTTTTCTTACTCATTAAGTAACTGATAAGAAAGGCAAAAATGTATGCAGTATCTAGGTTTTAATAAGATTTTCTGGCATGTTTAATATGTTAATGACATTTTCTAACTAGTAAGTTTAGAATGCATTAACTAAAAAAATAATTTTCTAGTCTATTTGAAAATTTAAGAGAATACAGTCCCACTAATTACAGCATTGTTATTATTAGAAATTGTACAAAAAGATGATTGGCATAAAACATCTTTAATTACAACTGGCCAAAAATTTAAGCTCTAGACATGATAAAGTGCTCCATTAGGTTTGCTATTCTGTTGCAAATGGAGATAAGGAATAATGAAATGTTGGTTACAAAAAAAAAGCAAATTTTAGAAGGAATGCAGCATGAATCACTTGATGTGAATTGGGTAGCTGAGTTATTTGTAGGCACCGAACAGATGTGTAACATTTCTAAAGATAAACTTTCAAATATTCAAGATAAACAGATTCCTCATAGATAGAAAATGGTGACTGCAACTTAAAAACAGCTAGCTCACAAAGGATAAAACGAAAGAAAAGCATCACAATTTAATGATGTTTATATTGAGTATGACAGAAGGTTTGTAAGATTACATAATATCAAGAAAGTTAGTGAAACAGGAAATTAGGACATCAAAAGGATGCATGAGAATAGGTTGGCTGAAAATGTAAAAATTAACAGTAAGAATTTCTTTAAATACATTAAGGGTAAACATAATGTTAGAAGGAAGATAGGATCCTTCAGGGATGATAAAGAAAGGCTAGTATCTGATGATTACAAGATGGCTGGGTTATTAAATTTTGCTTTTTCAAGTTTTTACTAATAAAGATTAAGAAATATTCCTCATCTTGAATGGTTTACATGGAAACAAAGTTGAAGAAAATGATCACACAAATTGAAAGTTTGTTAATAAAAAACTGGAAAGTTTAAAAAAGGATAAATCTCGCACATTATACAATATTTTATCAATGGTTTTGAAAAAGGTTAAAGATTGGGTTTGTGAGTCACTTACTACTATTTTTTTGTCAGTCCTTGAATAATGAACAGGTACCAGAGGATTGGAAGTTAGCTAATGTAATTCCTCTCTTCAAGTAAGGTGATAAAAACTGTTCCAGTAATTATACATCCATTAGTCTTAGATTAGTTGCAGGAAAAATTTTGGTACATCTGTTAAAAGATGTTGTAAAAATTATTCAACAAAGTTTAAAATTTTATTGGATAGACAACATCCAATTTCACTAGGAAAATGATTACCTTACAAATCTTTGGACATCCTTTTAAACAATTACTGTTTATGTGGATGAGAATATAACAGTGTAGATTTGGTGTATCTGGAATTTTCAGAAAGCATTTGACAAGGTGTCACATAAAATGCTTATAAAAATTATACGTATTGAGAATAAGTTAGTTAATCGGAGAGAACCAAACAGAGGGTTGTTACAAATGGATTAATGTTACAAGTACCTAAGGGCTCAGTCTTAAGATCTTTGCACCTTTTGATTTATATTAATGACACAGATGAAAGAATGGTCAATAAATTACTTAAATTTGCTGATAAAGGTCTTGTATGTTGCTGGATGTGAAGAGGATGCTTCTGATTTGCAAAAAGGTTTAGATCACAAAGTGACTTGGACAAATAAATGGCATATGGGTTTTAATTATAATAAATGCAAGATACTGCTTGTGGGTTATCATAATTTAAACTACAAGTATAATTTGGATGTGAATAAACCTTAACAGTGTCATGAAAGAAAAGGATATTACTGTACTGGTTGATCAGACTCAATATGCCATTGCTAGTGGTAGGGCAAATAGGAGTTTAGATTGCATCTATGGAAATACCAAATACAAGTCTAGAGGCCTATAATTTCATTGTACAGGTCACTAGTTCGGCCACATTTAGTTTACTGTGTTCAGCCTTAGGCTCCTTAACTTAAGAAAGACATTTAATTGTTGGAATCTTAAAAAAGGAAGATTACTTTGATGGTAACTGAGATGGACACAAGTAGAGGTTAAGATATCTGAAATTGTTTCTTCTTGAAAAATAAAAAATAAAGGGTATCTGAATGAAGTGTTGAAGATTGTTAAGGGATCTGACAGTGTTGATGTATCTTTTTTCATACTTAACAGTAAGAATAGTAGTACTAAGGGACACAAATATATATTAAATATTAACAGGCTAGGAGTCATGTTCAAGGAACAATTTTGGCCTTTAGAATGAATATTGTGGAGGAAGTAAATTTATGCAAGTTTATGAGAAAGCTTGTTAACTATAAGGAAGGTGAGGGCTAGCTTTAAACTTTAAAATGTTTTTTTTTTTATATTTTATTTAATAGCCTAGCTATACCAACAGATCCTTTAGTGTTCCTGAACATTAAGTTGTATGTTAACTTAAAAATAAAATGACAAAAAAATACTAAGTTAATATTTTAATAGTATAATTAACTCAGATATTGCTATCAGAAAGAAGGGAGGTTACATTCTGTCAACAGCAAAGGCCATTGTTAATTTTCATACAGTATAAACAACTTTTCAAATAATTTCTCACAAAACAGCACAAGTAATACCTCAGGTGAAAGACCCAAAAAACAATAGGAATCTAGGACAAAACGAACTTGTTTTGTTGACCAATGTTCTATGTTAAAACTACAAAGATTTACAAAATGTTCTGCAAAAGAAGGTTATATTAATGGGCACGATACCAATATACCAATACGACACTTTCCTTCCCCTTTACTTTCAAGTTTCACTTTCACTTTGAGACCATCTTTGAATTTTAATTTATACATCATTCATTAATACAGTAAAAAACTTTGACAAATAACGAAATATTATTATTGTCATCACCAACCTAATACAAACAGTATTAAAATTATTAATTAATGATATTTTTCGTGTCAATTTTTAAGCTTTTGTCGTTTCCGTGTTAACATGTTCCGACAAGTGCAAGTTGGCCAAGTTGAATCTATCCTACTCAAATATCATAGTAATAGTACTAAATTATTATACATATTATTAATTCTTAGAATTTCTAACATTAATAATGTTGTAATTAATGCTAGCTGTAAGTTACTTAACAGTTACGTGTAATAATGTAGACTATTATAACGGTTAAAAACAACACGAAATATACTGAAATAATACTTACGTTTGAAACACTTAACAAAACACTACCATAAATATGTACCGAACGGTATTTTGCAAGTTAACACATAGTACCCCAGTTTGCCGCACGGTGACGCTTAAACGACTTGTAGTAAAAAATAACAAAGTGTGATAAGATATTAGGAATTAATTACACTGTTTGTTGTACTTATAGAAGTTATAGTTTTCCGTCAGATTATTTTTGTCTTAAAAAACTATATAGCATTTTAATTTTAAAGTGTATTTTACACTTAGACAATATTATTAAAAATTATTAATTTAAAAAGGTGCAACAGGGATCCTAAAAAATACAGATTGATTGAGTGTTTGATTTGTTTGTTTTTTTCCTTCTGAATTTCGCGCAAAGCTACAAAAGGGCTATCTGCGCTAGCCGTCTCTAATTTAACAGTGTAAGACTAGAGGGAAGGCAGCTAGTCATCACCACCCACCGCCAACTCTTGCGCTACTCTTTTACCAACGAATAGTGGAATTGACCTAACATTATAACGCCCCTACGGCTGAAAGGGCGAGCATGTTTGGTGCGACCGGGAGTCGAATACCTTAACACACTTGGCCATGCCAGGCTGTGTCTGACATTTTCCCGATCTTTCTTACAGGAACTCATAGTCCCTCGGGGTTGTGCCTAGAGTGTCACACTTTTCATTATAAAGATTAATTCCATCACTGAACAACTCCCTTCTACTATTGCAAACGGGCTCTGTGTCGACAAATTAATAGTTGGATTAACCGTTACATTATAACGCCCTCACGGCTGAAAGGGCGGGCATGTTTGGTGTGATGAGGATTCGAATACGCGACTCTTGGATTACGAGCTGAGTGCCTTAACCACCTGGCCATGCCGGGACCTGAGTGTTTGGAACTAAGCACAAAACTACACAATGGGTTATCTATGCTCTGTCCATCACGGGTATCGAAATCAGGTTTCTACCGGTATAAGTCCGTAGTCGGTGGCCCAGCAACCACTGAGAGGGGACGAAAATTACAGAAACAAGACTGTGAAAATGCAATCGCAAAAAAGTTAAAAAAAAAACAAGTTTAAGGTTTGAGACATGGTGTTGACATTATTTCCCCAAATTACAAATTTTTATTTTGACTCTCCTAAATATTACAGCTTTTACATGTGGTATCATGTTAAACTAAGGATTTGTGGCATGAGGAAATAATGTTAACACCATGTCTCAAACCTTAAACTTCTTTATTTTATTACAAGTTAAGTTTTGAAGTAAGTGAGGTTTATTTTCAAAACAGGTACGATATTTTAGTATCGTTCTGTGGCACTTTGTTATGTCTGTAAACTTATAGAGCTGGAAACGAGTTTCAGTACACGTACTAGTCAGAGCACAGATAGGGCTTTGTGTAGCTTTGTGCGTAATAATAAACAACAATATTTTCTATTATTAAAACTTATATAAATTTTTATTTTTAGTACTCAGCATTTTACTGTTTTTAATGTCACTTATAGTCATTAGACTAGAGATACAAACTTTGCTCAAAAATTGGTAAACATTTTTTGTTAACCAACTGATAAAAGAGTTTAAAACTACGACGGAAAACAATGCATTAACTAACCCACGATAATCACTCTTTTAATGCTGATCTACATGCATAGCTTGCTTTTAGAAATACATGTTTGACTTAAAGTGTGGTTATAAGACAGCTGGCTTCGAAACATTTTTATTTTAAATTTTTGTTCACTGCTTCACAGATTGTCTCAGATATTTCATTTTCGAAAGTGAATTACACTATTTTGTTCAACTACTCTAAAATTTACGAATTCAACTGTAATTAATAAATACAACTCACATGATTGGTATAAACCCTAATGTCTTGTTCTATTTTCAGAACAGTTGAATGACTACCAGTTTGCTAGATGTGAAATGTGAAGTCAATTACACTGTTAGAAAGGAACTATGATACAGGTTGACTGTATTGTACAGCTCTGAAGTTCTTGTATTGTAAGACATAAACACATAAGAGTGAGAGTCAATCCCTTAGCTTGGATGAGAGAGACCAGAGACAAGAGACATAGATAGTAATGCGGAGGAAATTCACAGACTTTCGACTCGGCAGAGCTAACAAAATTAGTTATTCTCGATGGATTATCAAGCGATTACCATCCACGACAAGTCACGCATGTCTAATGTCCGCCTGATGCTAAACCTACAAGAAGACTGCGGAAAACAGGAATTAGTCTGCAACTTAAGACTCCATAAGACTTATAATACATGTGTCAGTCATAGGAATGAAACGTGCTAGTTTTTCCTGTTTTCTTTGATAATCTAAAACCAAACAGCAAAATAAATTCTAACTAATGAACGCTCATTTCATTTTAGAGCCGAAAGACCATACCAAAAAATACAAATACTAGTGACCAACCCTGGTCAGCACTTCCACGACTATTAAGCATCTACCACGGATAAGCAAAGCCAGATATACAATGACAAATAACCACAGACACAGTACATCAAAACCCAGAACACAAAAACATATTCCGAAAATCCAACGGCACTGGACTGACAAATCCAGACTCGAATGATAATTAGGAATAAAGAAACTCAAGCAGACATCCAGCTCGAAATAGCATCACAGGAGAAACCAACCAGAAGAAACCGCCTGACGGAGCCCACCCCCTATCTTTACAAACTTGCCTACGAGACACTAGATTTAAATGTATCTCAGGACGGCTAATATGTTATTAACACTTTTACCAAAATTAAGCAGAGAACAACATTTCGACCTGAAGATGGCCTAAGAAGGTTGAAACGTTGTTCTCTGCTTTATTTTGGTAAAAGTGTTAATACCAATACCTGTCGTTCTGAGATACATTTTTACTTCAAGTGGGTTTCTCATCATCACGAGACACTCAACTTTTTCTTGACAGAACTATGGTCCTCATTCCGAAAACATCCTTCAAGCGACGATGATAACTCTGACAACGAATGTATTAAATTATTTCTTAGCCTAAAATAATCTATGTTTAAAAATAGTCCATTTTAGACAACTATAAATCAATATATTCACGTATAGTTACTAATCTTTTCTTTCTTCTCTATTTTCATGGCATTTCGGACACTCGTCAGGTAGAGTATCGGTGTCTAATCAGTAAAGATGGGTTTTCTTGGGGTACTCTCTTTCCAACCAATCCTCAGGCATTGGAGCTACAGATCCTTGCCTAGATACTATCTAAAATCGCAGGTCTTCCGACTTTCTTGAGGTGATACAGTAAGTGTAACCCATTTAAATACTCAAATAGATTCCAAAGATTTTTTGTCTTGAATCTAAATCATTAAATCTCGAGCGGGATTTGAGGATCTCTAGATACCCCTGGTTTAGATTATCTTTTTATTTTCCTAAGTACTTGCTATGAGTGGATGGACCTTTGCTTGGGTAGTTCTAAATCAGTAATGGCGACAGATATTCTTAGCAGCTTTGCCATGAATACAAACATGAATAAAATAAATAAATAAAAAATCAAATAAAACAACAAATAACTGTTAAGTAACAGGATGTAAAATTGCAGAACACTGAAATTGTTTACTCTTTTTTTCTAATATTATAGTGATCTCATATTTATTATTTACGTTTTGAAGTAATTCGTGAAACTCTTTAGAATATGAAAAATTAGAAAATTAATAAAACGATTTAGACTTCCTTTACAAAAATTCTTATTTTTTTTTACGATAAAAATATAAAATTTTATAACTATCTGGAATAAGAGAGAGAGAAAAGATCGTGCAAAGCAGGGCGTAATATGACCATTAATAAAAATATCACAGGTTGTATTAGACGTGATAATATTCTACGAACATGAAACGCTGTTATACGTTTTCTTGAAATAAATATTTCTATGAAGTTTATTGTTGTTGTAAGAGCAGCTTTAGTAAAGAGCTAGACAGCAGAGAGGATAAAAATACTAAACAAAAAACCTGATATTGAAAAACTTGTGATGTTGGAGCAAAGTACATAAGTAGTTTTAATAATAGATTAAATTAGAATTAAGGCAATGCTAGAAGTATAAGTAAAACAGATGACTTTATGAGCACTAATCGAAATGAAAGATTTTGATCTAAAGGGAATAACTGAAATCGTGTTAACGTTAGGAGTTTTGATGACAAAAATTTCTTTGAAATACAACATCATAGACTATTTAACAGGGAGAAAGTATGACAAAGAGCTGGAGTAGTTTCTATGTTGAATGTTAACTAAACACTATTTTAGTTGGGTAAATCAAAACAAATAGCTCATATCTGATGATTACGAAATAGCTGGGTTTTTAAATTTCATTTTTCTTCAATATTTATTAATGAAGGTTTAAACAATGTTCCTTATTCTCAACAATTGCTAGATAAAAATAAGATCAAATAAAGTGATCACATTAATTTTGAACTTGTTAAAGAAATATTAGAAAGTTTAAAGAATGATAAAACTCTTAATCCACATAATATTTCACTAAAGGTTTGGATGAAGGTTAAAAACTGGATATATAAACAATTTGCTACTATATTTTGTAAGCTTTTGAATAGTAAACAGGTGTCAGAAGATTACAAGTTGGCTTACATTACTGTTGTTTTCAAGGAATGTAATATAATTGACCCAGTTAACCTTGCATCATTTGTAGGAATAGTTTTGGAAAGAAGAATAAGAGATGCTTTGCAAAGTCATTTTACAAAGTTTAGAATTATATTGGATAGTCAATTTGATTTCACTGAGAGAAAATTCTTGCCTTACTAACCTTTTGGCATTCTTTGGAAATGTTACTGATTGCGTTGATGAAGACAAGTGTGTAGATTTAGTGTATTTGATTTTCAGAAAGTATTTGATAAAATGTCGCTTAAAGGGCTTGCTATAAAAGTTATTTTTTCAAATCATGGGATAAGGTGATTCACTGGATACAAATTTTCTGAATGGAAGAAAAGAGACGATTGTTATAAATGGTTTAGTTTACTTCAAATTTCGCGCAAAACTACACAAGGGCTATCTGCGCTAGCCGTCTCTAATTTAGCAGCGTAAGACTGGAGGGAAGGCAACTAGTCATCATCACCCACCGCCAACTCTTGGGCTACTCTTTTACCAACGAATAGTGCAATTCACCGTAACATTATAACGCCCCCACGGCTGAAAGGGCGAGCATGTTTGGTGTGGCTGGGATTTGGACCCGCGACCCTCGGATTACGAGTCTAGTGCCTTAACCACCTAGCCATGCAGGGCCTGTTGTAAATGGAGTTCAGTCAAAGTGGTAAAATGTTACAAGTGTAGTACTGCAGGGTCTTAGTGTTGGGACATTTGCTTTTTCATGATTCATTCAATAACATAGACGAAGAAATGTAATATATATATGTATAATTTTGATATACTAATCAAATTAAAGTTTTGGGTGTTGCAGACTGTGAGGAGAATGTTGCTACTTTACAAAAGAAAATAAATTAATTGATTAGTTGGGCGAATATATGCAGATGGGTTTGTATTATAATTAATGCAAGCTAAATCATGTTGAATATTACAATTTGAATTAAAATTATAATTTAAACACAGTTATGGAAGAAAAGACTCTTGACACTATAGTTGATCAGTCTATAAAGTCATTTATAACAGTGTGTTGTTGTCAACGGCAAATCAAATAGGGTTTTAGGTTGTATCTACAAAAATACTGAATACTTGTATAAAGACATTATAAATTTATTGTTTAGATCATTGGTTATGTCACGTGTGGAGTATTGCGTTTAGTCTTTGGTGACATTTATTAGGAAGGACATACGATTTTTGAAGAGATTTATGGAAGATCTTTCTAGAATGATACTTAGGATGGAAAGGTTGTTGTATTTAGTAACGAGACTCAGGAAACTAAATTACATTTTAGCAGAATCATTTTCAATTAAAGCAGCTTTATTTTTATAACAGGTTGGTTGGCCTTTGGAATGGGATGACCTGAAATGTGTTGAATACATTTAATTGAAAAGAACTTAAGGGAAAGCGTGATAAATATTTGAATGACAGTGGTTGTTTATGAGTGCTTTACTTTTATTTTAAAGGTTAATTTACACGATGAAATATCAAAATGGACAAAGAGATTTCTTGTTGTTCTTAAATTATATGTAATACTAGCTGAAGTACCCGTGCCTTGAAGGAAGTTACATAAATTCAGGATTAAGAAAAAGTTATTTTAGGCCATGAAAAGTTATTTTCTTTATATATTTAATTTAAAAAATAAACCAAAACATCTTTAAAACCAGCAAAACAAAATGTGATATCGTAAATTTGTAAGCATCTTCTCATTTGGTGAAAATCTATCAAAACGGGCGAAGTAAAACAACGCAAAAACACCCATAAAAACTGTAAATTGCAGAATTGAAAATTTCTGTGTTTTTTCTCATCGGCCTAATGAGCTACCATACTAATTTCGGTGAAGATCCATCCACTTCCTGAGAAGTATTTACATGGACGTACAACAGACAGTACTATCATATTTCTCTCTGGTGTGGATTCCTGTACAAAGTGAGGGGACCTCCCAGAGAAAGCACTGTTCTTTCAGTTTACATTCTCTGGAATCTAAATATTTACCCACATGTTTGCTGTGTTTGTGACCCGCAAAGGGGAGGAGAGAGTTATGGTGGTTGAGAAATCCAACCATAGCACACCACTTTGTTCTTGAATTCCTGCAGGTGGGTGGCCTTGGAATGGGCCCCTCAGGGTCAATTGGCTGGTCCACTTGGACTAGGATTAAACGAGTACCAGTGCTTTGACGTTCATAACGGGTGTGTGAACATTCTGTCTCATACTTACGAAACCCAGGCATTGTTTCAATGTCCTTGTTTGGTATTGTAGTACGTCCCCTCGTAGGACTCTATAGTTGGTGTAGTCAGTGGATACTGTAATATTCTTTCTTTATTATGGATTCCCTAAAAAAATCAAAATAAAATAGTGAAAAAATAACAAAAGTAAATGACAACTTCCTGAAGGTTCTAAACAGTAATCTTCAACTACTTCAACATCTGTACCTCATGTTCTGATATTACAATATTTATCAGACAAATCTTTAGGAAAAATGTCTCCCTTTTTTTATTCAGAAGGAACTAGAGGGGCTTGATGGCCCTCTTAAGTCAGTCAAAAAGCGACGTTCTGGGGACATCTTGATGGAAACATCGATTCCAAAACACAGCGAACTCCTTTTTAAATCGAAGGCCTTTACAGATATACCCATTAAGGTTACTACCCATGCTTCTTAGAATTTTTCACGAGGAGTTACTATAGAGAGGGATTTGAAGAACATCCTCGTGTCAGAGATCCTTACTAGTTTCTTCACCCAAGGAGTTTCTGCAGTGAGGCATATCTCCACTCGTAAAGATGGAATTATACTGCTGGCCAATGTCATCATTTTGACGTTTATATCACCACGTTCACCAGACACCATCAAGACAGGTAATCTAATTTGCAAAATACGGCCATATCTTCCAAACTCGCTCAGATGTTTCTAATTTCTGTAATTCGGTCATTTGAATACATCATGTTGTGGTTCCTTGACATGTGCCTATTGTGGTAACAAGGACCTTGATGCCTACGAGTGCGAAATAGGCTCCCACCCCTCTTACTTTAGTTCTTGCCCTAGGTAGATAGAGAAAAAAAGAGGTACAGTGTTTGAAAACGATTGACAACATTTTTTACCCCGAGGTCGAAAGTTACTGTCCACCACTTCATCTTGGACGTATGCTGCTACACTCCATTACAATGCTGCAGTGGGAGTGAAGACAGATATCTCTGAGTCTTTTGTAGAGTAGTTTTCAAACCACGTAAAAATCTTTTGCACTCCATGCTTAAGAGAGTTTACGAGTCAATGTCACCTCCTAACTTGATCCCTACCATTCCTTCCAGTAACTCCCCAGATCCACGTCTCTTGGCTCTGACTTTTGGCGTTTCCTCGTGTCCATCTTCTTCTTCGGCACCGAGATGCAGAGCGATTATTTATTCACGCCCTCAGCCATTGGAATCTTCATATACTAACAAAAACTTGCCCACTCGACTCCAGGCAGGATTCATGGAGGTCAATAAACCTAATAAAGAGAAACGACGTGGTCGAAAACAGAAGGACTCTTTGCCCAATTTTTTTTTTTTTTACATTAGTAAAAATAGCCACTTTGATACAGAGGAACAATCGAGGTTTGTGTTCTAATTTGGATGACATTAAAGTGTTGATTGATTCTTACCATTGTATGTGTCTTTGCTTGCAGGAAAATATTTCTGAAACCTGTTGATACAATTACCTTACGGCAGTTTTCTTTGAACAGAAATGACAGATCGTGTGATGGATGAGTGCATAGAGGGGTGGCACTGCTGGTCGATCAACATATGATCATTCTGTCTTTGCCACTGAATACACTTTAGAGGCCATAGCTATCCATGTTTCCTTGGCTTTCACCATTATTTTTTGTTTTCTCTACCTGTCTCCTGGAGACACCTGTGATCAATCAGACCTTTATGCTTTTACTGATCAGTTGTCGTCTTCCTTTTTAATCCTGGGGGACTTTAATGGACATAGCCACCTCCGGGGTGGTGCTGATATTGATGGAAGGGCTCCTTCCGTGGGTTGTATGCTCTAAAATCACAACCTTTCTCTCTTCAAAACTGGTTCTTATACCTATTTTCACACACCTAGCAAGTCTTTTACTGCTATTGATCTCACTATCTGCTCCCTTTCATTTTTTTTCATTTCTCTTAGGGGTTGACAGTGACCTACAGGGCAGTGAGCATTTTCCTATCATGGTCGATGTCACCCGACCTGCGTGTCATGGTGAAAGCTGGACCAAGCCAACAGGCTATCTTTCACTGCTCTCTCAGAACTTGAACCTGCCATCATCTGTAAGCCATCGATAGACAACTGCGTGGAAGCAGTAACTGACTGTATTGTACAAGCAGATACTGAATCTATTCATAACCTCGACACGTTTTCCCCGGTATTCTTGTCCATGGGGGAATCCTGCCAACCCAATGGCACAGAAGACTCAAAAACGGGCTTAAGATACCTTTTGCAGGTGTCCCACACTTTCAAATTGCATCGCTTTCCAGTGAGCTCGTGCACGTGCTCGGCAGGTAGGACGTAAAAGCCAGAAGGAATCTTGGATTAAGTTCATAACTAACATCTCTTTGACCACAAGTCCAAAGTCACATAGGAAAAGATTCGAAAGTTTAACCCTCTTTCGATCTTGCTATCTGATGGCCAAGAAGTTGCTAATGCCCAGAACATCGCCAATACTCTCGGCGAAATGTTTTCATGCATTTAGCACTTCTTTCTCATCTCTCACCTTCTTAACCATCAAGACTCGAACAGAGCAGTAATCTCTTTCCTTTTAGACTGATCATCTCTATGAGTATAATCGCTCCTTTACAGTGGTGGAAGTCAAGCTTGCTCTCCATTGGTCTGGCAGTACATCAGTCAGACTTGATTATATTCACTACGGGATGGTGTGTCATCCCTCTCCTGATTCTCTTGCTAATCTTGAGGTTGTTTTATCCAGATCTGGCAGGAAAATGCTTTTCCTGATGCTTGGCATCAGGCTACTGACCTCTCTTTTCATGAGCTTGGGAAGGATCCCAAGATACCTTCAAAACTACTGTCCAGTTGATTTGATGAGTTGTCTCTGTAAGATCTTAGAGAGAATAGTTAATGCTCTTCTTGTATAGTTCCTCGAATCAAACAACCTTCTCTCGCCCACTCAATATGGGTTCCGACGACAGTGCTCCACTGTGAACCACCATATTCGACTTCAAACGTTGATCAGAGAAGCCGTTCTCAAGTAGTAACATTTTGTTTCAGTATTCTTTAACCTTGAGAAAGCTTACAATACTACATGGAGGTACGGCATTTTGCGAGACCTCCATTCATATGGGTTGCATGGCCATTTGCCTATTTTTATTAAACATTTTTAACTGCTCTGTGACTTCAAGTTTGTGTGTGTGTCTAACATTGTTTGTTTGTTTTGAATTTCGCGCAAAGCTACTTGAGGGCTATTTGCGCTAGCCGTCCCTAATTTACAGAGATGCCAACTATTTCAAATGACTGAGCATAATGATTGTAGATAGAGCCCGTACAGATATCGTACAACCACTGGATACAGTTTTGAGTCATCTATGTCTGTAGACCCATCTGTGGCTAAACTATAAACACTGTTAGTAAGTATGCTTGAAATCATTTTGTCATCTTCACACCCTTCATTTGTACAATGGCTGTAGTTTTGGTTCTAGCACAGCCATATTTTTTCGCGATATCAGTCTGGGAACATTTTTCTAAATAGATGTCCTGCATGATCAGCTACAACTAGTGGTAAATTATGAGCAATGACGAATTGCGTGAACATCACTCTGCATTTATGGTTTTATATTCTGAATTCTTACTCATAAATGTCGTTATCTGCATCATTTTTGTCTTTGCCTCAGCCTTTTGTTGGTGAGATGCCGATTTTGTATGTCTGGAACAATCGTTTATCCCGCCATGCGCCACAGAAAAATCGATGTGACAAACTGCACAAAACGCATGACTGTTACTGACTGTTGATGCAATGACCGGATATTTTGCCCTGTACTCTTTCCTAAATTTTTGATTCACAGTTTTAGTCCTTTTAGATTTGCCAAAAACAAGACAATATGATGAACAAGACCTCTTTTTTTCCATCTTGTGAACGATCGCATTGGTGTTTCTATGCAGCTTATAAAATGAGAAATACCCATCTACGCGAGCGATGATTGGCTGACAAGCACTGATGATGTAACTATGGATTTCCCCACCTACTCAGAAGCACCGCACTCAAACTGTTGGTAGGCGTGGGATATACAAATATTTTTTATTATTTCAAGCACAAACATGATTATCGCAAGTAGCCATTTGACTATGTCTTTTATTTAATATCAAAATTTATTTGTATCTCATTAAAATTGTTCGACCGGGAGTTTTCGACCCTTAACACACTTTCAAGCCCTGGGGAACAATTTATCACTTTATTGTATAAGCCTATATAATATATAATAATTTGGGAGTTGCAACAAGTCGTAATATTTGTGTGTATGAGCGTGTAGTGGTAATGTATACACTAAAATCGTAATGAACCTCTTTAACTTAGTTAATGAACCTCTTCTACACCTCCACTATTTGTCTTTACTTTCACTTCAAAACTGCAATCCTTACTATAGCATCCCACCTCGGGTTATGTTTTCCATCCTCAATGGGCCATGATTTTTCTGAATAGATGGTCTACCATTGTTTCTTTTTGCCTTCGTATCAAGGTGCAGTTGGATGAATTGAGTCTGTCATTAGATGACATTGCTGTACCCACTGGTCAGCCTATTCCACCATGGCCTATTACTACTCCCATATGCGACCTTTTCTGGAGTCATCTGAAGAAGGATGACACTCCTGATTGGAAGTACCATATTCTATTTGCTGAACATCTTTCGAACCATCCTTCCATTCCCATTTATACAGATGGTTCAAAATCAGGTGACTCTGCGAGTTCTACCATAGTTTGTTGTGATTCAGTGGTTGCACACAGATTCCCCTTTACCGTTTCTGTGTTCACTTCTGAACTGTACACCATTTTTCTTGCCCTGGATCACATAGAAGCTAAGCAGTTCTCAAATTGCACTATTTATACTGACTAGCTTAATTCTCTACTGGCCTTGGAATTTTTTCACAATAGTTTTCACCCTGTTCTCGTCGATATTCAAAACCGACTGGTCTATTTTTCTTATTATCCATTTGTATCCAGTTCTTTTGCATACTGGTCCACGTCAGTATTCACGGGAATGAGCTCGCTGACATAGCAGCTAAGTTCATTTGCACTAGTACTATCACAGCCATGCCTGTTACTTACAGGGGTTACATTCCTGTATTCAAGGCTCAGCTCCACCAGTTGGCAGTTGGCATGGAGTCAGCAATGTGATAACAAACTTTCCCAGATCAAACCTTCTGTTGTTTTTTTGCAATCGTACTTTGTAAGGATCAGAAGGAGGAAATTGTCCCGACTAGGCTGTGCATTGGTCACAGTTTTTTAACTTATAGTTTTCTTTTATCCAGGACTGAATCACCAATGCGTGGTCTATGTGCCACTGAAGTTAAAATAGTCTACATTTTATTGTCGTACCGTTGTTAAGTCCGAAAACGACGGCACCATTTTAAAAATATTTTTACCATAAGTTTATACCTGACGTTGGGCAGTGTCATTGGCGATGGTGGTATTGTCCACCTCATTTGTGTTTTTGAATTTTTAAAGGCCATTGGCCTTTTAACTTCTATTTAAGTTTTTAAATCTAAAACTGTACTTTGTTTTGTTTTAACGTGATTCTTTTTTACGTTTTTAAATAATTTTACTTTTATTTTTTACCAGTTGTTTGACACAGATAGCCTAGTTGTTTTGCGCCAATAAATGACAACCAACCAACCAACGGGAAACGGAGGCGAAACGGGAAATTCGTGATCTCAATTGCAAATTTACGTATACACAGGATAAAAAACTTCGCGAAGTTGGGGGTTGCACATCGAGTAATAAAAACGTTTTTTCAGTACGATATAAGGAAGAGTTCCATTATAATATGGTTATCAGAGGCTTCCAATACATTTTTGGTGAAATTATCATGGTATCTTTATTACAACAGTAGTTATTTAAATACAGAATTTCTAGTATAATGCAAAATATTTCTAATTGCAAGTTTTTTGGATTGTGCTTAAAATTTGTTAAGTGTTTATTAAGTACAGCTTGTATTCGATAAATAGATATATTAACAATATAACTTGTGTACATTTTTTGCTTTATTTTCCTCAAAGCTTTACAATACCATATAATATCAACAACTAAACTAAGAATATTATTCTATGACGTAACGTTAGGCCTTTTTTAAAATCTTTGATAAGCTTTTAATATGTTATTGTACAAAATGTTCACCAAAATATCCTTAGTTATCTTTCGTTTACATTCGTTCAAATGAGTTGAGCACGCACGTGCATTTAGATAGTAAAGCGCGCGCTCATTTTCCGTACAGACAAATTCAGTATTATTATAGCCATGATGTAAAAATGTTTCAGTATGAAACTGAGTGGCCATCTTCGAGCTCTTCAGTACATTAGTATTTACATCTATAATATCCTACTGTATTGTTTGAGATTTAAGAGTTCTTATCACTCTTAACCACTTAACTGCTATATTAAATGAATCGTAAATGATCAAATTCGTCTGTTATTGTTGGTAGTATTTAGTGTAATCGGACACAATAGACCATCAGTGCTTTGTCAATCACAGGGAACTGAACCTTGAATTTTGTTGTTGTAAAACCAGCTACTCATCTGATCCGTGGGAATAGAAATTCCTCTTTCAGCACAATGCATGGCTACAGACGTGGGCTCATATTTATGTTTAACTCAAAGAAATGTAAATGATTAATATTTAGTAATGTATTCGAACTAATATTTAGAAAATTTACAAGTTGTTTTATGTCTGATGATCAGTGTAAGTTGTCAAAGCAGTTCAAACCTGTAAAGTCACAAGGAAAATAAGTTTTTCGTATCTGTTTTTAATCTCGTACCCAATCCCTCATTTATTCATTTTTTTCGTAACTGTTTGTGACACCTACAACACACATAAAATTACAAAAAAACATATCAAAATACTTCCCATAAAAACCTCAAACAAATATTATATTTCTCAACATTGTAGATCCCCAGCATCAGCTCTTTGTGAGTTAAAGCAACCTCTTATTGTTCGTTATAGTTCTCAAACCTGCCGGAAGGGATTACTTGAAATGGGTGTGTGTGAGTTTTTCGAAATGCAAAGCCACATTGGGCTATCTGCTGAGCCCACCGACGGGAATCGAACCCCAGATTTTAACATTGTAAATCCGTGGACTTACCGCTGTACTAGCGGAGGACTGTTTGAAATGGAGAGATCGATATTTAGAGAACCTCTCAAATAAAGAAAATCATTATGTAGCCCCTGGTGAGACATTAGTAAATTTTCAGATTTGCAACACTAAAATTAGCGGTTCGATTTTTCTCAATGAACACTGTAGATAGCCCTATGTGGATTTGCTATAACAAAACAAAGACACAGTAATTGTATAATCAACAAGAAATTCTCGAGAACAAAAATATAAGTAAAAATAACCAATTGTGAATATTTTAATTATGTTTTAACTTTGATAGTTAACCCACCTGGCTATGCCGGGCCTCCACGTTAGTGATGCAACGTGTTCATAATACAGTCTACAAAATATCTGTTATATCTGCGTCAATGAAAGTATATAATCATGAAGCACACACACATTTTTACATGTGTTTTTTATTATACAAATAACAAACTGGGATCTGATGTCAATCCTTGATACTGTTCAACTATGTCACACGCATACAGAGTTATTGTAAGAAGAAATACTAGATATGTCAAGCTTTATTTTGCAGTACTTTATATATCCTGACGTTACTAAATTTTAACTCAACGCAGTTTACAAAGTTTGGTTTACTGAAAATCACTGACGGGCTTGAAAATTTACAAGTTAGAAAAACCATCTGCTTAGAAGGACAAAGGTCAGTCATGAGTTTACCAAGCCTAGTTAGTGAGCAAAATAAGTCCAATATTATGTTCTAATGTAAAAGTAGAGCAGAATTTGACAAAAATACACCAGTTTGAAAAGCGTGACAGGCTGAAGTGTTTGATATCCGAGACCATTGACCATCTGGGTTTTAAAACATACAAATTTAGAAAAAACATAGAATTAGAATGACTGTCTATTTCATAATAAATGGCTAGCTTGTCTGAGGCCATAAACTGTAAACTAAGTGATAAAAATTCAGTGTTTGTCATGTATTATTATTCACACAAAACATGCTACTCTAATTATTATATACATTTAATAAGAAACTAAATAACATTCATTTTTACAGGTTGCTAAATGTATTCAATTAGACTGTAATTATAACCTTTATCTATACATAAGATATTTAATAATGAACTAACTTTACATATATGTAGACAATATGTATACTAAATGTATTCAATTAGATTATAACCTTTATCTATACATAACATATTTAATTATGAACTAACTCTACACATACGTAGACTATATGTATGCCAAATGTATTCAATTACTGTAATTATAACCTTTATCTATACATAACATATTTAATAATGAACTAACTCTACATATACGTAGACTATATGTATACTGAATGTATTCAATTAGATTGTAATTATAACCTTTATCTATACATAACATATTTAATAATGAATTAACTCTACATATATGTAGACTATATGTATACTAAATGTATTCAATTAGATTATAACCTTTAACATAATACATAACATATTTAATAATAAACTAACTCTACATATACATAGATTATATGTATACCAAATGTATTCAATTACTGTAATTATAACCTTTACCTATACATAACATATTTAATAATGAACTAACTCTACATATATGTAGACAGTACTTTAATTAGTTTTACTGAAGTTTAAAAGTCAGCAACCATTGTACTTTGTATAACATTTAAATGGTTATCATGGTACTCTGTGTGGATTATTACAAACTGTACTGAGAAACTGTCAGAATACTTCAGTCTACTTAGAATAAAATGAAAGTTCTATTCTGCTTAAACGAGTATCATTTACGAGATTTCCAGTGACACAACAGTATGTCTATGGACTCATAAGGCTAGGAACCGGGTTTCGAATCCTGTGCTGTGTAGAGTACAGATAAAACATTCTGCGTCTTTGTACTTAATTCCAAACACTCGACATTTACGGAAATTTTTGTTAAAATAAAAGTAAATTATAACATCCTGTCGCTATCTACCTATTTTCAGTATATTTAATATATATGGAAACTTTTACTGAAATAAAAAGTTAATTATAACACGTTGATCCTATCTACGCATTTACAATATATACTCTTCAAAAAAAGAAAGGCAAAAGGGATATTTTTTATTTTAAAGATAAATATATGTAATAAAGTTACAAGCTCAGAGCATGTGATGTTACACGTGTCAAGGCACTGATTGTCAGACCAAAATGTGCACTTTGAAAACGGAAGAAAACAACGGATTTTTCGCCAAAACGCATTCATGTCCAATAAATTTGTTTGAGAGATCTGCATGTTTTGCAAGTGCAACATGTGCAAAATCCCTATAAAAGTGACGGGTTCTCGGTTTCCATAGCTCAGTGTTAAGTCACCAACACGCAATACAGTTACGCCAAGACTGACTGAAGCACAACGCAACAACGCCATTGGTCGCTTGGAAGCAGGCGAATCTCGATCAGATGTTGCCAGACCTGTGAATGACCACACAAGCACCATCACAAGGCTATGGAATCGTCACCAACAACATGGATCAACTCGTGACCGTCCATGATCTGGTAGACCTCGTGTGACCACGCCCGCACAAGATCGCTACATCCGGTTACGTCACCTTCGGGATAGGACCACCACTGCGACGTCTACTGCCTTAACCATACCAGGACTGCGTAGGATTTCCGATCAGACCGTACGGAACCGTCGACGAGATTCTTAGGCCCCATGTGCAACCCATCATGGTGAACGTCAACGACGTTTTTCAATATGACATCGCCCGTCCTCACACAGCCCGACTCACCACTATCTTCTTGAGACACCACAACATCAACGTTCTTTCCTGGCCCTTCAGATCACCAGATTTAAACCCCATCGAACATCTTTGGGACGAGTTAGACCGACGTCTGCGACGGCGACAACCTCAACCGCAGACTCTACCTCAGCTTGCAGCAGCTTTGCTGGATGAGTGGACAGCCATTTCACAGGATGTGATTCGTCATCTCATCGCTTCCATGGGCAGAAGATGCCAAGCAGTTATTGATGCTCACGGGAGGCATACTCGTTATTGACGTTGAGTAACGTTAAACGTCAACTAGTGAGCGTGGACTTCGCCTTTGCAGACTTTGGATGTTCAGCAGTGAATGTGCAAAGTTTCACACATGTCTTACAGAACTACCCGGAATAAACTTATTAACAATATGTCTCAAATTTTGCCTTTTGCGTTTCTTTTTTTGAAAAGTATATTTAATGGTCACGAGAAAACTTTTATGAAATAAAAATTAATTATAATACAGTCACTATCGATATATTTCCAATGTATTTAAAATAGATGGTTCACTTTGCAAAACTATGAATATGTAGTAACGCATATCACTTAAATACAATTTTTGTATTTAATTAAACTGTACATTTCTAAAATATAATTATATATGATTAAATATTGTTGCTATCTATGTAGATTCATAATACAGTCATACAAAACACTATAATTATATATGATTAAATATTGTTGCTATCTATGTAGGTTCATAATACAGTCATACAAAACACTAACTGTGTATTCTCTATGTAGGTTCATAATACAGTCATACAAAACACTAACTGTGTATTCTCTATGTAGGTTCATGATACAGTCATACAAAACACTAACTGTGTATTCTCTATGTAGGTTCATGATACAGTAATACAAAACACTAACTGTGTATTCTCTATGTAGGTTCATAATACAGTCATACAAAACACTAACTGTGTATTCTCTATGTAGGTTCATGATACAGTCATACAAAACACTAACTGTGTATTCTCTATGTAGGTTCATAATACAGTCATACAAAACACTAACTGTGTATTCTCTATGTAGGTTCATGATACAGTCATACAAAACACTAACTGTGTATTCTCTATGTAGGTTCATGATACAGTCATACAAAACACTAACTGTGTATTCTCTATGTAGGTTCATGATACAGTCATACAAAACACTAACTGTGTATTCTCTATGTAGGTTCATGATACAGTCATACAAAACACTAACTGTGTGTTCTTTATGTAGGTTCATGATACAGTAATACAAAACACTAACTGTGTATTCTCTATGTAGGTTCATAATACAGTCATACAAAACACTAACTGTGTATTCTCTATGTAGGTTCATG
Organism: Tachypleus tridentatus; assembly: GCF_004210375.1. Classification (NCBI taxonomy): domain Eukaryota; kingdom Metazoa; phylum Arthropoda; class Merostomata; order Xiphosura; family Limulidae; genus Tachypleus; species Tachypleus tridentatus. Next base: position 5,488,315 of record NC_134828.1, read on the forward strand.
ATACAGTCACACAAAACACTAACTGTGTATTCTCTATGTAGGTTCATGATACAGTCATACAAAACACTAACTGTGTATTCTCTGTGTAGGTTCATGATACAGTCATACAAAACACTAACTGTGTATTCTCTATGTAGGTTCATGATACAGTCATACAAAACACTAACTGTTTATTCTCTATGTAGGCTCATGATACAGTCATACAAAACACTAACTGTGTATTCTCATTGTTGTACAATTATTTCAAAATGTGCCCTACGCACAACAAACAGTCAGACTGTACCAGTCGGTTTAGAACACGTTTTTCAAAACGAAAGGTACTACAAACAGTCATACTGTACCAGTCGGTTTAGAACACGTTTTTCAAAACGAAAGGTCGATTCTAATTAAATATGTGAGATTTCAGTATCATCTTAATTATCTCATGTATTCAAATATTGTTGTTATATATTAGACGAAGATTTCAAATTATTGACAATGTTCAGTATTGGTTCATCTAACAGCAACGATAAGTTTATTTTATAGGCAATTTAAACCTACAGACATGAATTGGGTCGCTAGTAAAATGTATGTTGTGATCATGTTACATTAAATAATGGTTTTCACATTTTTTTATGTTACTGAAAATTTTAAGACCTCACCATACTCCAATAATCTGATAGTAATCACTCCTGCCATTAACGTAGATAACTTCCTCATTCATCCAGTATAGTCATGACTTGCTTGTTTTTGAATTTCGCACAATGCTACTCGAGGGCTATCTGTGCTAGCCGTCCCTAATTTAGCAGTGTAAGACTGGAGGGAAGGCAGCTAGGCATCACCACCCACCGCCAACTCTTGGGCTACTCTTTTACCAACGAATAGTGGGATTGACCATCACATTATAACGCCCCTACGGCTGAAAGGGCGAGCATGTTTGGCCCAACGGGGAGTTTAGTCATGAATCAAAAGCCAGCTGACTCATTTGCACTGCCAAGCAATTGGTTATTATGGTTGTGGCATTCGAGCTGGTAGTTGGATCTGCAACTGTGACTGATGTCATCTGAAGAAACGAACTTCCCCATTATTCCTGGTATTTGGTCAACCATCAAAAGTATAAAGCTCTTGAATGATTTTCTTGGACTCCATAATATAATGTGGCCTTTATAGATAACAGCATTGTGTTTTGGTGATGCACTCTCCGTTGGGGTATGTTACAAGCATGTTCCACCTCTTCTTCTATAACATTAGCTTATTCTTAGGAACTTTCATCAGGGGCGATTTGTTTATCTGATGTATCACTTGGAAGATTGAAACAAGGCTCTGATCGATACTGCTCTTCCCATTGTTTCTACATCAGTTGAAGGCTTGAATTCCATAGAACCTATCACTAACTATTAGAATTGCTCTGCTCGACGAGATGTTACAGCATCCCTGATGAAATACGTGGAAAATTTTCTCATGTCCAGTGCATCAGCTAGTAACGTATCTTCATTCATAGGCTCTGTTTTGGCGAATATCCTACTGACTTTGTGAGTCTGAGGACTGGGGACATAGTTTGCTCCCTTGGTGTGACTGGGTACATAGTGTGCTCCCTTGGTGTGACTGGGTACATAGTGTGCTCCCTTGGTGTGACTGAGGACATAGTGTGCTCCCTTGGTGTGGAAGAAGTGTTGATTTTAATCACATTGACTGTTCATTATGCAGCGTAGGAATATTTAGTTTTGAGTAACTGAAAACTTTTGGCTTGTTCAAGAAAAAAATAACCAGAATGATCTTGAATTTGATCTTAAATGGAAAGTATTTATATCGAAAATGTAAGGTTCGGCCAATTAAGATTGACCTAATCATTAGATCAACTAATCAATTAAAATCCTTTAGAGATGGTCATGGCTTGATACTTTGATTAATCAAGATTTTTACAGAATGTATAAGTACCATTGTTTTGTATTCCAATTACAAGATGCATCTTTAAAGTCTGTAAGCTTCCTAATCCCCAAGTTTAAATTGGTCTTCATTTATAAAAACCTTTAGCTGCACTGCTCTCTGTCGTCATTACTGGTCAACAGCCAACATAGTTTACTCTTTAATAGCATGGCATCTTTCCTCTTTCTGCCATGGATAGGAAGAAGCTACATCATTTGACTCAAGTGAAGTGATGCGAGCTCCTACTATTAACCATTATTATCCACTAATAGTTACACTGTCTCTCCTTGTAAACTTCCTTATACTTAGATTTAGTATTAGTTTCGATATAACTTACAACGCTTTCACCATGTGGGTGTTATTTTTTGCTTCAGCAACCTGGACTTCCATGTATTTCATTAAGAAAATATTTGTGTTTATCAAAAATATTTAAAGCATTGTGGGTAAAAATATTCTATCACAACCAAATAAAACACTATATACACCAAATTTATATTTTTATCGCATACTCTCTGTGAATTTCATTTAATACTGAGAATTTCACCAAATCATAAAATTTTCAGTTTGATCCAATAAAATATCTTGCATTGATATTCATTACCCCAAGCTGACAGCCTTTGCAATCGATACATTTAATCGTACACACGTTTCCCGAAGTATCGTTTTCTGTATATTGATAATGGTACTTTAGGAAACAAAAATAACCTTAAGAACTGACAAAACAAATCAAAACAAAAATAAATTACAAGTTACTGACGGTTTGTAAAAGGAAAAAGAAATAAGAAATTAAACATTTAAATAAAAACTATGCAAAATTTACAACTCACCCAGCGTTGCTACGAGAATCTTCGCCCATGCACCTCAATCAACAAACAGATTTTCTACTATAGAGGCCCCGAACCACAGTCCTTTCATTCTATTTTTATATTCAAAATCAGTGTGGAAATGATATAAAATGTCTCCATAAACAACCAGACTCCTGTGGCGCTCTTATTCCCAGCTTTGAACTAGGCCTAGTAGATTACTTGCTTTTTGTTGGTTTATCGTTGATGTATCTCGGTATTACTATGTTTCAGTTTTTTCGTGTTGCGTATAGATCGGCAACAGTATCCACTAAACGTTGGTCAGTTAATAAATAACTCGAGGTTACACACTTTACTTACGTTTGAATGAGTATAATTAGACATGTCGGTAGCACTGGTCACTCTTGATAAGTTTGAAAAGGTAGCATTAGTTTTAAACAGATTCTCTCAGCCAAGTCATTCAGGTGGAAATAATTCTGATCGAATAAAAGCGACCACCCATTTTGAAACAAGCAAATGATTATGATATAATAAGATTTGATCATTTGTATTTAACAGTGTGTCCAATCTCTATTTCATTCATAGAAATTCATTTATTAAGAGAAATTCAAAACTATTCTGTTATAGATATAACTCTATATATTTGACTTGATTATATCACATACCTTAATGTATGGTATTTCCTGTGCAAAAGGAAATAAAATCTCAGTTGGCTGAGTAATTCCATTGCATATCTCATCCTGTATTTTTTATGATCATTTTTACTTTGCTTTGTCAGCTTATTCAATTTAATATTCATCTTAGCCTTGTTTGTTTGTTTTGAAATTCGCACAAAGCTATTCGAGGGCTATCTGTGCTAGCCGTCCCTAATTTTGCAGTTTAAGACTAGAGGGAAGGCAGCTAATCATCACCACCCACCGCCAACTCTTGGGTTACTCTTTTACCAACGAATAGTGGGATTGACCGTTACATTATAACGCCCCCACGGCTAGGAGGGCGAGCATGTTTGTCGCGACGCGGGCGCGATCCCGCGACCTCAAATTACGAGTCGCACGCCTTATGCGCTAGGCCATACCAGGCCCTCATCTTAACCATGACTAGATTATGGTCAGAACCCATATCAGCTCTTGGATAGGCACGAGCTTACTTCACGCTATTTCTAAATCTCTGATTTACCAGAATGAAATCTATTTGGTTCCTATACATATCTCCAAGGCTCTTTCAAGTATACAGTTTGCGTTTTGGGTGTTGGTTTGTTTGTTTTGAATTTCGCACAAAGCTATTCGAGGGCTATCTGCGTTAGCCGTCCGTAATTTAGCAGTGTAAAACTAGAGGGAAGGCAGCTAGTCATCACCACCCACCGCAAACTCTTGGGCTACTCTTTTACCAACGAATAGTGGTATTGACCGTCACATTATAACGCTCCCGCAGCTGAAAGGGCGAGCATGTTTGGCGCGACGGAGATGCGAACCCGCGACTCTCAGATTACGAATCGCACGCCTTAAGACGCTTGGCCATACCGGGCCAAAATAAATCTTCTGTTTGTGTTTCAATTTGAGCCCACCGAGAGAAATCGAACCCCTGATTTTAGCGTTGTAAATCCATAGAGATACCGCTGAACTAGCGGGGGAGCTTGGGTGGTGGAACAATGTGCTAGTAATCATCGTGCTATGCTCTTCACATAGCCCAAATAATCGTTTTCCTCTGTCATTTCAGCTATCCAGGCCGTGTGTTTCCACAATGCCTAGATGTTTTTTCATTTCCCTTTGACATAGAAGTCTGCCTTAAAAATAACAACTTCTCCACACTTTATATATTCCGTAACTTGATTCAGTATATCCTGGAATGTTTACACTTTCTGATCAAACGTTACACTAATATTCCTTTATGGAATAAAAGAATATTAGTGTTACGTTTGATCAGTCTCTTAAACCATCTAAGTGGTGTGGTGTTGCCAGTGGTAGAGTAAACAGGATTTTAGGTTATGCCTATGACATTTCGAATTCAAGTCTATAAAGACGTTATAATTTCATTATATACGTATATCTTGAGCTTCTTAATTTATAAAAAAAACATTGAACTGTTGATCAGGGTTCAGGGAAGGATTACTAGAATGGTGCCTGGGATGGAGTGATTGTCATATGAGGTTGAAACATCTCAAATTATTTTCTCTTGAAAAAGAAGAGTTAGGAGGGATCTGATTGAGGTGTTTAAGATTGTAAAGAAAATTTACAGTAATGATGCGTCATTTTTTCATATTTAACAGCGAGAATAGTATGACTAAAAATCGCAATTATAAAGTTTGGCAGGAAAGAAGTCATCTCCAGCCAAGACAACTTCATTTTTCTAACAGGGTGGTTGGCCTTTGGAAGGGGTTGCTTTTGGATTTTGTAAAGGCAGTAAATGTAAGTTATTTTAAGTAAGTATATGAATGATAAGGCTCGGTTTTAGGATTTTTAAAAAAATATTTCAATTTCGTTTCAAGGATAGTGGAGCCGATATGAACTAATAGGGTCTCATGTTGTCCCAAAACGTTTTTATGTTACATTCAGTAAGGGATATTTTCATACAGTGAAAAGGGTCTTAATTTAAGTTACAATGGAAACACTTTGTGCTGATAAGAGGTTTTAAATAAAGAATTCACATTTCCCTCATCAGTTCAATACACGCCATTAGACATTCCCCTTTTATATTTTTGTGAATCTATCGGTGTTGAGTATTTTCTCAATACGTTATCGGTTGTAGACCACCTAACTAACTGCTCTGCATGAAAAAAAAATGAAAAAATGAAAAGTTAACACAAAGTACTGATAACGAATTAACTGAAGAAAGATGGATATTTCTCAGAAAGTTATGGTGAATTCTCTAAAAAAAGAAAAACGTCTTCCAAGAAGAAAATGTGGAAAGAAAATCGTGGATGACAATAGAATACTACACGTAATTGAAGACAGAAAAAGACATAAAGAAACATAAGAGCGATACAAAAAATAGGTAAAGAAATCAGAAACAAGTGTAAGGAGGCTAATGAAGTATGGTGGAATAAGAAATGTGAAGAGGTAGAAGTTCTAAACAGAGAACATTAAGCAAAATAATTGCATGAAAAAGTGAAAGATGTAACCAACAAAAGAAGATCTAAAAGTGAAAACAATTGGAAGTGGAAATATGCTGTTTGATTCAGAAGAAATTATTAACAGGTGGGTTGGGTATGTGAATGAGCTTTATTACGATGAGAGAGGAAAACCATTTAATAGGTTAACCTGAAGATGACCTAAGAAGGCCGAAACGTTGTTCTGTACTTGATTATAATTGAAGTTTTAATACACATACCAGCCGTCTTGAGAATACACTTTTACTTCAAGCAGATTTTTTGTCATCACAAGGAGGAGAATCATAATATGCTATTCATGGTCAACTCTCTTGTATGACTGTGAAACATGGACTTTGATGCAAGTATTGATTAACAAATGGGAAGCATTTGAGATGTTGATGTACAGAAATATGTTGAAAATATCAAGGACAGACAAGGAACAAATGAAGTTCTTATTATGGCGATTGTGAGCAGATATCTTGTGCCAACCATCAAGAAGAGGAAAGCAGCATATTTTGGCCATGTTATGAGACGTGACAACATCCATCGAGTTTTACTAGAGGATCAAATAGAATGAAAAAGATATAAGCAAAGACCAAGAACACTGTAAATAACAAATATCAAAGAATGGACTGAAATAGCAAAATATGAATACCTTGAAATAAATCACAAAATAGAGAGAGTGGAGAATTATGACAGCCAACGTCCTTACAAAGATGGCTCATGATGAGGATTTCTTTGATGTAAATCAAAAAGAGCAAAGGTCCTAAGACTGATCCCTGAGGTACCCCACTTTGTGATATTAATCAAGTTTGACTAAATTCCATTTGTAACAATTCTTTGCTCTCTTCCATCTAGCCACTTTTCTATTAAATTTGTTAAGTTATGCTTTAAACCTATAGAAATAATTTTGTACAAGCCTTTCATGTGACACCTTGTCAAATGCTTTCTGAAAAATCCAGATACGCCAAATCTACACTCTTACCCTCATCTACATAAGCAATAACATTTCCAAAGAATTTCAGAAGTTGGTAATGAACATTTTCCCTAAATGAAACCATGGCGACTATTCAATAAAATTCTAAATTTTATTAAATAACTTTAAAAGCATCTTTTAATGGACTATACAAAACTTTTCCCACGAGTGATATAAAACTAATGACTGTAGAACCATAAGTATAAATTTTATCTCCTATCTTGAAAACAAGTGTTAGATTATTAAAATAAAAGCTTACGAATTCCACTCTTTTGTCATAGATTTGAATGAAGAGATTACTGTTACTTGCTTGCCACGCTACTGTGTTTTTGATATTAATGATATTTTATTAACACAGGTTGTCAGTCAAATTCCTGACCTTAAGTAGCTTAGAGATTAAAATTCTCGTTATTTTGTAAATTGAGGGATTATTTGGAATTAGGCACAAAACTGTACAATTGGCTATCTGTGCTCTGCCCACCATAGCTATCAAAACCCGGTTTTCAGCGGTGTGAATCTGTAGACACACTGCTGTACCACTAGGGGTGGGAGCATTCTTGTTATTATTTTCACTTTTATCTAATGTTTATATTTTCAAATATTATGTAAAAATGATTCATTTTTTTATTTTTAAAATTATGGTCTGATGAAATGAGACAATAAATAGTTGAACTAATGAACCTGTTTGTTGTTGCCAAAAGTTGTTTTCACAAATCAATGCGTGTAAAATGCTTACTTTTATATCTCAGAACGGCTGGTATGAGTATTAACATTTTTACTGATTAGGAGAGAACAACGTTTTTTTTTTCTTTTCTTTGTTCTCACTGCGCCATCTATAAATAATTTTTGCTTATATCTTGTTGTCAAAGTGCCGTGGAAGGACTACAGCGAAAGAAAGTGGAGTTTTTTGAGAAATATTAATTATTCTTTTGTTGCTGACAAACAAAAATGATGCATGTTTGTGGCAATCTAAATGCGACTCAGAAGACGAGTGTTATCATATCAGAGGTTAAACTTTAACCTGAAGTTATCTGTGGCTGTATATTGTTTTCCTAGAATGTTGAAATAATATAGTAACTGTTTCTAGCAGTACAGCGCAAGCAACAGTACTACTTTTTCTGTACCTCCTTCATCGTTATCAATATCAGCTGTTTAATGTTATGTTCGCTGTGAATCATAGCTCGTTGGTGTAGTTTGGCTGCGACTTTATTTAGAATGAACAGGTTTTGTCAAAGGTTTTGAGACGTAAGAAAAAAAAAAAGTCGTTATAATGATTATTGGTTAGACAGAAATAAATGAGTATTTATTACGTTTATGATATCGAATAAGCTTGTAACGTCATACATTTTTCCTCGCATCAGGCAATACCTAGTTGTATGGCGTTCTTAAGAGTTTATCTGCCTTAAGTCTTAAGTTGTCCACGAGTATTACTAATAATAATATTATTAATATTCACAAGTCGTACTGCATTATTTAACAATAACAAGATTTTTTACAATCTTTGTAAACTTTAACGAAGTGTGAATGTTATGCTTGCTTAAAATTTATAGTAATAAAAGAAATGTAATATAAATGTGAATTGTAAAAAGACACCCAAGTTACTGAAAACATTTTAATTAAAGTGCAATTATGACATTTGTCAGTAGTCTTAGCACAGTAATGTAAAGAAGCATCAAAGTAAATAGTTTGCAAACAAACGTTTTATATTCCAAAAAACAGCACAGAGAAATTGATTGTATGTTAAATATTCAACTCTTAGAAATTTGGTTTGATATCTAAGTAAAGAGAACTTCAATAAAGTATAGAAAATGGGGTTTTGGCTTCAGTTATCTCTTTTATTATGGAAGAACTTCACTTTGAAGAAAAGAAAACCTGTGAGTAGTATTTTGTTATCTCTTAATATAAAAATATGATAATTAAACTGTGTTGCAAATAACAGTATAACTTTTAAAATTTAAATTGTATTGCACAAGAAAAGTATTCTGGTACAAATGAAATGCTTTTTTTTTTCTTAACTTAATGTGCAGAAAAATAATTTTAGAATTACTAAATATTAGAATATAAAAATTAGCCAGAGATGATAGATAATCATCGTTTAAGGTTTGATGAAGAAACCAGTTTTAATTGTTAGGGACAGAAATTATTTTTATAATTAATTACTAATGGACATCATAGTTCCTAATTTGCTTTCAAAAGATTTTTTTTGTTAATATACACTTGAATTATGACTTTAAAACTATTTAAGTATTTAGAGTTAGAAAGATGGCTTCTATTTTATCATGTTTATAATTTTTAATATAATAATATTCTTTTTCATATAAAGCTTGAAAATAATGTTAAAGTAAATTACACAAAATAAATTGCAATGATACTAAATATTTAATGTGTAGTACTGTTAACATAACAAGACACCTATTAGTCCATCAAGGCAGTCCCAACCACTAAATTAAACTAAACTTAAAAAACATATTTGTGTTTATCATTTAAAGAGTTATTAAGCCTTCCATTAGCTGTATTCACCACTTCTGTTAACAACCCATTTTAGTGGCTAAACATCTTTTGTAACTTACTGGTAGGATTCATAAACACTCAGTTCCTTTCATAATATTAAACACCTAAATCAGATCAGCTCTAATTTTTCCTTTTTCAAGAGAAAACAGCTTCACTTATTACAAGCTGTTCTGATATGACAACCTTTTTATCAAAGTAGTTCGGCTTAAAATACACCAACCTAAAAGACTGCCAAACCAAGATACAAAGATCCTGTTTTTCCCAAGAAACTGTCAAAGTTATTCTCATCAAAACTAATTTAAATTGGTGGCTTATGACAGGCCCCTCATAATGTGGACTTCCAAGTAATGTATGAATAGGCTCCTTAAGAAAATTACACTGAGTAGTTTAAGATGCTGGAAATGTTACTGATTTAAATTATGATAACTTGGATGCAATGCCTTGGATTTATTATAATTAAAACTCACTTGCTATTTGTTTATCTATCTCACCAACTAATCTTAAATCCTTTGGTAAAGTGGCAACATCCTTATGACAGCCAACAACACCTTAATATCATGAGAAATATAAGGAGTTTGTTAATCACCTTTACCAACAGTATGACCAAAAAAGCACAAAGGTCCTAAAGCTGCATCCTGAAGTACCCCACTGAACTTCACCTATAAAAAATCTATTTGTTTTCTTCTATTTAGCCATTTTTTGATCTGGTAAGCTGACTTATCTTCCACACCTACAGAGGAATACTTTCTGAAAATCCAGATACACCAAATCCAAACCCTTATCCTCATCTATATAAATGGCAACTTCATCAAAGAATGTAATAATATTAATAAGGCTGAATTTTCTTCCAATGAAGTTATGTTGAACATCTAACAAAACTGTAAATGTTTTTAAAATAATTTGCAAAATATATTTTTTCAGACTTTTTAAAACTTTCTCCACAACTTATTTAAGACTAGTAGACCTTTGTTTATCTGTACAGTTTTTATTACCTGACTCTTATGTAACAGCAAAGGACCTATTGGTCTGTCTGGGCTGGCTTATCTATTAAAAAAATATAACCAAGGCAATCAAAGCCAGCCCTTATAATTTGATTGCTTATCAACTCATTTCAAAGTCCAACTACCCATGTTGACTGAAGGTGACTTCTAACATTTTATTTGTACCTCCTGGTCCTACCATCTCTCATTAAATATAGAAGATGATCCACCATGAAGACTAAATTTTTAAATAGTCATTACCCATCTAATTTTTTTTTTTTCCAAGATAAAATGTCTTAGCCTGTCTTTATGTGGCAGACTTTTCATCCAAGGTATCATCCAAAAGCCCTGTGAATTTTTTCAACAGTACTGTGGCCTTCTTAAGGTAGAGAGCCAAAGAATTAATACAGTACTCTAACAATGACCTATAAACTGAACCACTAGATGGCTACAAAACTGATCAGTTCACTGTCAGTTCCATAACACTGTCCAAAATAAAGTTATGACTGAAATTCCAAGTATATATAAAATATTAGCAAGTGTCTCACATGTTTAATTTGTAACCTTCTTCAACAACAATTTTTTTTTTGTAATAAATTAATGCGAGTACCTTATTCAATCGTGTTTTCACATAAGAACTTTTGAGTAGAATTTGGTCTCATAGTCATCAGAAATGCACTTTCCATCAAAAACCTACTTTCTTCTTAAAATTTTACATTTCTTTAATCAATTTAAAAAATAATTTATATTTATTAATATTTCCCGTTTCAATTTACCAATGTCCTGTTTGACCAACTTTTAATCTTCTACAATTTTCTGAGTCTCCTATGGTAGTAGTCTGTTTATACTTACTTATGTTTGCAATGCCTTTGTAAAGGGGGACACAGCTGAGTAATTAGAGGTATTTGTCAGTTGATGGTTGCATGAATTTAATACATGTGACAAAGCCATGGTAAGTAAAAACAAATTATTTTCTATCCAGCTATCAGCTCAACAACAACAAATTAAAAAGAAAAAGTCAGTGTGTACTGCCAGCCAAGTTTCTTCCCTCAAGTTGGCAGTTCAAAATTAGTTTTAGTGGCACATAACCAAAGTAGTTTAACTGTAATAAAGACAGATTTTAGTGGCAGTATTTCAATTACTCTGATAGTCTCAGTGATCAAAAATAATAACAGAACCACAATTTCAGTTGTTTGATTATTTTTGTGATGATCTATTGAACCTTAATTGCATCTAATAACTAGTTATAAGTTATCAGTTAATCACCCAACTCAGTAATGAAGAGCAAATGTTTGTTAATAATGCTGAATATTTATTTTAAGTTATAATGATAGACATAAGATATTTTAGCCTCAGTTTGTAGTTATTTCACTGTAACTGTAATTGTTAAATTGATCCAAACAGATCTAATGCATCATTATAAAATTCAATTTGTAAATATGAAAATTTTTATTAGTTGAGGTACTTTGTGACTAATGTACCCATGATTAGTGTTTGTTTTTTTCTAGATATTTTTTAATTAAGATAGAATTGCACATTTCTTTTAATGTTGTACAGTATGTTGTGATTTGATAAAATATTTTGAAATTAGTTATAAAGATATATCATCATATTAAAAGGATTTCATTTTTCTGTAATAACTTGAATTTATTTCTTAAAAATATACTGTGGCAATCACAACTATGTCGTAAAATGTACCCCTACTGGATTGAACATATAACTTGAACAAAGTTTGTTTGTTTAGTTTGTTACTACCTAAATAGTTTTGTTTTTTTCAGTTTCCAAACATTAATTCATAACTTTTTTTTAATATTCTGACTAATTTTGCTTTGAGTTAATTATAAATTAACAACATGTGTGAATCTAGGAAGATTTTATCTTTATTTAAAAATATGGAAAACTAAAGTGGATTTGACTGAACATTGTTACCAGGTAAACTAACTATGGTAAAGTTTTTTAAATTCTGATGGGGTTGGTAAGAGGAACTTTAGTATTAGCTGTGAAAAATCAAATCTTTGATTTATATATTGTTCAGCAGGTTTCTTTCTAAGAGTTACAGCATTATTTATTTGGTGCTCTGATGTATTCTGTTACTTCAATCCTGTTGATATGGGTGTGGCTCTTATGTTACATTCAAAATTTAATTATAGAACTTTATTATTATATGTAGTTTATAATTCAAATTGTTATATTATCTCAGTACTTATACTAATTATAATGAGTTCAGTGCAGCAATTGTTTAAACTGTTTTTCCACATTATATATTAACAAATAATTGTTGCAGGAAGTATTGCATATGTTTACCAATGAAAGCAAGTTTTGAAAGTGGTTGTTTTTCGCTCTAGCTTGTTCTGGTATTTGAACTCTTCATACCACTGGTACTGTTCTTCATTTTAATTGGAATCAGAAAGTATCAACCTGCTTATCCCATAGGTTCATGTAAGTTGTTTGTTAAACATATCTTATAGACCTGTGCAAATTATTAATTTAAAAAATTATTGATTTTATAAATAAAGGGAATTTTTTCTTAACATTTACATTTGAATGGACTGTGCATTTTGTTGTTTTATAATTTAAAATCTACCTTTTTGTAGTTTTAGCCAAGTTATTTTTTACCAGGTTATCTTGCAAGTCTGTATTTTTCTTTAAAAGTAGGATAAGTGTATTTTAAAGGTTTGGTAAGTTTTCCTTATATTTGTACTTTATTGTCAATAAAATCTTATTTCTTAATGTAAGATTTCCTAATTTTATTTTAAGTTCACTTAAACCAATTTTGTACAGATTTGTACTTATTAAAGTTGGTCTGGAGATTATGTTTCAATGTTTAACCTGAATTGGTTTAATGGGGGGCAACAGTAAATTAATTCAGAGTTAAGTTGCTGCATCATTATTAATTTGAAACTTTTTATTTTCCAATAATGATGAACATTTATTTATTGGTAAAGATATGTTATTTTTTAAAAGTATTCAGGTAAAACCTTAATATAAACAGAGCACCCTCTGTTTTATAGTAGTAGTAATAATATGAATATATATATATGTAAATGAGAATGATATTTAAACAAGAGAACGACTTTTCTTGTAACAGTTTCAACATGTCTGTTTCATCATGCCAATGTAGGAATTTTATGTAGTGACTTGATACTATTTTTTAGTAGAAGTTAAATTTGGGTCTGATGTTACTATGAGTAAGTGGCTTTGATGTACATATTTTTATTAGTTTGAAATAAGCATGGCCAGTATGAAAATTAAATATGGATTAATATATATCAAAGATTATGATTGCATGTAATTTGTAGGTAAAGTGACACATAGAATGCCTTTGTACAATAAAGTTCAAGCATGACTAGTAGCTTTCATGTATGAAATGCAAGATCATGTATTTGTGATAGTTGCTAAAGTTACTTAAATGTTGTGGTTTATGTACAATATTTATATGGTACAGGTGTTTCATACATTGGTTCCCTTGTATATTTCATTAGATGTGAACACTGTCATAATGCACACATGTATCAACAATAGCATTTAGAATAAAGTAACTACACAATGTGTTGACTACAAAAGACATTTCTAGAAGTCTGGTCATTGTACAAAGAAGTGTCAGAAAGATGCAGTACTCATCTGTCATTATGCATGGCAACAGCAGTGTTGTTAGCAACAAAGATAATTAAACTGTTTGATGTATCTATGCAGAATTCAGTTTTTATTTTCATTGAAACATGTCTAGTAGTTGGTTTAGGTTTTTTTTAAAGTGGTATTTATTGTTTTTAAAAGGTATTCATTATTTTGGACTACTTGTACAGTCTTCACACGCACGCATGCACGCACACCAGAATCTCAAAATATATGGTATTGAACATGGATGAACTTTATGTTGTTCACAGATGAACTGTTGGGTGATTCTTATTTATGAGTAACTAAATCTACTTTGTTTTCATTTATTTGAATTATTATTATGAAAGTTTTTGTATATATAAAGTTAATGTAAATATTTGGTGAAAATAAAACTTGTGATGTGAATGCTGTAAAAGTAAATCATAACAAATGTGACAGTGTATTGGATTTTGTTTCATGTCTGTATTGTAACAGAGTTTTATCATAATTCCAAGGCAGGATAAAAATGGTGGTTACAATTGGTTAATCTTATTTGTACCTACATTTACTGTATCTCATTTTTAGAGTAATTTTTGCCAAAAGTAACAATTTCATAAATATGCATGCACTACATATTACAATACATAAAAGCATGTTACAGAGTATTGTGTTTAGAGGCTGCATTTATAATCAGTGTGGTTAAAGTAATTTTTGATACTATTTTAAGTATGTTAAATCAATGAAAAAAGAATGAATTTAAACGTATTATTATTTGATTAGACGAGTAGAAAAGTTCTGTTATGTTATTGGATGCCACTTAGTTTGTGTTACATTTATGGTTCTGAATTAATAATTTACATTCTGTGTTACGTTTTTTTCTACTTTATAGTAACATGCTATAAGCTGTGTATCTACATTGTTCTTGGGGTTTGTAACATTCTTATAGTTTTGTAAATTTGTTCAGCATTACTGAGGAATATGAAAGTGTAAGTATAAGAAAAGGCTTTCTAATATATTATCTTCAAGTTTATATTTTCTAATTTAACTTTAAATGTGCAATACATTTTAAGCAAAGAAATATGTGCTTAGAACTTTATAATAGTTTATTAGACATGCCAAGAAGCAAGATGTTCTAAGTGAACCTGTGCTAACTTGTATTACCAGGACATTGTTCCTGAAGACAAATGTATTATCATTATATTCATACTTGAAGCCAGATTAGACTAAATAGTGAAATCACATGGTTAATATACAGTAGTAAATTTGTGATGGTTGCTTTAAGTATAAATACATATAGACTTGCACACTTCTCTGAAATGTTTCAGTTTTTGTTATACCTCATGAGTTACTTTTAAGTATTGATTTGAAAATAAAAGTTGAAACAAAATGTTTTATCTCCAGATTGGCTGATCTCAACACTGTTCTTTATGATATCATTCAATTATTTGTCCAGATATATAAGAAAGTAAAAGTGTAGATTTTATTTTTTTATACAGTTTTTCCAACAAGATGTTACTACCAAAATGACCTTTGGTTCATATATAACCATATAGAGTGTAGTTACAAAGAATAATCAATAAGACATATATTGATAACATTTTATTGGAACAGAGAGAAGCACTGAACAAAAAAATATTACACTTTGTCCTGAACAGAGTTTACTGAATAATAGCTATGGAATAAAAATAACAGTGGTAGCAGGAAATAATTGTGTATGTTTGTTTGTAGTTAACCACAAAGCCACACAATGGGCTATCTGAGTTTACTGAATAATAGTTATGACATAAAAATAACAATGGTATCATGCAGGAATGGTTTGTTTGTTTGTTCATAGTTGAGCACAAAGCTGAACAATGGGCTATCTGATCTGTTCTTACAATGGGTATCAAAACTTGCAATAGTGTGCAGACTTGTGTGTTTTGGGAGCTGATGCCTTGTGAAAAAAATAAGTATTGAATAATGACACTCATACCCTACAGCAGATATTGTTTATGTTTAAATTTATTTTTCTTTTCTATATTTATCTCTTTGAAATAATCTTTTTTTGTTTTTCATTTTTAGTTACCTTCCACGCTTATCCTCTCCCGTCAGCAGGAGTAATTGCGATAATGCAAGCCTTCTGCGATAATGGTGTACTTGATAATTATGGGTTTTTTCAGTTTCCTAATGGCACGTAAGTGTAATGATACTTGCACTGTGTGTGTGTTTGTCTATATAAATAAATATATATACATACATTAGAAAATACTAGTGTATCATACTTTTTTCATCATGAGTGTGTGTGTCTATATGAATATACATAAGAAAACACTGGTGTATCATACTTCTTATTACCGTGGTAAAAATATATTGCCTATCAGATTTAGCCTTTTTATGCTAGTCTTAGGTGTGCAATAAAAAAAAAAAAAGACATTTGGTGTTCATGCTCACAGGTTTTCACATCACAGTATGTGATAAATAAAATTTAAGGTGTATAGGTTATAAGCTGTTACCTATCAAAAGATGTTTCCTCCAAATTCAAAAGAAAAAAAAGACTGTTCCAACCATCCAATCTGCCTATTTAGCTACCTGTATATTTCATTTCTGTGTTTCCAGAGTAACATCATTCCTTGAAAGGTTAAACACAGCATCTCAGAACAACAACTTCTTCCTGCCAGGCTTTAAGCTCAGTGAATTGGATACTATTCCAGATATTTATAAAAGTATTGTTGAAGACCCAGTGGCTGTCCATGATATTTTTGTCAATGCTGCAAGTAAGTTTCCAGTCTGTAAAAAAAAATAGGAATAACCAAGTCTGCACACCTTTCATTTCACATCTGTACTTCTGTATGTAGTTTTAACTTATCCATCCTTGGATAAGTATTTCTTTTGCAGGTACTCACTAAAAACATATTGGGTAGAAGGTAGTATTTTTAAGATTTGTATTTGATATTTTGTTCACAAATACAACTTAGCACAAAGATTTGCTTTAGTAACTGTGAATGCACTAAACATTACAGAAAATAACTGTTGTAGTAATCTAAAAACATTAAAGCATAGTAACAAAATAATACCTTAGATATATTTCTAGTAACAGATCCATGAATTTTGTTACCAAGTTTTTATATATTTTTGTCAACAATGTATTGAAGGAAACCAACTTCGATCTGGTACGTTTTATGTTAATATAAAACAATTTAAAGGTAGCTTTAACTGTTATTATGTTCTTGGTAAATGTAATGTAATTCCTTTAAAAAAATTACTGAATTTCAACGTATACTGTAAATCAAATCATTATTAACAATGGAATCTGTCAAACCTTTACTCTAGTTAACATTATCGTATTGTTGTTACTGTGAGTAGTAATGGAAACAGTATTGTTGACTGAAAGATTTAAACTTTATCACATGCTGTTCCATTTCAATTCTGATTTCACATTTAATAAATCTATGTTTAGTTTGTAAGTATCGTACGACTCACTTTGACCTTTTTGTGGGAGTTTTAACCTTTACTTTCAATCAGTCACTAATCCTACATCCAGTGTGATATACAGTGTTTCACTGTTCAAGTACATTTCTCATTGTAAGTCAGTTTACATAATATAGTAATCACCTTTCATCAGGCAGTCCTTGTTACCACCATTAAAGTTTTTACTTCTGATAAATAGTTTTT
This sequence comes from Tachypleus tridentatus, assembly GCF_004210375.1. Lineage (NCBI taxonomy): Eukaryota > Metazoa > Arthropoda > Merostomata > Xiphosura > Limulidae > Tachypleus > Tachypleus tridentatus. The sequence goes on from NC_134828.1 coordinate 5,505,823, forward strand.
TTTTTGTTGACACTCTGTTTTCTCCTCCACTTCACCTGCAAAAGCAATTGCCACACTTTCATATTCATGTGGTAAAATTACAAATCCTTTGTTGTTATTAATATTATGTATTGTGTTTTTGACCATCCTCAGTCTTAATGCTGTACATTTGAATATTGTAAGGAATATACAAAATAGTATGTGATATAATATTCTAATGGATTTTGCTGAAGGAATCCTTTAATCAGTGAAGAAATAAGGACCATTAAGTAATAGAAACCTTCTATAATTTTATTTGTATGTAGTTTTGATTTAGTTTCTGTTTGTGTGCCACGTGCAAGTAATCTATTTTGAAGATCTCTTCACTAGTTCAGTAAATGATTCACGTACAGGTTATCTGTGTTGTAGGTCTCTTCACTAGTTCAGTAAATGATTCACGTACAGGTAATCTGTGTTGTAGGTCTCTTCACTAGTTCAGTAAATGATTCACGTACAGGTAATCTGTGTTGTAGGTCTCTTCACTAGTTCAGTAAATGATTCGTACAGGTAATCTGTGTTGTAGGTCTCTTCACTAGTCCAGTAAATGATTCACGTACAGGTAATCTGTGTTGTAGGTCTCTTCACTGGTTCAGTAAACGATTCACGTACAGGTAATCTGTGTTGTAGGTCTCTTCACCGGTTCAGTAAACGATTCACGTACAGGTAATCTGTGTTGTAGGTCTCTTCACTGGTTCAGTAAACGATTTACGTACAGGTAATCTGTGTTGTAGGTCTCTTCACTGGTTCAGTAAATGATTCATGTACAGGTAATCTGTGTTCTAGGTCTCTTCACTGATTCAGTAAATAATGACTTATGTATGTGTAATCTTTGTCATGTACTTTGAAGAAGGAATTTTTTCTATCTTCAGGCAGGTTGCAGCACTGTCTATGTGGTGATGTTTCAGATTGCTCATCAAAATGGTATTTTATATATCTTCACAATAGGTTATCAGAACTTTACTCTGCAGTGCTTCCTTTTATAATATCAGTAAATATCACAGCAAAAAGTTTGAATTTCTTGTTTTCTTCTACTGCTTTTTTGTTATATAACTAAAAAAATCATAAGAAAGATGTCAGGCAGTTTTATTAAGGTGACATAGTTTCAAACAGAGTATCACCTTTTATTAGTATTATTATTATTAACTAGCAGTATTTTTTTTTAAATAATAATTCCAGTGTAAACTATATTAATTTTTGGAGTTAGCTTTCTTATAGATATTTGGTTTTCCCCAAAAGAACCTTAAGTATAGGGATAATAAACAGAAATTACCAGCCAATAATAGATGAATAATAAATATTACAGTTGGAACATAGTTCCATTTAGAACTTGGTTAGAAATACATTCTTTTTGTGTCTACTGAAACACTACATTAAAAAAACTAGTAAAGACTGAAGGTAAAAAATGAAGGGATGGCCAATGTCTATCTTTCAAATGTACTGTAAACAAGGTGGAATGGATGGCTGATGTCGATCTTTTAAATACACTGTAAACAAGGTGGAATGGATGGCTGATGTCGATCTTTTAAATACACTGTAAACAAGATAGTAGGGATGACTGATGTCGATCTTTTAAATACTGTGTAAACAAGGTAGGATGGTTGACTGATGTCGATCTTTTAAATACTGTGTAAACAAGGTAGGATGGTTGACTGATGTCGATCTTTTAAATACAGTGTAAACAAGGTAGGATGGTTGGCTGATGTCGATCTTTTAAATATACTGTAAACAAGATAGGAGGGATGGCTAATGTCAATCTTAAATACAGTGTAAACAAGGTTGGATGGTTGGCTGATGTCAGTCTTTTAAATACACTGTAAACAAGATAGAAGGAATGGTTGATGTTGATCTTTTAAATACGCTGTAAACAAGATAGGAGGGATGGCTAATGTCGACCTTTTAAATACGCTGTAAACAAGATAGAAGGAATGGCTAATGTCAATCTTTTAAAAATGCTGTAAACAAGATAGAAGGAATTGCTAACGTCAATCTTAAATACAGTGTAAACAAGGCAGGATGGTTGGCTGATGTCGATTTTTTAAATACACTGTAAACAAGATAGAAGGAATGGCTGATGTCGATCTTTTAAATACACTGTAAACAAGGTATGATGGATGGCTGATGTCAATCTTTTAAATACACTGTAAATAAGGTAGGATGGATGGCTGATGTCAATCTTTTAAATACACTGTAAATAAGGTAGGATGGATGGCTGATGTCAATCTTTTAAATACACTGTAAACAAGATAGGAGGGATGTCATTTGCATCATCCCTACGTTGTGTAGTAGAAATTTAACAGTCAAAAGAAAAGCATGAAGTAAGCTGTATGTATATGTTAATACTTATCTGTGTTGTTATGTTGTGCAAGATAAATGCTGTTCATACTATTTCTTTGTGATGTCAGCCATATTCATTTTCCAGTTTACTTGCTTACTTAAAACTTGTAGGTTTTCTTTAATTTTTGGGAGAATACAGGAAAGTTGTCACCAGACTTCACTTGTTACTAGTACTATTTCATTTGGGAGAATACAGGAAAGTTGTCACCAGACTTCACTTGTTGCTAGTACTATTTAATTTGGGAGAATCCAGAAAAGTTGTCACCAGACTTCACTTGTTGCTAGTACTATTTCATTTGGGAGAATACCAGAAAGTTGTCACCAGACTTCACTTGTTACTATTTCATTTGGGAGAATACAGGAAAGTTGTCACCAGACTTCACTTGTTACTATTTCATTTGGGAGAATACAGGAAAGTTGTCACCAGACTTCACTTGTTACTATTTCATTTGGGAGAATCCAGAAAAGTTGTCACCAGACTTCACTTGTTACTATTTCATTTGGGAGAATACAGGAAAGTTGTCACCAGACTTCACTTGTTACTATTTCATTTGGGAGAATACAGGAAAGTTGTCACCAGACTTCACTTGTTACTATTTCATTTGGGAGAATCCAGAAAAGTTGTCACCAGAGTTCACTTGTTACTATTTCATTTGGGAGAATCCAGGAAAGTTGTCACCAGAGTTCACTTGTTACTATTTCATTTGGGAGAATCCAGGAAAGTTGTCACCAGACTTCACTTGTTGCTAGTACTATTTCATTTGGGAGAATCCAGAAAAGTTGTCACCAGACTTCACTTGTTGCTAGTACTATTTCATTTGGGAGAATCCAGAAAAGTTGTCACCAGACTTCACTTGTTGCTAGTACTATTTCATTTGGGAGAATCCAGAAAAGTTGTCACCAGACTTCACTTGTTACTAGTACTATTTCATTTGGGAGAATACAGGAAAGTTGTCACCAGACTTCACTTGTTGCTAGTACTATTTCATTTGGGAGAATCCAGAAAAGTTGTCACCAGACTTCACTTGTTGCTAGTACTATTTCATTTGGGAGAATACAGGAAAGTTGTCACCAGACTTCACTTGTTGCTATTTCATTTGGGAGAATACAGGAAAGTTGTCACCAGACTTCACTTGTTGCTATTTCATTTGGGAGAATACAGGAAAGTTGTCACCAGACTTCACTTGTTGCTAGTACTATTTCATTTGGGAGAATCCAGAAAAGTTGTCACCAGACTTCACTTGTTGCTAGTACTATTTCATTTGGGAGAATCCAGAAAAGTTGTCACCAGACTTCACTTGTTACTATTTCATTTGGGAGAATACAGGAAAGTTGTCACCAGACTTCACTTGTTGCTAGTACTATTTCATTTGGGAGAATCCAGAAAAGTTGTCACCAGACTTCACTTGTTACTATTTCATTTGGGAGAATACAGGAAAGTTGTCACCAGACTTCACTTGTTGCTAGTACTATTTCATTTGGGAGAATCCAGAAAGGTTGTCACCAGACTTCACTTGTTACTATTTCATTTGGGAGAATACAGGAAAGTTGTCACCAGACTTCACTTGTTACTATTTCATTTGGGAGAATCCAGAAAAGTTGTCACCAGACTTCACTTGTTACTATTTCATTTGGGAGAATACAGGAAAGTTGTCACCAGACTTCACTTGTTGCTAGTACTATTTCATTTGGGAGAATCCAGAAAAGTTGTCACCAGACTTCACTTGTTGCTAGTACTATTTCATTTGGGAGAATCCAGAAAGGTTGTCACCAGACTTCACTTGTTACTATTTCATTTGGGAGAATCCAGAAAGGTTGTCACCAGACTTCACTTGTTACTATTTCATTTGGGAGAATACAAGAAAGTTGTCACCAGACTTCACTTGTTACTATTTCATTTTTTTTATTGTAAAAACAAACATTTTTTGTATGAGAGTCTGTGTACTTGGGCATAGTTAGCACTACAGAGTGGGTTGGAAGGGTATTTTCCCTGACAAGAGAATGTTTTTGTTTTCCATGTTATGTGGTAATGTTCCTAATAGTGTAACATAATACAAATCTTTCACTTAATGTTTCATGCTTCTTAACATTATCTGTAATTTTTTTTTTATTGTTCAATTTTTTTTCTGAATATTGTTTTTTTTTGTCCTCTGTAAAATAAAATGCATCACTCTCAAACAACTTTTCTATTTTATAAGTTTTTAATTTCTTGAGATGTCATCCAAATTAACTTTAATAAGGGGCTGGAGTTTCTATATTTTATGAAGCCCTTCCATCATTCTCCATCTCCATTAGTAACATCACACACTGCTTTCTATAGATTGTATAATAAATTATAACCTGTATATATTCTCTGTGGTCCAATGCTACATCCCCAAAACCTTTGTTAATTTTGCTGTGATGACACACAACATATCAGTCATTCTAACAGATTCTTTCAGAGATAAAGACAGAAGAGATTGATAACATAGGAGGATAATTAATATTTTATTCTAAACTAGTACTTTTACTGAACACTTCCATCAAATAAGGTTTTACTTTCTGCTTAATAGAGGCATGATTTATTATGACAGATGTTATTGCCAGTGTTGTTAGTACATCTAGGTAATTTTTCAATACACATCCACAAAAGTATTTCAGTGAATTAATAAGATATCCTGTTTAAAACTTATGAAGTTTAGACTGATTTAACAGAAATTATTTTTAAATAAGAATATCTAGTGTTTTGTTTTTTAAATAAATTTCCCTTAAAACAAATACTGTAATCGTATCATAATTTTAATCATGCTACTTTTCCATAATCAAACAACTTATTGAGTAACATAAAAAAATATACATTGTGTGACTGTAACATGAAACTTGTTCATTTACAAAAAAAATAACTAATTTGAAGAGTGAGTAATGCATTAAAGTATGATTAAACAGTTATTGATTATTTTTTATGCTAATAACCACTCATGTGTAATTGTTTTTGTGGCTTTTTATACTTTGTTTTTTAACCAGATAAGCAGGTTGTGTATCTTCTCAAAGATCCAGCTGAATTTAAACAGTTCTTGGTGTCAGATCTCTTAGTCTCTGAGGATGCAGTGAAAGTTCTTTTAACTTCTTCTCTTGACATGAAACAGGTACTTATAATTTATTATGTGTAAAATTAAAGGACTTTTGTCACTTCAATTTTTTGCTGGTGTTTGTACTATATTCCTTGTTTTTAATCATTTTAAATAAACATAGAAATTCAACAATGTCATACTTATAAAATTAACATTTAGCTAACTTGAGTAATAAACACCAAATGGGGAAGATGAATGTTGACCTTAATTTCAGTTATTCCAAAATGAATACTCATTTCTACAGATGTGTGCACGTGCATATACACACACTGTTCAGTTACCTAACTGAGCTCTTCCATATGTTCTGCCAAAGAGAGTTGCATGTTTCTGGTCTTATGAAAACTTCCACCTACTTTCATGTGAACTTGTGCCACTGTCCTTCACTAATTGGAAGATGACACACCTCTATATGCACTATTGAGACTTCATTATTATTATTCTCGGTACTCTGTCAATCAGACATTGTAATAATCTAAAATTAATATGCTGCTACAATCAAGGTTAAACAACAAAAACACAATTTATTCACAGTGAGACCACTTAGAAATAAATTTAACATAGGTAATAAACAAGTACCTGGCCATGACTCTCACCAGTATTAATCAACAATTTATAATAAATAGTAATGAATCAATAATAATGGAATCATGAAAAAGAACCAGAAAGAAAAAATCTAATTCCAAAAAAATTTAGCAAATACAATATTCAAATGATACCTTTATATAGCAATAACAATATCGAATGACAAACAGCAAAACTATACTTTTCAGTAATCATCTCATGACTCTCTCTCTCTCTCTCTCTCTAATGAAGCTTCTGGCAGGGTATTATTGACAGAGTATGGCACAACAGTATGACTTTACATTTTCATGATAAGGAACAAGTTGCTATCTCACAATGTATTTCAACTTCTTGTTTGTGTAAAATGTAATGAGATTTGCCTCTTTAATGAAACATTGATTTTAGTTATATTTAGCTTTTGTTTAGTATTTTATCATATCTTCTCAAATAGTAGTGTTTTATACTTGTATCCTAGTGTAGAATGCTGTTCACACTTAAGCCTTATATCTGTTTTAATTTTTGGAGGCCTGTTAACTGTCAGGATCATAGCAGCCATTCCACAACATGTGGATTAATGTGTTTTACGGACCTCTTACTTCCATCTCATCAGCTAGAATTCTTTCTCCTTAATTGGAAGTTATTATTAGACTATGTTCTTCACCTGATTTTCTTTGACTAGTACTGTATTATTCATTAAATGTCCTTAACTTTTCCACATCGTCCTGGATCTTATTTACAAGTATGCTCCCCTCTTTCTCTTTTGCCCATGTTCTGTATTATTTTTCATTTCTCACTTTAATGCCCATGATTCTTGGGTTTATCTTTATTTGTTATTATGGTTTATACTGCTGCACCCAACATTCATATCCACATTTGTCAAAATTTGGCAATAATCTTCCCTTATCTGTTACCATCAGTGGTTGGTCATTTGTTATTTGTTGTGTTTTAGCCACCCATTTTTTCCAGGTAGTAATCCACTTTGAGCCAGGATAATGGAAATTTCTCATACCAATCACACTGGGTATATTTGTACTCACTGTGAAATGGGATGTTTCCCAAGATAATTTGAGGTCTCTTTGTGATATATATTACATTTATTGTCCAATTCTGCCAACACCTATTCCATGTACTATCATGGAAAAACTGGAACCAGAGTAGTGTTTCTGTCCACTTTTCAGATCCATGCTTTCTAACTTATATGTATAGGGTTTTAGAGTAACTAATTGCACTGTCTCTGGAAGAAGAAACTTTCTGGACTGAAGAACTGGTGTGGATCTTGGCACACTTTCCTCTTGGTGTGAATTATTTTACCTGGTGAGGGGACCTTCCAGGAAAAGTTCTGTTCTTTCAGTTTACCTACTCTGGGATCTAAACATCCATTCATGTGTTTGCCGTGTGTGGTGGCTCGTGAAAGGGGAGAGGATCTTGGTGGTTGAGGGATCCAGCCCTAACACACCACTTTGGCCTTGAATTCTTGTAGGTGGGTGGCCTTGGAGTGGCCCTCCTAGAATCAATCAACTGTTCCATTTGGGCTAGGGTCAACCAAGTACCAGTTTTGGATGTTCTCAGCAAGCATTGTGGACATTGTACCTGATGCTGGTGTTTGGGTATAGTGCTCATGAAACTCTGGCATTGCTGCAGTGTCCTTGTTTGGTATTGCAGTGCATCCCCTCGTAGGGCTCCATGGTGGGTGGGGTCAATGGGCACAGAAATATTCTTTTTTTTTATGAATCTTCCAAATAATGTTTGTCTTGTTTAGTTCCTCGAATCAAACAACCTCCTAATACCCACCCAGTATGGGTTCCGACGACAGCACTCCACCATGACCACCTGATTCGACTTGAAGCTACAATCAGAGAAGCCTTTCTCAAATGACAACATCTTGTATCCATATTCTTTGAAATTGAGAAGGCTTTTGATACAACATGGAGATATGGCATTTTGCAGTACCTCCATTTATATAGGTTACATGTCCATTTGCCCCTTTTTATTAAAATTTTTTAATGGACAGTCAAATCCTAGTTTATGTGGGTTCGACACTTTCCCATTCTTTTCTACAGGAAGCTGGAGTCCTCAAGGGTATGTTTTGAGTGTCACACTTTTCAGTATAAAGATTAATGCCATCACTGAACAACTCCATCTTACTGTTACAAATAGGCTCTATGTTGACAACTTTCACATCTTGTGTTAGTCGTCAAATGTGAGGTATAGTGAGTGGCAGCTACAGACTGCCTTCAATTGTTTACTGAAGTGGACCACAGCAAAGGGTTTTAACTTCTCTCTCTCTAAAACCATATGCATGCAATTTTGCTGCCAACAGGGTATTCACCCTCATCCTGAACTCTGTATTGGTGAAATTGTGCTACCTGTGGACCCTGAGACAAAGTTCTTGGGGCTTATCTTTGACCATAAGCTGACCTTTATACCACACATCAAGCAGCTATAGGTCAAATGTACAAGAGCACTGAACATCCTCTGTGTCCTCTCTTCTTCCACTTTGGAAGTGGATCAATTATCTATGCTAAAGATATATTGTGCTCTTATTCGATCAAAACTAGATAATGGATCGATCACTGGTCTATGGGTCTGGAAGGAACTCATCCTTAAAGATACTGGACCCTGTTCATCATCAGCTAAATCTGTTTGCCCTGGCACTATCACTGCTGTGCTTGCTCCATACGTGGACTATGGTTCTGTATTCAAGGATTGTCTCCATGCCATTTGGCAGTCAACTTGAAGTGAGCAATATGAAAGCAAGCTTTTCCAAATAAAACCCTCTATTGGACTTTGGCTGTCGTGCTACCATAACGATCAGAAAGAGGAAGACTACGCATTGGTCACAGTTTTTAACTCATCAATTTTTTTTTTTATCTGTGACTGATGCACCAATGTGTTGTCTGTGTAACACTCAGACAACACATGTGTAAAATGTGTAACACATTTTACTGTCTTGCTGTCGTTATGACTCTCAATGATAGCACCTTTTTAAACATGTTTTGTCCCAGGGTTTATCCGTACCATTAGACAGTGTTATTGGTGATGGTGACACAATCCACCTTAGAAATATTTTGTTTTTTAAAGGTCATTAATCTTTTTAATGCTATTTAAGTTTTTAATTTATACATTAGACCTTTTTTAATATGATTCCCTTTTAAGAATCAAAGTACAGCTAGTTTGATTTGAAATTAGAAAATGGTCATAATGTTAAATAACTTGAAACCAGGACTGAAAAGGCCAACATCGGATGACTGACACTGCTATTTGAACTACCCGTTAGTCATCCTGGTGAGTTATAATAATTAAAATTTTGCTATAAATCTTTTAAAACTGATATGACTTTACTTTTTGAAAATGGCTATAATGTCAAATAACTCGAAACCACAACTGGAAAGCCGACTTCAGGTTACTAATGCTGATTTTAGAAGTTACCTATTAATCATCCTGGTGAGTCATGATAATTACAGTTATGCTACAGAAAGTTCTTTACAAGTTGTATTACTATAGATTTTCTCTTACTGCTGTAGACTGGATGTAAAAATTGGATTTACTGCTGTTTATGTTTTTTATTCAAAAATTAAACTTTGTTTTGTTTTACCTTAATTTACTTTTTTGAATTTTAAAAATTTTATTTTAATTTTAACTTTTTACTGCATGTTTGGCACAGATAGCCTAGTTGCTTTGAACCATAAAACACCAAATCTGCTAATCAACTTGGCACATTCTGCAAGTCTTCCTTATGTATCTCTGTATTTTATTGAGTTAAGTACTGGAGACCCTTGCCACTTAACAGTTATACTGAAATAAATTCATATGGTGCCATCCTTCTGCAGCTGCCATGGGTCCTGATAAAAGAGAAAGTGAACACAGATACTTATCACAGCTGGTCTTGACCCATTGTGTCTGATGATAGAGAAGGTGATCATAGATACTTATCACTGCTGGTTTTGACCTATTGTGTCTGATGGTAGAGAAGGTAGATACAGATATTTGTCCCTGCTGGTTTGACCTATCACATATGATTGTAGAGAAGGTGGACACAGATACTTGCCACTGCTGGTTTTGACATATCGTGTCTGATGATAGAGAAGGTGAACACTTACTTATCACTGCTGGTTTTGACCCATCATGTCTGATGGTAGAAGAGGTAAGCGTGGCAGGTGTGGCCTGAAAGTACCCCAACCTCACTACAAGTATTAGCTGTCTGACATCTTGTGTGCAAGTACTTGGAAACCCATTTACCGATTTTGGATGTTTAAGTGAGGCAAAGCTGGCATGCATACTTCTATTCCTTTTTGTATACCCTGGATGAGATGAGTTGTGATTTCTCATGAGTGTGCCTCTGTGAAATCCCTGTTATCGTGTGTCACACCCCGTGGGTTTCTGTCAAATGTTACTTGGGATGGAGGCTGATCTCAGTTATCTTTTCACTGTTTCCTCTGCCATCTGATCATGGTATTTTAGCAAAACTGTTTGTATAGGTGAGTAATCATTTTTGAAGCTAACATCTTCCTTTTCTGAAAATTCCAATGAATTTTCAAAAGATGCCCCACTCAACCTTCTCACTTTCAGTGCATACTTTTCATATTGGTCTCATTGTAGAATGATTCATTCATGAGTGCAAATGCATAGGGGTTAGTGCACATGGAATTATGTTACCTTCTTATTGATAGGGGCTTTTGTTATGTGATGACATCATCATCCAGTGGCATACATTCAAATTTAACCATGTATGAGCTTCTACAAAGCTTGTGACATGCAAGTCTTTTTGATAGAATGTGTGGAAGAGTTGAGGAAGATAGGTAATCTGTATGTGAAAATTAAAGTAATTACATGTATTTATTAAACACAAGCTTTCAAACTCACTTGAATATTCAAATTATCTCACTTGAGGAATAATTTATAAATTATCCTTAAAGCTTGCATTTAATAAATATATTGGGGAATTTTTCCCAAAGTCTGTTTTTTATTAGTGTAGCTGAAGTTCATTATATGTGTATGTGCCATGTGTGTGTGTATATTAGTTTATAACTTAAAAAAGCAAGTCAAAACAAAAATAAATTAAGCAAAAGAATGCTGCACTAATTGAAAAGATCCAAGGGTACAAGCTGTAATGTGGGATTATAAAATGTACCCTGGTTTTGAAGGTGGTTGCAGAAGTGAGACCCACATTTTGGTGGAGATACACCGTCTATCAGTCTTAACCTACGTTTCACCAATTTCGTATAAGAAATAAAATACTAGCAACAAATGTAGAAATTAGGAAAGCAAGTTTTGGGTGCTCATGCCCACAGTGTTCCACATCTGTCTCACCCTTCATTGCCTGCAGACAGTTGTAGGAAGGTGGCTGCTCTCCAAAATAAAAAAAAATTAATTGAAATAAAAATAGGAATAAGAAAATGTGGTACTACTATATGAGGATAAGTAAGTGAAAAACTTACCTCTTGAAGTTAGCATTCCAGCCCTCATTATGGTAGAAAGGCACAAATTGATGGGACAGTAGATGTGTTATGCTAGTATGAAGCATCCCATCCAGTTATCTAAACTAACTAGTATAATACCCAACCATCACCCATTAATTGTACTGCAACTGTCAGTTTTCATATTTTAAAAAAGCCTTTATATGCAGTAAGGTGTTCATCGACGTAAGTTAAAAAGTATAAACTATTGTGATAGGAAACTATTAAATCTTTCTTTGGTATCAACCTAGCCTGTGACAATATATTTACTTTCAATGATAAACATCATCAGTTTTTATTCATTCATTTGTTAAAACAGCCATCAAGATATTTCATAACTGGGAAATGGTCAGCCATAGTATTTGTGAAAGAGATCACTGTTTGGACTTAATGGAGTAATATTTAATTCAAACGAATTTAATAATGTTTCAAATATAATTGTTTTTAGCCAGGGATAAATGCTAAGCACTTCAAGAAAAACATTTAACCACAATTGAAGTTTTCAAAATAACTTTAGCTGTTGATATTATTAGATGTGAATTTGAAATATTAGTTACTTACTGTTTTATAAAGAAGTTGTATTAAACTTTAATTATTATATTAATTACTCTTATTTTATAAACTAATTTTATTGTTTTTTTCAGGTCTACAGATTACTGTTTCTTTCTTTTTTAAATGGAACTACTTTTGCTGGTGGTTCCATACACCAGAAAGCAGCTTCAATGTTAACAGGACAAACTGTTCCTTTGAAACCTCTATCTCACTCAGTATCAGAACTAAACATTCCTGAAATTCTTCCTCTTGGTCATCTTGAGAGTTGGTTAGTTTTTCTTCAGAAACATACTAAAGAAGCTGGGGTTTTATGGAATGCTGTCCAAAAGATCTTTGACTTAAGCCTTAAAGATCCAAAGGTCACTATTAACCCTATAGAAACAGCTGTGGCCTTAAAGGTAATACAGTAAAGCTTGATTTATCCAGGTTTCAAAAAGGGTATTGTTTTTAATTTCAGCTAATAGATAGTATGAAATAAAATTTCTGATTTACTTTAGTTGTTTCTATCACATTCCTTTAATTATTCCAACATGATGTTCAAATCAGATGTGTATGTGTAAAGTTTGTCTTTTCTTCTAGTAGTGAACTGGAAATCTTCTTTTGTACATGTTTTTAAAATATTGTGATAAAATATTTGAAACCAAACATTAGTTTCATAACTAAGGTATCTTTACATCTTTTTTTAAAGCACTTTTCTTCATGAACTTGTAGTTTATTGTACTGTAAATTAATCCAATCACCATAGTTATTCTTAACTACACACAATGCAAAGTTTTAGTGCTTTACACTTAAAAGCTTATTAAATTATGTTATACCAATTAGAATAGCATAAAACCTTAGTTAATAATCTGTATTTTAATCCCTTTGGTGTGAATTCCTGTACATGGTGAGGGACCTCTCAGGGAAGGTTCTGTTCTTTCAGTTTACCTCTGATGGGATCTAAACATCTACCCATGTGTTTGCCATGTGCATAGTGGCCTGTGAAGGGGAGGAGAGGATCCTTGTGGTTGAGGAATTCAACTCTAATATACCACTTTGATCTTGAACTCCTGTAGATTAGTGGCCTTGTGGTTGGGTACCCTTGGGTCAATCGACTATTCCACTTGGGCTAGGGTCAACCAAGTACTAGTGTCGAATGTTTGGGGTTTGGGTATAGTACTCATGAAACCCTGGCATTGCTGCAGTGTCTTTGTTTGGCATTGTAGTACATCTCCTCGTAAGGCTCCATGGTGGATGGGGTCAGTGGCACTGAAATTTTATTTTTTTATTATGGATCCTCCAAATAAAAACTTAAATAAAATAGTGAGGAAACAGTCTATAGGAAAACTACCATGTCTTGAACATTCTGAACAGCAATTCTCACAATCTGTACCACCTGTTGTATCTCATTTTCTTGTACTGTATTCACTTCAGGACAAACCTTTAGGGCAGATGTCTCCCTTTTTCATTCAGAAGGGACTAGAGAGACTTGCTGGCTCTCCAAAGTCAATAAAGAAGCTTCAATCTGGTGACAGTGAACTCCTTTTGCATTCAAAGGCATTTGGGGACATACCTATTGAGGTTACACCTCAGTACTAGGTGAATTCATCATGAGGAGTAATTGTTGAGAGGGATTTGAAGAACATCCCCTAGTCGGAGATTCTCGCTGGTTTCTCCACCCAAAGAGTTTCTGCAGTGAGGCATATATCCATTCACAAAGATGGAATAATGGTGCTGACCAATGTCCTTGTTCTGACATTTACATCATCAAGACCACCTGCTACCATCAAGGCAGGTTATCTTAATTGCAGAGTATGGCCATACATTCCAAACCCTCTCCGATGTTTCCAGTGTCAATGGTTTGGTCACTTGAAGACATCATGTCGTGGTTCCTTGATGTGTGCTCGTTGCAGTGGCAAGGACCATGATGCTTACGAGTATGAATCAGACCCTCATTGCATGAGTTGCAATGACTCTTGCCCATCCTACTTTCATTCTTGCCCTAAATGGTTGGAAGAAAAAGAGGTGTAACATTTGAAAATGATTCATAACATTACTTATCCTGATTCTTGAAAATTGCTGTCCGCCACCTAATCTTGTACGTATGCTGCTGCACTTCATTCCACAACTACAGTGGGAGTACAGACAGTCCTCTCTGTGCCTTCAAAAGAATCGTTCTCAAAACAGATGAAAAGTCTTTTCACCTCCATGGTTAAAAAAGTTGATGAATCAACTTCAACACCAATCTCTGTCCATTCCAGCAAATCACAAGATCTACTTCCTTTGGTTCCATGTATGGGTATTTCCTCAGGTTTATCTTCTTCTCCCACCCCAAGAGGCAAAACAATCATTTGTTCATGTCCTCAGTCTCTGGAATCCCCTCCCAACAGAAAAGACCTGCCCAATCGTCCCAGGGCAGGATTCATGGAGGTTAATAAACCTTCCTTGAATAAGGACAGTAAGGTAAAAATATGTGGTCAAAAGCAGAAGGGTTTTCCACCAAATTTGCCTACATATAAATAAAAATGGCCATCGTGATACAATGGAACTATCGAGGTTTACGTTCTAATCTGAATTGCATCAAAACACTGATTGCTTCCTACCATCCTGTTTGTCTTTCCTTACAAGAAACATTTTTGAAACCTGCCAATTCAGTCACCTATTGGCAGTTTTCTTTATACAGAAATGACAGGCTGTGATCAGTATGTGACCACCCTGTCTCTGCTACTCGACACACCCATGGAGGCCATAGCCATCCGTGTTTCCACTGTTTGTTCTCTCTACCTGTAACCTGGAGAGACATATGATCAGTCAGACCTTGATGTTCTCATTGAACAGTTGCTGTCTCCCTTTTTCGTTTTGGGGGACTTTAATGGACATCATCCCCTCTGGAGAAGTGCTGATATTGATGGTAGGGGTTGCTCTGTAGAGCATATGCTCTTTGATCACAACCTTTCTCTTTTCAATGCTGGTTCTTCTACTTATTTCCATGCACCTAGTCAGTCCTTTACAGCTATTGATCTCTCGGTTTGCTCCCCTTCATTATTTTCCCATTTTTTGATGCAGTGATAATTTTCCAATAATCTTGAGAGAGACTGGCCGTGGTCAATGCTACCTGACCCACATGCCCCTGTGGAAGCTGGAGCAGGCAAACTGGCCCTCTTTCACTGCTCTTGCAGAACTTGTTCCTGCCATTGTCTGTAAGCCATCAATAGACGACTGTGTGGCAGCAGTATCTGACTGTTTTATACAAGCAGCTGCTCAATGTATTCCTAAAACCTTGACACATTTTCCACTATATCCTCGTCCATGGTGGAATCCTGCTTACCACATGGCATGGAAAGGTAAAACACCATAGATATCCCACACTTTCGAACTGCATCGCATTCCAGCGAGCTCATGCACTTGCTCAAAGCCAGAAGGAATCTTAGATTAAGTTCACAACCAGTATATCTTCTACCACCAGTTCCAAAGTCGTATGAGACAAGATTCGAAAGGTCAGTGGGCGATATAATTCTGTCCCCCTCTCGATTTTCCTCTCTGATGGCCAGGAAGTAGCTTATACCCAGAGCATCACGGATACTCTAGGTGAAAGCTTTTGCCGGGTATCTAGCACTTCTACTTCTTCCACCTTCTTAACCATCAAAACTAAGGCAGAGCAATTAGCTCTTTCCTTTTGAGCTGGTTTTCTCTATGACTATAATCATCCCTTTACACTGGTGGAACTTAAACTGGCCCTTCATCGGTCTGGCAGTACATCAGTCAGACTTGATTATATTCACTACAAGATGATGTGCCATCTCTCTTCTGATTCTCTTTCTAATCTTGAAGTTGTTTTATCCAGATCTGGCACCAGGCTACTGACCTGGGAAGGATCCCAATTTCTCTTCAAAACCACTGTCCAGTTGCTTTGATGAGTTGTCTCTGTAAGATCTTTTTAAGGGATAGTTAATGCTCTTCTTGTATAGTTCCTCGAATCAAACAACCTCCTCTCGCCCACTCAATGTGGGTTCCGATGACAGTGCTCCACTGTGAACCACCTGATTCGACTTGAAACATCACTCACAGAAGTCTTTTTCAAACGACAACATCTTATATCAATATTCTTTGACATTGAGAAGGCTTATGATACAACATGGAGGTATGGCATTTTGCGAGAACTCAATATATGGGTTACGTAGCCATTTGCCTATTTTTATTAAAAATGTTTTAATGGACAGGAGATTTGGAGTTTGTGTGGGTTTGACACTTTCCTATTCTTTTCTACAGGAGCTTGGAGTTCCTCAGGGCTTTGTTCTGAGTGTCACACTTTTCAGTATAAAAATTAATGCCATCACCGAACAACTCCCTCTCACTGTTGCAAACAGGCTCGATGTAGACGACTTTCACATCTCATGTCAGTTTTCAAACATGAGGTATATTGAGTGGCAGCCACAGACTGCCCTCAATCATTTACTGAAGTGGACCACAGCAAACGACTTTACCCTCTCTCCATCTAAAACCATTTGCATGCACTTTTGCCACCAACAGGATATTCACCCTGATCCTGAACTCTGTATCAGTGAAGTTGTGCTGCCTGTGTTCCCTGAGACAAAGTTCTTGGGATTTATCTTTGACTGTAAGCTCATCTTTATACTACACATCAAGCAGCTGCAGGTCAAATGTTCAAGAGCACTGAACATCTGTGTCCTCTCTTTTACTTCTTGGGGAGCAGATCAACGTTGTATGCTAAAGATATATCATGCTCTTATTTGGTTGAAACTCGACTGTGGATCACTGGTCTATGGCTGTGCCAGACCATCGGCCTTAAAGATACTAGACCCTATTCATCATCAAGGACGTCAGCTCTGTACTGGGGTTTTCCACACTTTCCCTGTTCAGAGCTTATACATAGTCTCATGAACCTTCTTTGCACATCCGCCATTTGTAATTCATCACCAAAGCATCCCACCTGGGGTTGTGTTTTCTTTTCTCAGTGGGCCATGCTTTTTCAGAATAGACGGTCTTCCATTGCTCCTTTTGGTCTTTGTATCCAGGCGCAGTTGGATGAATTTGGTCTATCCTTGGATAACATTGCTATATCCAGTGGTCAGCCCATCCCACCATGGCTTCTTACAGTCCCTGATTGTGACCTATCTTTAAGTCATCTGAGAAAAGTAGACACTCCTGATTGAAAATACTGTCTGTTATTTGCTGAACAACATTCAAACCATCCTTCTATTCCTATTTATACAGATGGTTCGAAATCAAGTGTTTCTGTGTGCTCTGCCATGGTTTGTTGTGGTTTGGTGGTTCTGTGCAGAATTCCCTCTATAGTTTGTGTTCATTGCTGAACTGTACACCATTTCTCACATAGATGCTAAGCAGTTCTTGGACTGCACAATTTATACTGACTTGCTTAGTTCTCTACTGGCCCTGGAATTGCTTCATGTTGGTTTACACCCTGTTCTTGCCAATATTCAAAACTGACTGGCCCATTTCTCTTCAACATCTACTTCTATCCAGTTTTTCTAGATACTGGGCCACATTGGTATTTGCAGGAATGATCTCGCTGACACTGCATCGAAGTCCATCTACTCTGGCACTATCACTGCTGTGCCTGTCCCATACATGGACAATGGTCCTGTATTCAAGGTTTGACTCCATGCCAGTTGCTGTAGACTAAATGCAAAAATTGGAATTAATGCTATTTATGTTTTTGATTCAGTAATTAAACTTTTTGTTTTGCCTTAATTTCCTTTTATGAATTTTACTAAATCTACTTTAATTTTAACTTTTTACTGGATGTTTAGTGTAGAAAGCCTAGTTGCTTTGTGCCATAAAATACCAAACCAACCAACTGTAATTTAATAGTTTTAAGCTCTTAATTCAACAAGACAATATTATGAATTTCCTGTAGTGTGACTCTCATAATACATTTTGTCTACTTTATTTTATTCACTACCCATTGGAAAAATATGAAATTAAACTTAAATTACTAACTATCAAATTTAAACTTAAATTACTAACTATCAAATTTAAACTTAAATTACTAACTATCAAATTTAACCTTAAATTACTAACTATCAAATTTAACCTTAAATTACTAACTATCAAATTTAAACTTAAATTACTAACTATCAAATTTAAACTTAAATTACTAACTATCAAATTTAAACTTAAATTACTAACTATCAAATTTAAACTTAAATTACTAACTAACAAATTTAAACTTAAATTACTTACTATCAAAATTAAACTTAAATTACTAACTATCAAATTTAAACTTAAATTACTAACTATCAAATTTAAACTTAAATTACTAACTATCAAATTTAAACTTAAATTACTAACTATCAAATTTAAACTTAAATTACTAACTATCAAATTTAAACTTAAATTACTAACTAACAAATTTAAACTTAAATTACTAACTATCAAATTTAAACTTAAATTACTAACTTTCAAAATTAAACTTAAATTACTAACTATCAAAATTAAACTTAAATTACTTACTATCAAAATTAAACTTAAATTACTTACTATCAAAATTAAACTTAAATTACTAACTATCAAAATTAAACTTAAATTACTAACTATCAAAATTAAACTTAAATTACTAACTATCAAAATTAAACTTAAATTACTAACTATCAAAATTAAACTTAAATTACTAACTATCAAATTTAAACTTAAATTACTAACTATCAAATTTAAACTTAAATTACTAACTTTCAAAATTAAACTTAAATTACTAACTTTCAAAATTAAACTTAAATTACTAACTATCAAAATTAAACTTAAATTACTAACTATCAAATTTAAACTTAAATTACTTACTATCAAAATTAAACTTAAATTACTTACTATCAAAATTAAACTTAAATTACTAACTATCAAAATTAAACTTAAATTACTAACTATCAAAATTAAACTTAAATTACTAACTATCAAAATTAAACTTAAATTACTAACTATCAAAATTAAACTTAAATTACTAACTATCAAAATTAAACTTAAATTACTAACTATCAAAATTAAACTTAAATTACTAACTATCAAAATTAAACTTAAATTACTAACTATCAAAATTAAACTTAAATTACTAACTATCAAATTTAAACTTAAATTACTAACTATCAAATTTAAACTTAAATTACTAACTATCAAAATTAAACTTAAATTACTAACTATCAAAATTAAACTTAAATTACTAACTATCAAAATTAAACTTAAATTACTAACTATCAAAATTAAACTTAAATTACTAACTATCAAAATTAAACTTAAATTACTAACTATCAAAATTAAACTTAAATTACTTACTATCAAAATTAAACTTAAATTACTTACTATCAAATTTAAACTTAAATTACTTACTATCAAATTCAAACTTAAATTACTTTCTATCAAATTCAAACTTAAATTACTTTCTATCAAATTTAAACTTAAATTACTTACTACCAAATTTAAACTTAAATTACTAACTATCAAATTGTCATTGCACTGACAAATCATATTTTGTATAACCTTCAGTTTTGTTTGATTGCAGAACTATCAAATATAAAATCAGACCCTTCCTGCTACACCCACCTGTCATATCCTCTTTTCCATAATTTGTTAATAGTTCTATCTTATGTTTAATTATATATTACCTGTAACCAATAGAAAGACATCTATCAAATGATGTATAACACTATGTTTTGAAAGGTTAAATGTTGATTTCACTCGGAGTATCAACATTGTTTCCACAAAGAAATCAATTACTTTTATTGCGGAGTTAGAAAGCTAGAAAACACGTTTTGAGAGGTAATGGAATTTG
Source organism: Tachypleus tridentatus (assembly GCF_004210375.1). Classification (NCBI taxonomy): domain Eukaryota; kingdom Metazoa; phylum Arthropoda; class Merostomata; order Xiphosura; family Limulidae; genus Tachypleus; species Tachypleus tridentatus. The sequence goes on from NC_134828.1 coordinate 5,525,634, forward strand.
TATACTTTTTGTATGTTATTAGTCTATATTGTTTGGTTAAATAGTTAGTATATAATAATTAGGGTTAGTTCTCTTTGACATTTGACAGCAAGAAAACGATTAAATATTTTATTTCATGTTAATTCTGTTATAAAATTAACAGAAATATAAAAATTGGGATCATTTTATGTTATTTAAGATTAGATTAATTAAAGTAAGTAATAATAAGCAGCTTGTAGTAGTTTGTGGATAAGGAATTCATTAGTGTTACAACTTCGAGTGGCACAGCAAGTAGTTTGGCACAGTTACTAGGACAGTAAAACAATAAAATTTAATTATAAATATATACCATTACAAACTTAGAGCTATTTAGGATAGACAAATGTAGTTTTTGTTACAATTTGAAGTCATTTTAGAAAATGGGTAATTTAGACTTAGTTGTTGTTTTAGTGGTGATCATATAATTCAAATTGACATATTCTGTTTGAGATACGGTACCACTGTGAGTGCTTTACTTCAACCAAAGTGCCTTGAGGATGTTGCACACCAGTCTTGCATGTCAGTACTCAGTGAAAGCTGGTTCTCATCAGTGGTCAGTTGACAATCTCCTGACCTAGCAACCATTAACGTTTTTGTTTTGTACAAGGAATACACTGCAGACCATGTATGTGAGAGGGATTTTGTCTCGAGCTAGTCTCAGAGCTCTGACAAAAATGCATTTTTAAAACCTGTAAAGCACCATGTATCTAAACCTGAATTTAGTGCTGTGTCCAGTGAAAAAGTGTAAAAGTAAACAATGCCAGGTAGCTAAATGCAATAAAAGCAGAAGTTCAGATAAATGTGCCCTGTGTGGAAGAGGAATGTGTGGTAAATACATAGTTAAAGTTAAGTGTTTCACTTGCATGGATTTTGCTACTTTATAATAGTCGTATAATTTACTAAATAGTTTATTTTTCTTTCTACAAACATGTACTGTTTAGAAAAATTTACCTGCTAGTATATTTTTCCATTGAAATATTTTGGTTTTGCTCTTATGGTTACCACTGTGAGTTGAAATATTTTGGTTTCACTGTTTGAAATATTTTGGTTTTGCTCTTATGGTTACCACTGTGAGTTGAAATATTTTGGTTTTACTGTTGCACTTTTTTTATGTATTGAACTTTTGTTTTTCTGTAATGAAGTAATTTTCATGTTTCTAATTAAGTGATTATTTCATTTGTTTTTCCATATTGTTAGAAATTGATGCTATCTCCATTTGTCCTGAGAACAATTATTTGTGGTAAAGGGGATGTACCTACTGTATTAAAACCTAGTCCTTCACATAAAGCTGAAGAAATGGTAAGTCCCATTCATTCCTGTTATGTGAGCCTGTTTATTTTATATATTTATACAAAGGGAAATTGGAATATTACATAAATCTTAATGTAATACAGATGTGCATTCTTATAAAGATTATATAGTTTTTTACATTTATAGCAAAATTTCATTCAACTATAAACAATTTAAAACAGCTTATCAGGCAATGAGGTGAAAAAAAATTAAGACCTTGTTTATCTGTGGTGTATATGCAGTAGTAGTGGTTATTGCCTTGTGTCTTGTTGTCAGAAAACTGTTTATATATACATATATGAAGGAAATAGTATTTGCAGCTATACCTTCACTTGCTTAACCCTTAAATGGCAGCCATCATCAATTAATGCTGCTACCTACAACATTCCTGGTGTTTAAGGGTTTGAATGTAAATGAAGCACATAACTAGTGAGACAAATATATCTGTTTTGTTAGGAATTTTTGAAGGAACAGTTTTGTAGTCTTAGTGACCATAAGCTGAAGGTCTTGGCAATGAGACTGAAGAGGGCAGTTGACACAGAAAAACTCTACAATGCTGTAAGCATTTTTATAGCTATTTATTAAATTGTACAAAAAAAAAGACCATCCTGATAGGTTTTAAGTGTATATAAATAAGTGTATGTGTCACATGATGATGTTAACATTTCCACTATTTGTTGTATAAAAATTATATTTTAGTACTAAACAATTTTTTACTGTTATAAATATTTTAAAATAACAGTATTTAATTTTATGTATAACCTGTAAATTATTCAATAAAACACTGACAGTAAAAAAAAGTCTGCCAATCCAAAAGTTTGTTTCATAAGATTACTTAATCACCTATACTTCAATAAAGTAGAAAGCATAATAATATCTGACACACACATACTTATTTAAATACACTTTAAAGCTAACAAAATATTTTCTTTTCATATATAATATATTAACATTTTAAATATTTAAAATACAATGATTAATTGTAGTAAGTTAATGTTTGCCTAATTTTATGATACATACAAGCTCAAGAATTGAAAATGTTAAAATGTGTAGGTAATGAAGTGGTTTTTGTATTCATTTAAAATAATTTTTTATGAAGCTCTTGATTTAAATATGTATCTTAGAATGACTGGTATGGATAGTAACACTTTTATTGATAAGCAGAGAACAACATTTCAACCTGAAGATGTGTTAATACCCCTAGCAGTCGTTCTAAGATACATTTTTATTTCAAGTGGGTTTCTTGTCACCAAGAAGCTCATTACATATGTATGTACTGAAGTATATACTGATGTGACTGTAATAAGGGTAAATTAGTGTGTTTTTTACTTTTCTCTTTTATGTATAATCTTTAACCATTGAATAAACTTGGTACTCTGTTTTACAAGCTAAATGGAAAGAAACAAATGTTCAGTGAAAATTAATTTCTTCAAATGTTTCATTTTATGGTTTTAAGAGTTAGACAACGTTTTAAAGACAGGCCAGTCTCAACAGATTAATGTTTGATTTAGACTTCACTTTGTTGAGGAAATAAATAATATTTGCTGGATATTATCTGTCCCTTCATTAATTTTGTTTACATTCCAGTGTGCACTACATTAAATATCCTTCACAAGCAATTTTTATAAGACAAAATATATTGTTGTTTTGTAACAATATTTGACAAACACAATTAAAAGAAACCTCATCATGCACATGTAATATTTGTATTTGCTCTTTATATATGTGCAGCTTCATCTAGCAGAGTGGAATTTTACAGTTGCTAAACAAAGAGTTTCAAAACTTGTCACTGATGTAAGTATTAAAGAATTCCTGTCATCACTAGAATTATTGTGAAATACTTTCCCTATTTGTACTTTTTAAACTGTTGAACTTATATATAAAGCCATAGATTAAAGGTCTAGAGCCTTTTGTTTTTAAAAATTTATTTTGTATTTGTTTCAGCAAACATTTCATTCTGTTTATTTGTCAATAGTTTTTAATTGTTAAAAAAGAAAAGCTGTTCATAGAAATACATGAATGTACAGACATTTTACAAAACTCTCTTTTTGTCTAGTAGAAGATCCCATTTCTTGTACTTTATGGTAGTTTGGAAGGTACTTGCATATCTATAGCTGTTTTTTACTTGTTTCTGGAGCATAAGTCTTGATAGATGTCATATCTCTGGTGTTAATAATTTATCATGGATTTAGTCATTCATTGTATTTATTTTCAATTAAAAATAGTTGTTAAATGTTTGTTATCTGTAGAGCTTTCATAAATGATTTCCATAATTTTTCATAACTGAGGTAAGTATGTTTACTTCTGTACCAGTGGTACATTTCTGTGTGGTACCAAGTGTTGAGGAGAACTACCCTTAGGACTGTTTTATAGATAATTAAAAATTGGAAGATTATCGTTATTGTTGTCACTGGGTATTAGACATTATCATGGAGGAGGAGAACTACCCTTAGGACTGTTTTATAGATAATTAAAAACTGGAAGATTGTCGCTATTGTTGTCACTGGGTATTAGACATTATCAAGGAGGAGAACTACCCTTAGGACTATTTTATAAAGAATTAAAAACTGGAAGATTGTTCATTATTGTTGTCATCTACCCTTAGGACACTGGTTAGACATTATCAAGGAGGAGAACTACCATTAGGACTGTTTCATAAAGAATTAAAAACTGGAAGATTGTTGTTATTGTTGTCACTGGGTATTTGACATTATCAAGGAGAACTACCATTAGGACTGTTTTATAAAGAATTAAAAAGTGGGAGATTATCGTTGTTGTTGTCACTGGGTGTTAGACATTATCATGGCTATTTTTTAATTAATGTATTAACGCTTGAAATTTGATATATATCCTACGTTTGAAATGGTGTTGTAGTTCCCCATGTTGGAGGTGGTTCTATATATCCCAAATTTATTTATTTTTAACACTAGCTTCGCACATTTCACTTGTTTGAAGACACCTTGAAAAAGATAAGTGAGATAGCTTCGGCTTTGCCTCAGGATTCTTGTACCCTGCTCAATGGAACAGATGTTTTGAATAATGACACAACAGCGGAGAACTTTTGGGATGAAACACTTGAAGATCCTCAGGAGGTAAAACACTGAAAAAGCTTTTGTGTTGTTATCTGTAATTATTTTATAGTATGTATTTCCTTCTGGAGAGTGTTGTTGAAGCTATATTCATTGACAAACCCATTTAATAAAGTAGCAAAAAATATGATTTATTAGTAGGATCAAATGTTAAGCCACACACCTTTTTTACATTTTTATACTAGACTAGCTATAACAAACAATCTAATAATAAATCATGGTTTTTATTACTTTATTAAACTTCTTTTCCATTAGAACATTACCTTGAAACACTGCCAATAAAATTTTGAAAAAGCAACAACAAATTATTAAAGTTTCTAAAGAAACTAAAGATTCTAACTAACCAGTTTTGTTTACACAAAACATATAACCTTCTGTTTCTTTTATTTAATAAAATAAGCAGTTGTATCTTGGTGGTGTCTGATTGATTCTTGAACAGGTAGTTAACAAAACATTTTTGTTAATAGTTATCCTAATATTTCATCACTAGAGTCATACCATTTTTTAGAGAGTCTAACTGTATCATTGAAATGTATTCTTTGTATTGTGTTTGCAAGGGACATATTTGTATTGAATATATTGACTATATTCTTTCATAAGTTTTTCATATAAAACTACTAACTATTCATATTAATATATATGTATTTATTTATTTATATAAGTGTGTGTGTGCCTACTTATTTTATAAAATAACTTCTGATATTCACTTAAAGAAGGGAGTTTTTTTTTCAGGCTAAAATTTTAAAACCCAATCCCCAGTATGGTTTGTTACGAATTTGGTTAGGTATGCAGAAGACAGTTTGTGGAGCTGAGAGTAAACTTCCTCCTACACTTCCCACAGGTGGGAGTGACATCAACCTTGGTAAGTGTGTTTACTTGAATCTTTGTTTTTGTGACATTTATTCTAGGCTGCATTGTTATTGTTTTTATTTGAATTTCTTGTTATGTACAGATATAGGTTTATTTTATCAGTTAGCTGTTAATTGAACAGAATTTCCACATCACATACACCAACTGAAATGTGGTACTTTTTTAAATTTGATTTTAAAACTTGTGTGTGTATACTTCACTGTGTTATTTTTTTTATTTACACATACACATTAATTTTTCCTTTTATAAAATGTTATTTTGACAAAACTTTAAACTTTACTCATTGAGTATTTAAATTGTATGTTTCCTCAAGATGTGTATGTGTATTTTATTTGAAATTACGATCATGATTTTTGGGTCTCCTTGATATTTCCATACTGTTAATAAGTCAGTTTTTGTGCAGTTAATTTCAATTTACAAACCTTTGTGTGACCTTCATCTTGTTTAGCTTTGATTCAAGTTTTACTTTCATTTATTTTACCTTCAGTGGAACAGTGGTAAATTTTCATATTTACAATACTAAAACAAGGATTTCAATTCCTTATATATATAAATTATATATGTTAAAACGCCTGGTATGGGTAGAGAAAACACTATGTAGAGGACACAGCAAATAGCCTAATGTGGCTTTGCTATAAGAAACACTATTTATTCTGTCAGGTTAGTTTTGTTTTGTTTTTTATACTTCCTCACAGATTGGCTGAGCTGTCTTTTGTAACTGTGATTTTTTATGGTAGTTCTCATATTTCTGTTCTTTGTAGTTGTAAAAGTTATTTACAAGTGGTAAATACAATATAAAGTTGTTACTACACATGCATGTTTATTATTTACAGATGATCTTGGACTTTCCAAATACCAGAAAGAAAAAGTTGAACTTTTAGTTCATCTTCTGTACAGCAATCCTAGGGTTCTTTATGCTCCTAACAATACAGCTGCTGACCAAATCATTAAAAATGTAAGAATTATTATGAGTTTACATTGGTTTCAAATTTACACTCTATATTTTTATATTTAAAAGTAACAATTAACAACTGTGTAGAATTTTAGCTCGTTTTAGAAAGTAGCAACCTGTGTACATTTTGAAATCATAAAATTTAGTTCAGAAATTAACTTCAGTGAGGTCAATTCATATTGTGGTAGTTTTTGAGTTATATCAGTTATTGAAGGGTAAATTCAGAATTGAAACTTTATTCAGTAGTTTAATTCATCTGAGGTTGTTACAAGAGGTGGCATGGTCTAGTAAGTTAGTGGTTTGAACTAATAATGAAAGGATTGCTTGTTCAGATGTTTCCTGTAACTCATCATTTGAGCAAGATAGTTTACCTAAAAGTTGCTTCAGCAGCTGCTGTTAGCTAGGGATTAACTTTCAATACACTGACATCATGTACAGAGGAAGTTTGAAGACATCCACTTGTACCACAGCAAACTAGAGTAAAACATCAACCCATATTTTTAATTAAATCTGCTGTGTTCAATTGACATTTATTGTGTAGTTTAATTTCACTGTGAAAATAAGTTGAATGAAATTATTTGGAACTGAAGAAGTTTCTGTAGATTACATAGGTTCTTCAAATAAAATATCTTATTCATGATGACGAGGAACCCACTTGAAGTAGGTGTACATATAGTACACACCTGATATTGGTATAGAAAATGTGTTTTAAAAGTGCAAAGTAAATAAAGTTTCAACCTCTTGTCATCGTGAGGTTTAGAATGACATTTGAAAAAGTGACTGTTATCAGTTGTGTTGTATGGAATTGAAGTAATGATGTAGGTGTAAGATTGAAGGGGACATTGTAAATATTTAAAGTAGTTAACATTGAAGAATAATCAGTACATATATAAAACTGTTTTTTGGTGCTGGTTTAATGTTGCTTTAAGTTCTTATATCATAAAAGTTACTATAATTTTTAATTTATTTACTTTTTTTTTTTACTCAATATGTCAGTGTTTTTTGTGGTTGTACTGTAGTTATTTGAGATACAATATTCAAAAGTACGGGAGGGAGATTTTCGTGTTCATTGAAACTGGTTTTCATTTTTTTGCTTCTTTCTCCCATATAGAAATCATGGCACTTATTCCATTGTATTTTGTATATCATGTTTATCAGAGTAGTTTTTACATAGTATAAATTTTGTACCCTTGTTTTGAATGAATTTATTATTAACTGGAATGTTATGTTTGGTTATGAGTTTTTCCAAATGTAAATTATTTCATCACTGATAGCTGGAATGTACTTTATGTAGCATTGTGCTTTTAGTTGTTTTATTATCTTTTGGATTGTATTATTGGTTATGGTTTCTGTGATAAAGTTCCATAGTATGTTTCAGATTTTAAATTATGTTCACCAATGGATAATTAAAGGCTTTTACTAATATTTCTAAGTAGTATAAATATTTACTGTGTTGTTGGGTTTAAGATTCTGTGTCTAACTTGTTGTAGTAAATATGAAAAAAATAAACACCATTTACTTCAGATGTTTATAACTAGTTAAATATATGTACAGCAAATTCTTTACACTATACCTGATTATAGGCATATCATAAACACTAGATAATTCCATTATTATTATTATTAAAAAATCCACTTAGGTCTATTCAGTTGCTTTTTAATTTAAATTGATAAATTGAACTATTTTCTTCTATTACTATCACCAAACTATTTGAGCATTGTTCACTTATGTTTTGTTGAGATATCACAGTTATATCCTGTACTTCTGAAATCATGTTCTATTTTTTTGTATTTAGCCCTACTTTGAAAATAGGTAGATAATTAAAAGTCCACACAGACAAGTTCAATTACTTTAGAATCTTTTTGCTGAAATACACTATTCTTTTTAACTCTTTCTAAGCTCCTAGTCTTGCTGTAGTATGTATCAACCATTAGTCCTTCCTTCTGTGTCTGAATGTCTCTTTTATGTGACTTTACATTGCTTCTTGTCTGCTCTGTCTTTGTCTCATGCAACTTGTATGTTTATAACTGTTAATCATCTGCTTGCTATATCCTAGACATCAGTAATTTTCACACAGTGCATAATTTTAGCATAGGTTATTTACAAATACCATATACGACTCTTAATAATTTATGTAACTAAATTTTTAATATCAACATCTGTTAGTTACAAATATCATATACGACTCTTAATAATTTATGTAACTAAATTTCTGGTATCAACATCAGTTAGTTACAAATACCATATATGACTCTTACTACCTTATGTAACTAAATCTCTGGTATCATTTATTTTCAATATTCACTCAAAATAAATCAATTAATAATATTTACACTAAACAGTCTTTTTATATCATGACAACATGCTTGGAAATAATTTGGAAATTTCGTAAATGAAAATGATTTGTAAAGTTTGTGGCTTTCTGAACCTAATCTGGAATCTCAGCTTGATTGTCTTTAATTTTAATGTAAAAAATTAAATAAATAACTTTTTTTATTGAATAACTTTCAAATGTGAAGTTTTGTAATGTGTGGTAAAATAACAAGTATATTTTCTCTGATTATTATGATTTAATGATCTAGTTTTTTTCTTTAGGAAAAATTCACCTTTGAGACATGAGAGATTTGAAATATAGAAAGGGTTGACTTAAAGGTTGATGCAGGCTTTGGTAGCCCATGTTGATCATTTAATTATTTAAACAGTAAAGCCATAACTTTACTTCATCTGAGAACAATACATTTCTTAGTTATCCATGTGTATAGTGTCATTTTTTTTAGATGGTAAATTCAGTAGTCATACAAGTTACTGTTTCCTTTATTGATATTTTATCTAAGTTCAACTTCAAGAGGTGGGCACAAGTCAGAAGAGTGATTGAAGAATTAAGAAATGTTATATTCCCCTCCTGTTTTCCTGCACATTAAATTTTTTTATGCACTGATTATTGTATTATAAGAAAGTATCTTGCAACATTTTTTGTAATGCTTCATGTAAAGAAACTAAAACAATATTTATATAATATAGGTGTAATTATAATTTCTAGATGGATTTACATTTTGTTTTTTTATATAAATAAAATTTATTTCTGTTTTATTTTCTTTGATTTATTGCAAAGTTATCTGAGGGCTTTATATATTAGCTATTCCTAATTGTTAAGCAATATACCAGCTAGTCAATAACACCCACTGTCAACTCGATCATCAGTGTTTGTTACCCCATGATCTGAAAATATGGGAGTGAGTTTTCTTTTTCCTCCATTTATTGAGATGTAAATGAAAACTTCATCCCCAGTGTATAGCACACTAACCATTGGGATGAGTTCTGCTCCAATAAAAATTTTAAACCATAAAGTAAAATAATTTTGGTAAAATCCAATTTCTTCTGTGAACTTTCAGTTAAGTTTCAGGTACAAGATGACATTATAGAAAGCTGGAAATAACTCAAAATTTAGCTGCATTAGAATTTTTAATTGTGATTGTACAGATATTCTTTGTAAATAATGTGACTGTAGTTTCTATTGTAAAGAAATTACTTAGGGTAAACTTCTATGCAGAAAAAAATATACATCTCAGAAGATAAATGACACCTATAAAACTTATCAAAATGTATATAACTTCACATAAATATTATTTTATTTAAATACATAAATGTGTGTACTAAGTTTTCAATTGTAAGGGTATTAGATTAAGATAAATGACACCCATAAAACTCATCAAAATGTATATAACTTCACCTAAAAATTATTTTATTTAAATACATAAATGTGTGTACTACGTTTTCAATTGTAAGGGTGTTAGATTAATTACTTTTTTAATTTTTTTATTTTTAGGCAAATGAAACTTTTGAGCTACTTGATAGTGTCACTCAGTATGCCCGTAAGATGCTGAATGTGTCTGAAGAAATCAGGGCTTACCTGGCAGAAAATAGTACAGTGGAGTCATTAAACATCTTAAAAGAGGTTGTTATTGATATTTGTTTTTGAATTTTATGAGAATTTCAAGATACATTAACACCTTGACATAAAATATATATACCTTATATTGCAGCAAATAAGTTGACTCATGCTATAAATCCACCCCTAAATGTAAGCTAAACAGTCCTCATCATCATCATACAGTCTACCCCTCAAAACTATACATTAATCAGTGATGTCGAGAAACCCACTTGTTGAGAAATATATATGCAAAATCGGCTCATTTGGGTTGAGAAAATATTTTACGTAGAAGAGCGAACAACATTTCGACCTTCTTCGGTCATCGTCAGGTTCACAAAGAAAGAGGTAACTGACCGGAAGCTGACCACATGTTTGAAAGGGGTTGTGTAACTGAGTGTCGGAATGTAGAGGGCGGTATTAGATGTTTGAATATACAATTTTATTTTATTTTATTATATTAATATAGGTATAAAGGCGTTCCTTTATATTGGTTTATTTTGGGTTTAAGTTGTTGTATAAGTAAGGCTTCTTTAATTTTGCATTTGTTTATGTTTGTTTCTTTATTTAGTATTTGAGTGTTTTCTATGGTTATGTTGTGTTTATTTGACTTGCAGTGTTCGAAAACGTGTGAAGGTGACTTTTTATCACATTGTATTTTGTAAATAATGTTGGTGTGGTGTTTGTCAGTGTAGTTTTTACATAGTATAGACCTCAGTTTTGTGCCTGGTTTTTGAATAAATTTGGTATTAACTGGAATGTCATATTTTGTTACTAGTTTTTGCCAAATGTTGGTTATTTGTTTGCTAATGTCAGGAATATATGGCATACAGCAGTATATGGTTTCGTGATTTTTTGATTCGTGGGATATATTTACTTTAGTTGGTTGATTTTGCTTTCTGTCTAGGTGTGTGCGTATAATGTTTTCTACGGTTTGTGGAGGAAACTTATTGATGTTGATGAAGTATTGTTTTATTTTGTCTAATTCATCGTCAATTTTATCTTTGTGAACCTGATGATGACTAAAGAAGGTCGAAACGTTGTTCACTCTTCTATGTAAAATATTTTCTCAACCCAAACGAGTCGTTTTTGCATATATAAAACTATACATTATACATTACACGTGCATTTTCAGTGAAAAGTTTCATCCATACAATTAATTTCACGGAACTGAAAACACCATTAAAATCCATCAAATTCCTCATTTACAGAATATGGGTTGCAGAGAAGATCCTTGAATTCACTTTGAATTATGTACTTGTTGTTAATGTTGCTTTCCTGAATATCGTTGTTGAGCAGGCATTATTTCTAGTTGTATGACCAAGTTGTGTTGCGTCATGAAACCACATCTGATGAACACTAAAGGAAAAAAAATATATTTCTCTTCTTGGCTCATGCCTTCACTTGCAGCATAAACTGATTTCTTATAACAATTACACCAGACTTACAACTTTTGTCAACCCATTTCACAAGGTTTCTTTCCAGTTCACACCAGAAACTAGTTTTTTTTTTTGTCCCCAAGCAACACATTTCGTTTTCTGTTGACTTTGAATTTTCCATTTATGTTTTCATCAACCATGGATGAATTTTCCATGTGTGTTTTCACCAACTGTGTATGAACGAATTTTGCACATGTGTTTTCACCAACAGTACACAAAGTTTCTGAATATGACAAATTCCATACTCACTGCACAGTTTTGTTATTTTGGAAAAATTCATTATTTGAATCTTCATATTTCATGCATATTGGAAGCAGTTCAACATTCAGCTGTTGAATATATCACATAAATGACAATTAGAGTACACATTAAAACCTGTATGAGGTTAATTTCTAGAATTTAAAAACAAAGGCTCTCTCTGAGGAGTGTCATTTGGCATGTCTGAATAGACAGATTCATTCAATCTCAAGGCTTCACTAATAATTGAGAATTTTTGTACATTTTTGGTATAAGTTAAATCTCCTTTTTTAAAATAATATTCATTAACAAAAATATCCTTGTATACTGTGATACAGAAATATGTGATGATAAAAGTACTTAACATACGCGATGTTCAGTATGAATCATTGATTTAAATACTTGTATGATGTGATTGAGCACTAGTTTGTACATAATTGATAAATATGTTTTTATATTGTAACTGTGTACTGAAGGTGGTGATTAAATACTGCATTATGATTAGAATGTTTTGTACATTCAGATGTTATTATTAAAGTAAATCTATTTCTCTATGAATATTTGAAATCAATAATGAGTTGTGATTGTACATTTACAGCTCAACATGTAACATTAATCAGTACTTTACTGTTTTAGATGTACATATAAATATTTATGTGATCTTAACAACTTTAAAATGCATTTACTTCATACTCACCAGATGAGATAAAGCTTAACCAGAAAAACAATTTTCATAAAGACTAAAATCTTGAAAGATAGAAACAAGAGAAGGAATAAATAAGAAATCCAACAGTTTCTGTAATTTTAAAACTAAATTCTTTTTCTTAAATGATAAAAAAATGAACATCATAAATTGGATTTGCAATATTAATGAGGATTGTTGTGCTTTTTTTGTTTAAACTTATTTTAGTGTATGCAATTTCTACATATTTAATGACACTTAATAGAGAGTTGTGATTTGGAGGTGTAAATACAGTTTATAAGAACATTCCAGGTCCTTAGCTGCATCTTGAATGATTTCTCCTAATGTTAATTGATATATTAGTTCCTGATACTGCAGCTTTCCCTGTAGAAATGTTTTGCAAAAGATGTGATCAAGCTATGATCATACATATCTCAAGCCTCTCGAGACCTTAGTTGTATGTAGATATTGATATACCAAATAAAATTTAACAAATCAAATGCACTGAAATTCATGGGTATGTAATTAAGAGATTTTATAGACATTTCAGAGAAGAGAACAGCATGAAATCTAGTTTAGTGGTTCATGGTACATAGATATACTGCTGTGCATTTACATATTACTTGATACATATGTTGCTTTTTGTTTTCCTTTCCACATAATATAGAAACATTCATCTTATGTAACTGATTTCACTTGACTCTCCTTCCAAATCACTCTATTAATATTTGCTTCACTCTGTATTTTATGAAGTTTAGTTTCATATCATACAATAAATTTCTGGTTATTGTAAAACCCACTAAAAATATTTTTACATTCTCTCTATCATTTTGAAAATTTATCTTATCATCAAAAGCAAATCATCCTTTTCATGTATAAGATCCTGTTCATTATTGTAAGAATCCTCCATGTCTTAAAAGCAAAATATTTATCGTACGTAGTCTTTGTGATACCCATGTTTCTAGCAAGTAGCAACCAATTTATGACTTATTTGTTATAATAATATCATTGTGCACATTTTATTTTGATTTATGCAACATTACAATTTCCTTCTAGTAGTTTTTTTTTTCATGATACTTGTAGCCAGAGTCCAACATAAAGCAAGATGTTCTTTAGGTCTTCATATGGATGTGCTGGATCTACTTTGCAAATAGTAAGCTATGAGTGTTTGGTACATTTCATGATTTTGTCATTTTACTGTATGAAATTATTTTGTTTACAGCTGTGACATACTTCTCCAACCATAATTAACAATGATGGGATTACACAACAATTCACTGTGAATCAAATACACAGATGCTAGACATAGGCATGTCATGGCATTACTGCTGTGATAACATTAAAATATGCAGATCATTCTTATAACATGATGTTTATCTTTTATAACAAACATCTTGTATATTTAGTTTTATTTTAAAATAATTCTTGGATGTACAGAAAGTCTTTTATCTCTTTCATTATTTTTTAATTTGTTACAGTAAAGCATTCAAAACATTTCTAATGATATATTTGCTCTTTTCTTCAAAGATTCGACAGAATTTGAGACACATTATTTCTATCTTGAATGTGACAAATCCAGAAGCTTTGGACTTTGCTAATGATTCAATAGTGTCAGATAAAAAAGACCTCCTAGCCCAGTTAGACATAATAGACAATGCTGCCTGCAGTTGGATTTCTTTGATGTCTGGAATCAGTTTGAACATTTTCAAGGGTTTTAAAGATGAAGCAGATTTGTTGTTGTACTTCAAAGAAAAAGCCTACTTTGACAATGTCACTGTCTTAGCAAGTAAGAATGGTTGTTAATATAAGTTAGGCAATTAATACTTTCACACACAGTTCTTATTTAACCCTATCAGTGTTTCCAATTTTAAACCCCTCCTGTACATGTTTACTGAGTTACAATCAAACTTTAATCAAACCACTTTAATATGAATGTGTTTTAATGAGAGTACTATTACTGAGTATAACTCAGTTTTATATTATCTAAGTTTTATTCCGTTATTTTAAAATGAAATATTTAAAACTGCAGCATTTGCTGTCATGTGATCAGCTTACAGTTTCAAGTCTAAACTTTACCAGCTATTATATATGATACTGTGAGAATGTCAGCATTCAGGGTCAACTTGAAGTTCCATCTGTCTTTCAATAGTGTCTGGAAATTTGCAAGGATTTTTTATTTAGGTTTTACCCTATAATATCTCTAAGCTTGATTGATATTAGCCATGCCCACTTGAAAAGTCAAAGCTGTGTTGCTAGGTGACAGTTGGAGGTTGAATTATATACTTACAACCAATAAAAAGAGGATATTTCATACTATTAAGTTAGAGGCTGAAGAAACCTCTACCAGTGTGTGGATTTTGGCATAAGATAGAAAAGAAGTTTAGTCCATTGTTTCTTGAGCATTTGGCAAGTGTTTCTCACCTTATATGTATTAGTTTGCTAAACAGTTAATTGCATTTAGGTTTTATGTTTGTATTTTAATTAGTTATGGAGTGTTCATATTTATAAATACATATTAGAATATTTTAAGATTGTATATATTTAACTTGATGTAGTTTGACTTGTGTAAATGTCTAAGCAAGATGGTGTCATTCATGTGTGTAAGTATCAGTGAAAGAGTTTGTGGATAACTATTACAACCACATGGTCACATTTTGCATTTCACTGTACACTGATAATATGCAGAGTTAGATATATAAAACATAAATATTTAATTTACAAACATTTGATATTTATATATATAGTTCTAGAGATTATGCAAATGAAATGTGGAAACTAAGATGATAGTGTTTTTATACTCAAAATGAAAATAACATTGCCTGTGAACTATTCTGATTCTGAGTGAATATAACTACATAAAGATCATTTTATTATAAATAGTAGAAAAAATCAAACTTGTCTTATTTTTCTAAAACTACATAATCGTAGAATCATGCAAAGTTATCATCAACCAGTTACATTCTAAGTAGGTATATAACTTCTATATAAAAATAAAAGTTGGTCACAGTCATAAGGATAAACAGAATTAATGAATCTGTTTATAAAAAGACTTGTTTTTTAAGTTTCAGTAGTAAATAGTTTTGTGTTTGACTATTTATTTTGTAGTGATTTACCTGAATGACCTGGTCTATTAGCCATAGTGATAGTTCATAAAATAATAATAAGGTTTTCCCTGTAGGTGTTATATTTGAAATGAAAAAAGATGGCTCTCTTCCTAACCACATGATCTACAGAATCAGACAGAATGCATCTTTCACTCCAACTACAAACCTAGTGCGAAACCGTTTCTGGTTTCCTGGTCCAAGGAATTGGGGTTATGGATACTACCAGTTTGGATTTGTGTGGATACAGGTCAACAATTTCATTTTTTTTTATGAAGTGTTGGTTATTTAAACTGCATAAGTATATCTACAGTACTGTGCAAAATTGTTAAGATGAGTATATTTTATCTTTTGTTTCCATGTTACAGGACTAATTCTTCCATGCTGTTATAGAATGTAAATTTCGACACTATGGTAATGCTTCAGTGATCCCTGTTGGCAATTGAATGAGCTAGGAATTAGAATTCTTTAGAATCCCTATTTACTTGTACCAAGGGCATGTCATAAAGATTCTGCTTGAATGAAAATTTAGGGTCTGAAATAACTGTCATGGTATATAGGAAGAAGCTACCATATGATACCGGTATATGTTAGAAGAACTCATTTTAGTAGCCCTCCACAAATACATCTTCATACAAACAGCATTTAACACTTTGTATGAAGTTTTGTTGTCACACCATGCCCCAAAAATTCTGAAGAATTGTTAGTAGAGCAGAGAGTTCACATAAAAGCTATGTGATACTAGTTGGACTCTGACAAATTGCTGCAGTCTTGAAATGCTTCCCATACACTTACTTCAAGTACACCCTATATCATGAGACCAGGAAAAGAAGGGGCAGATCGCCTAAACTCAGCAATACTGATTTTAAGTATCTTTTTTTCATACAGCCATTGGAACAAAAAGAAGACTGCCACAGATCTCAAGCATAAGATAAATAGCAATATGACAGAAAAGTGTCCAGATCTGTAGTATCAAGAAGACTTGGAGAGAATTGAATATTTGATGATGTAGCAGTTAAAAAAACCTTTACTTTGATCTACAAATATTAACAAGAGACTGAAATTTGCTAAAAAGTGTAAAAACTGAACTGTTGATCATTGGTGGGTGAATCCAAGTTTGAAATATTTGGTTCAAAGCATAGGCTGTATGTCCAGCTGAAGACAGATGAAAGATACCTCAATGCATGACATCTATCATGAAGTATGGGAGAGGCAGTGTGATGGTTTGACGGTGTTTTTCTGTGGAGGTAACAGATGATATTTGCAAAATAGATGGAATAATGGACCAGCACAAGTGCCATCAAATACTGATTCGTCATGGTATGCACAGTGGTTTGCATGTTATAGGTAAGGGATTCTACTACCAAGAAGATAATGACCCCAAACACTCATCCAACCTATGCAAAAATTACTTAATGAAGAAGGAAACTACTGGAGTCATTCAAATGATATAATATCCCCCAGAGAGCCCTAATCTCAACCCAATTGAGCAGATCTGGAATTTAATAGATCAAAAATTGACAAAACAAAAGCTACATCCAAAGAAACTTTATGGGACTGTATTAAAGATATTTGGTGCAAAATCCCAAATGACATTTTGATTAAATATGTTACAATAAAGTCTCAAAGACTGTTTGTAATTATTAAAACAAAAGGGAAATGCACAAAACATTAACTGTTTCTTGAACTCAAGCACTTCCACTGAGTTTCTGTTGTGCTATACATGAAGGTTAATAACATTTTGATGTTTCATCTGTGATTTATTTCCCATTGTTTTTTGAATGTAGCCTGAAATCTAATTTTAACTTTGTCCTAACACTTTTTCACAGTACTGTACGGTCTAGTGATGATCCATTATTATTAAGGACTGAAAATATAAAGATTTCTAGGTAATATCATTAGATAGCTTATATTATACTCCACATTTGTATGTGAGTACAGTGTATCATCAGATTGCTTATATTCTACTCCACATTTGTGTGTGAGTACAGTATATCATCAGATTGCTTACATCATACTCCACATTTGTGTGCGAGTACAGTATATCATCAGATTGCTTATATTCTACTCCACATTTGTGTGCGAGTACAGTATATCATCAGATTGCTTATATTCTACTCCACATTTGTGTGTGAGTACAGTATATCATCAGATTGCTTATATTCTACTCCACATTTGTGTGTGCTTACATCATACTCCACATTTGTGTGTGAGTACAGTATATCATCAGATTGCTTACATCATACTCCACATTTGTGTGTGAGTACAGTATATCATCAGATTGCTTATATTCTACTCCACATTTGTGTGCGAGTACAGTATATCATCAGATTGCTTACATCATACTTCACATTTGTGTGTGAGTACAGTATATCATCAGATTGCTTATATTCTACTCCACATTTGTGTGCAAGTACAGTATATCATCAGATTGCTTACATCATACTCCACGTTTGTGTGTGAGTACAGTATATCATCAGATTGCTTATATTCTACTCCACATTTGTGTGCAAGTACAGTATATCATCAGATTGCTTACATCATACTCCACGTTTGTGTGCGAGTACAGTATATCATCAGATTGCTTATATTCTACTCCACATTTGTGTGCGAGTACAGTATATCATCAGATTGCTTACATCATACTTCACATTTGTGTGTGAGTACAGTATATCATCAGATTGCTTATATTCTACTCCACATTTGTGTGCAAGTACAGTATATCATCAGATTGCTTACATCATACTCCACGTTTGTGTGCGAGTACAGTATATCATCAGATTGCTTACATCATACTCCACATTTGTGTGCGAGTACAGTATATCATCAGATTGCTTACATCATACTCCACATTTGTGTGCGAGTACAGTATATCATCAGATTGCTTACATCATACTCCACATTTGTGTGTGAGTACAGTAATTTATTTTATTTTACTTAAGAGGAAACATTATAATCACAATAATTATTTCTATATGGATCACGGTTGAAAATAATTAACAAAACTGCATGAAAGTTGAGACAAGCTTAATAAATAGTATCAAGTTTCAACTTTAAATATTTATTTTATTTTTTCAGAGAACATATAACATTTGATTTTTTTAAAAGTTGATTAGAAATTTCCAGTTTAAGTACCTAGTCAATTTCAACTTGATTGTTTCATTAACACAGTTTTTTGACTTCATTTTGTTGTTTGCACAAATCTCCATTTTCAAGTGAAAATCACAAAATATAAGGTAACAAGTATTGATTGATAACTAAGACCTGGCTACTTAAAATGTAGTGAGGCCTTGCGACAATATTCTTTGCCAAGATCAACTGATGTCAAATAAATATACTTTATTTTAAACAGATAGACATTTTATTTTTATTTTTTAGTTGTTTGATCATATACAATAAACTTAACATCATATGTCATTACTTGTTAAAAATAAATTACTTGAAGAAAATTGCCATAACTTCTAAACAAACGTAATTTAACGGAAAACCATCTTCAGAAGTGAAAAGTGTGTCAGATGACTGATCAAGTAACTGAAACAACTTCTCAAGCCTAGAGTTTGTTTGTAAATCTTCTTTCTTTTGTTTTTTTAGTACATCTATTCTCTTTAAATAATAAATTACTTCATAAACAATTTTATTCACTTTACATTGACATAAATAGTTTATAATCTGCCCTTTCCATTTATATTCAAACTTTGCTTGTAGGTATTTCAAAAGTATTCTTTGTTAATAATTGTTCCCCCTTTTTTGACAATCTCACAGTATATGATGTGACTAAAGTACCATATTAATAAATTGAGAAGGAAAGTCACAAGAGAAACAGGGCTGGGGTGATTATTTCTCTCAAGGTATGATAGCTTCTTAGCATAAAAGGACTTGTGCTTTAGGATGGTTTTTAAAAATTGTAAGAAAATAAATCTTTGTGAATTACTCACAAATGAGACAACTCAAAGCTGTGAGGAAGCATTTTCTTTGTGAATCATGCTAAATAAATGTTATGACAAAATATTCATTATAAAATAATTTTGAGTAAACAGTAGTTGAAATATGATAAGCATTACTGTATTTTGAAACTAATTACACAGATCTTCACTTGAAAGGGGTTAGAGATACAGAAAAGGCTAGTATGTACATCTAGTATTTGATTTAATTCAAACATAGTTTTCTTAAAATTCAACAGTTTTTCAGTGACGTGATCTTGAGTGTTTCCTAATTTTTTAATATAAAATTTTGCAAAGGCATGCTAGAAACTGGATGTTGAGTTGTTACTTATTGTTATATTTTTGCATAGTAACATCATATACCAAGAATAGGGACAGTTGTATAATATCTAAATGATGACTGCTTGTATTTATTAAAGGACATTCTGGAACGGGCTATGATAAACTTGTATGTGGGACAAGAAATCACAGAACCTGGCAGTTACATTCATGAATTTCCATATCCATGTTTCATACAAGATCAGTAAGTGAACTTGTCGGATTATCTCGGTGTTAAATATGTATATTTTATTTATCTGTAGTGTTTATTTCATAAGCCTTGTTACATCTAAAATATATATAGCAAGTTACAAAATTTATTTATAAATAAGCTGAGCTGCTATGTCCAGGTTATGAACTTACAAAAATGTGGGAGTGGATTTTATGATAAATAACACAAAAATCCTATTTTTCATGGAGTTTTTATAACATAACATATTATTACAGTATTCATTATTACTTATGAAATGCTATTTATAAACTTACAACACAGTGTGCACTATCTGATGGTCATGGTGACTTTGTAGGAAGTGGTAGCAGTCAAAGTACTGGCAGTAATGGTGCTTTCTGTTGCCCTTGTTGTTGTTGTCATGGTAGGTATTTTGATTTAGAATCAGAGATGGTCAGAAATGCAGATGTCTTTTTGCCCCTCTGTTGATTGATTAATTTTATGTCAATGTTGGATTTAATCAGAGTTGTTTTTAAGGGACTGTCTGGGAATAGATGCAGTTGATTTGTCATCACAGGAAAAATCACAGAGTAGGTTGTAAAGGTTCATTCAGTTGTTCACATGATGCATCTCATTCAGCACTCTACAGTTTGGCTTGTACATGAAGCAGCAGAGATCCAGAGCACGCACGCTCCATCCACAAAGAGGACTTTGCATTCTACCTGAAAAGGGCCAAACAGAAACTTTTATTTATAAAATTAGACAGTTTCCATAACTATACATTGTGAATAGATTTGATTCTGTAAAAAAAGCTTTCAACATTCAGTTCTTAATGTCCTTCTGCAGTGTATTAAATAATTGATTTATTGATGGTCATTTGTCACAAACATATGTTGCAGGCTGAAACTGAAAGTCAGTATAACTTGAGAAATGGTTACTAATGTTAGCTTATGGTGCTGTTGTAGTAGAAACTTCAGCTGAACTTGTGTTTTACTGCAATGGTGGTGGCCACTTTTTCATTGCATTCCTAAAAAGACAGTGCTCAGATCATACGCTGAGATGTATATGAAAACGTTTGTATGCCCTCCCTCTACAGTGTATATATGTTATGTTATACAAAGTTTAATAAAATAATATTCTGTAAGGTTGTGATCAAAAGTGCTCAGTAATAGAAGTGAGGGTTTATATCTCCCTTCCTCATTAATATACCTCTCTTCCACACTAACATCCCACAAAGTTTGGTTGAGTAGTCAGATAATGGACAACCAGTCATACATATTTTGTGCTTTATATTTATAGATGGTATGTTTATATTGTCCATGTCGTACCATGTTTTTCATACAAACATGCACGCATGAATATGCACACTAACTGGACCATAAAAATTAAAAACAAAATTCTTAATATAAAACTAAGTACATACAGTTAAACAAATATAATATTTGATAATTAATAAAGAAATTAAATTTGGTTTTTCTCTACAAGTTTTACATAACATTTCATGATGATAGGACACAGTCACTCTGAATGTTTCT
Organism: Tachypleus tridentatus; assembly: GCF_004210375.1. Classification (NCBI taxonomy): domain Eukaryota; kingdom Metazoa; phylum Arthropoda; class Merostomata; order Xiphosura; family Limulidae; genus Tachypleus; species Tachypleus tridentatus. The sequence continues at coordinate 5,547,203 of NC_134828.1, forward strand.
AAAAAAGCTAGCTGAAAACTATTTTTTTTCATTTTACATTTAGTAAGTTTCAAATAAGGTTTTGAAGAATAATGTGTCAGTCAAATTATAGTGCATTGAACCAACAATTTAAACTTCATTTATAAAAACATATAGAATATTGAATCTTTTTTTTTTTGGCAGAATTAGCAAAACATAGCTCAATTGATGTAATCTCTAGGCTGTTATTAATATTTAATAACATGTCAAATTGATATTAATATATATGACATTTGTTATTTAACTGTGCATCTCATCATGCAGTTTCTTTAATTAATTATTCTGATAGATGGCACTTTACTTAGCCCAACCCACAGTAATTTCCTTAATTGTGTCTTTACATGTTGCAGTCTATATTAGCATTCTGTAGTTGAGGTTTCTTGCACATTTTTTAGATTGAGAACATAATATGACATGTGACTACTTGGGTTATAATTGTATATAAAGTCAGTTTGTTTTCCTGTCAATTTAATTGATTTTATGTCTTAGTTTATGTTTAAAAATGTCTTTGTTCTATATCTCTTCTACCATTTTTCTGTTTAATCATTTGTTTTAATGACACCTAATTACTGTACCCAAACTTGTCACGTACACCAGCTAACCACTAAGATGCCCACTGCACCCAAACTTGTCACATACACCAGCTAACCACTAAGATGCCCACTGCACCCAAACTTGTCACGTACACCAGCTAACCACTAAGATGCCCACTGCACCCAAACTTGTCACGTACACCAGCTAACCACTAAGATGCCCACTGCACCCAAACTTGTCACGTACACCAGCTAACCACTAAGATGCCCACTGCACCCAAACTTGTCACGTACACCAGCTAACCACTAAGATGCCCACTGCACCCAAACTTGTCACGCATACCAGCTAACCACTAAGATGCCCACTGCACCCAAACTAGTCACGCGTGCCCAGCTAACCACTAAGGTGCCCACTGCACCTAAACTAGTCACGTACACCAGCTAACCACTAAGGTGCCCACTGCACCTAAACTAGTCACGCATACCAGCTAACCACTGGGATGCCCACTGCACCCAAACTTGTCACGCATAACCAGCTAACCACTGAGATGCCCACTGCACCCAAACTTGTCACGCACACCAGAACCACTGAGATGCCCACTGCACCCAAACTTGTCACGTACACCAGCTAACCACTGAGATGCCCACTGCATCCAAACTTGTCACGTACACCAGCTAACCACTGAGATGCCCACTGCACCCAAACTTGTCACGTACACCAGCTAACCACTGAGGTGCCCACTGCACCCAAACTAGTCACGTACACCAGCTAACCACTAAGGTGCCCACTGCACCTAAACTAGTCACGTACACCAGCTAACCACTAAGGTGCCCACTGCACCTAAACTAGTCACGTACACCAGCTAACCACTGAGATGCCCACTGCACCCAAACTTGTCACGTACACCAGCTAACCACTGAGATGCCCACTGCACCCAAACTTGTCACGTACACCAGCTAACCACTGAGATGCCCACTGCACCCAAACTTGTCACGTACACCAGCTAACCACTGAGATGCCCACTGCACCCAAACTTGTCACATACACCAGCTAACCTCTGAGATGCCCACTGCACCCAAACTTGTCACATACACCAGCTAACCCCTGAGATGCTTACTGCACCCAAACTTACCACATACACCACAGTTACTAATGTTTTCTGAAAGTTAGTCAGTCACTGATAAAATTTGAGTATAAACAGATGTATACTGTTACCAGTTAAAACATTTTGTGGGATAAACACATTGGGTTTTTTCATGTTACAATTTGAAATTCTTTTAGAATGAAATATTGGGGAATTTTAATTTTTGTTGTTGTTGCTGGTACAAGGATGGTCACACTTGCCAACCTCATATGATTATGGGAAAGAAAATAACAGATAAAAAGTTTTACTGAAAACAACACTTAAATTTAGTTAGAAGGTTTTAGAGACTATACAGATGTTTTTCTTCAGATGAAGAGTATTATTAATCTTATTGTGAAAATAACTTTGCATGTGGATCAGTCTGATGCTTTAACTCCTTATGTTTGCAGAAAATGTTTTAATGTAAATACTCCATTCATATTTTTGATTGTTTGTCTACAAATGACTCTTAATAATTACTGAAAGCTTGCAAAATTTTGTGAAGATACACAAAACATGTTAGAAGTTGTAGTATAAAAACTGTAATGGTCAAGTAGGGGTCAAGAAATTGGTTGATTCAACCAAGCAAAAGAGAATTCAATATTTTATTTGAGGTTTTAGTTGTTTCTAGGGCTTTAAGTATCATATCATGTTGGCTGATAATGTTTCTTTTTCATTAGATTTCTCTTCATGATTGAACATGTAATGCCATTCTGTTTAATCATCTCTTGGGTGTATTCTGTTGCCATGCTCGTACAAAATATTGTCTATGAAAAAGAGAAGAGATTAAAAGAGGTGGGTTTAGGTTTTTTATTTTATTTTTAAACACATTGTAATTCTGAACACCTATATTATCCATTATTACCAACATAAACATTTCATTATCAGTATTTTACTTACTGTGTATGACAGAATAAATTTCATGTGTAAATAAAAATTGTTTTGTTTTTAACAATGCTGCATAGTGAAATATCTGGGCTCAGCCCACCACAGGCATTCAAACCTGATTTATAATGTTACAAGACTCAGGTTTACTGCGATGCAAATGTATAGAATAAAATATGTTTGGAATACTAGAGTTTCTGAAGCAAGAATTATAATTAAATTAAAATGTTATGTCAGATTTTGTAAATGTAAAACATGCACAGTGTATGGAAAAAAAACTTAATATTGAAATGTTCAATTTTTTTTTTAAGTCAGTATTTGTACCCTGTTGGGCTATATAAGTTTGGAAGCTTACAAATGTTAAACACTGTAGTTTGATTTCCTCTGGAGGACAGTGTGTGTATAGCCCATTTGATATAAAAATTTTATTTCACACAATAAAGTAAATTTTAAAGCAAAAGATAAAAAGTGAAAAACTATGAATTGTTTTTGTTGCTGTAATGAACTTTTCAGAAACTGTAAATCAGTTTACGTTAGGGGAGTACATAGTGTTCTTGTCGTGGAAGAGAATGTGCTATAGTCTCTTAGTGGGTATGAAACACATTCTCTTGTCCATAACTCTTTTCTTATAAATTTATGTCAGTCAGTTAGGTATCAGACTGTAGATTGCAATTCAAATGGTTACCAATGATCTACAAAGTTTTGTAACCAAATGCTTATGTTATGTAAAATAATAGTATAATTACTGTCATGGATACGTTTGTGGTGACGAACTTGTTTAGGTTAAATGTATTGTTATAAACTAGTGTAATATGTAATGTCTTTTATGTATTCACCTTGCACAAAGACAAGGAAGAAAATTAACTTATAGGTTCATTTTAAAGTGTTCTCTGGTACTTTTCCACAGTAGTCTTGTAAAGAAAAGTGTTTAGTTTTTCTCAAGATGATAATTTGTACAAACACTTAGTAAACAAGGAAGAAAATATAAATCTGTATTCATATTAATTAACAAGAAAAAAACACAAAATATATGTAAACATAGATTTATGCTTGTAAATTTTGTATTGGTGATCCTTTATTCAGGTTATGAAGACAATGGGTTTGAACAATGCAGTCCATTGGCTGGCCTGGTTTATAACAAGTTTCTTACAGATGAGTGTTACAGTCATAATTCTCACCATAATACTGAAATGTGGACGTGTCCTAACATATTCAAACCCCTTTCTCATCTTTTTAACATTGGAGATATTTGTAATTGCAAACATTATGTTTTCGTAAGTACACTTCCTTCATAGCCTTGTTAAAAAAACAAAAATGTTATGTGTCTGTGAATTTCCTTCTCTTTGTTTAACTTGTTTTGGTTGTAAAATTTTATCATAACTGTTATATATGTACTGTTAATATTTCATGCTTTCTGGAATTTTCATTTTTAAACAAGGATTTGTTATAACCTCATTTATTCTATATTTCAATGTATTTAGTCATATTACAGAGATGCCAACCATTACGATTTTGGTGTATACATTATGACTGTACGCTCATACAGACAAATATTACAACTTGTTGCAATTCCCAAATTATTATATATCATATAGGCCTATACTATAAAGTGATAAATTGCTCCCCCAGGGCTTGAAAGGAGTGAAAAGAAAATTTCTAGTGAGTTACAAATAAATTTTGATAATAAATAAAAGACAGTCCAAATGGCTACTTGCAATAATCATGTTTGTGCTTGAAATAATAAAAAATATTTGTATCTCTGACGTCTACCAATAGTTTGAGTATGGTGCTTCTCCATACTGGGTACGTGGAGGAATTCATAGTTATGTCATCAGTGCTCGTGTAGATGGGTATTTCTCATTTTCTAAGCGGCATAGAAACACCAATGCGATCGTTCACAAGATGGAAAAAAGAGGCCTCATTCACTAGATTGTCTTGTTTTTGGCAAATCTAAAAGGACTAAAACTGTGAATCAAAAATTTAGGAAAGAGTATAGTGCAAAATATCCAGTCATTGCATCAAAAGTCGGTAACAGTCATGCGTTTTGTGCAGTTTGTCACATCGATTTTTCTGTGGCACATGGTGGGATAAACGATTGTTCCAGACATACAAAATCAGCATCTCACCATCAAAAGGCTGAGGCGAAGACAAAAAGATACTGAGTATGTTTGTTACTCTGAACTAAATAAAAGACATAATTTCAAAAGAATTTTTTAAATTTGTTTATTAAATACACAAAACACAGTCATAAATGAGCAATCTATAGCAGTAATAAATAATAAGTTATAATAATATAATAATAAACAGCTTAGAGACATTGGTCAGGCCTAGTAGCTGCAAACAATAAAGAGCTCTGTCTACTTTCATTATGCTCAGTCATTTGAAATAGTTGGCATCTCTATCTCTGATATTATACTAATGAAACTTAGTAAAATATTTTTAGTTTGTTTTGTCATGAATATTAAATTTTCTGTCACAGATAACTGTTTTTTTCAAATTCACATAGGTGTTAAATAAACAAAAAGAGATTGTAATTCAGTATTGTAATGCTGTGTTAATAAATACTGGAATAATTCAGTATTGTAATGCTGTGTTAATAAGTGTTGGAATAAATCATTCAAAGGAAGAAATTTAAAACACATTAAGAAAAATAAGAAATGAACAAGTATGGAATATATGTTCACAAAACTCACCATTTTTTGTTTGAGATATGAGTTACAAGTTTACTTAGAGCTAGAAATACAATGGCTTAAGTTCATGTTAGAAGCTACAATAGTTTTCTGTGGATATATAAATTTGTATTTATTGCTTTACTGTATACCCACTACACTTCACGCTGCATATCACCAATTCAGTAAAATATTTTAATTATTAAAATGTGTTAGTGCAATAAATATAATTCTAGATAACCACATGTATTTCTGTAATGATACAAATAAATAGTATAGGTGTTTAAATGAAGAAAACAGTAAGTATGTTGAACTTTCACTGTTGTATCTGATGGTATATCTAATAGTGTTAATCTTCACCAGGTTTTTTGTGAGTGTGCTGTACTCTAAAGCCAAACTAGCAGCAGCCTGTGCTGGTATTATCTATCTCTTGACCTACGTCCCTTATATGTACATAGCAGTTCGGGAAGAAGCCGCTCATGTACATGTTCCAGCATGGATTAAGAGTTTGGCAGTACGTATAGACTTGATCCTTAAACATTAAGTAATATAATGTTCAAAATATCATGGAAAAACACATACAGGTAATGAAGTCATTCTATTGTTTGCCAAGACAATCGAGTTTTATAGGGCATGTCATGAAAAGAAGAGAGATTGAAAACATCCTTATGACAGGAAAAACACCAGAAAACAAAAGTAGTGAAAGACAGACAGATGCCGCTATCAACAGTTCCCAAGGGACTAGGAATTATATTTATTAAAATTATAATGGTAGCAGGAGATAAGGATCAGAAAAAGACCATGTTCACCAATGTTCTAAATGGACGTGGTACCTAGAGAGAGAGAGAGGGAATATAAGCTTGATTTACGTAGAGAGCTACTTCATTCTGACATATTTTAAAACTCTGCTTAATCAGACTAAATCTAATATTCATATACATAAATAACTGGAAGATTCGAAGTGCTGTGCAATTAGTTTTGTAACTTTGATTTAAACATGGTAAATTGTGAATTATTGGTTTTGTACTTAAACTTGTTCAGTTGCCTTGTTACATACAAATTGCAAAAAATGATAATGGAGATATTTTTATTATATATTTAATTTCACAAACATAGAATATATTTCAGATAGAAAACAGTAAATTGAATCTGATTATGGTTGTGTTAAATCCAGTTCTTTCACTTAGGTAAAAACAAAATTGAAATACAGTCTTACTCAGTTTTAATTTATGTGAATATGTTTCTTGATAAATACAATAAACTTTATAATAAAAAGAATATTGTACAAATTAATCTTTGCAATTGAAATCTAAAGTTAACATATCTCATGAAAATGAATGACAGGTTGAAGAATTGTCAATTTTTTATTCTTTTAAATATATGACATTTTAAGCTAGCACTCTTTGTCAGATTGTCCAGTTTACAACAAAGGTGCATGGTTGTTGGTTTAGATCTTTCTGTGCTTGACCATCTCAATGGTGTTTTCTTAATGTCTATAAACTAAATCTATTATCAGTATGTGGTGTTTTAAGGATTTCTGATCTTGTAAAGTAGAGGTAATTCTTCATAATTTCTTTATTTTGAAGTTATTTCATTACCCTTTGAGTAAAGGTTACTAAATATCTATTGTAAGCTGAAATTTGTTTGATCACAGTTTTTTGTTGACTGTTGCTGTGATTTGGCTTAGCATTAGAAAAGCATTATTTAACTCTTAAGAAAAAGTTTGATGAGACTTTACACCCTTTGAACTTTTGCAGATCTTTTTCTAAGATACTGTCTTGTAGTTTATATACATTTTTTTATGGTTACAAATATTTCATTTCTTTCAACCTGCAGTATTATTGATTTAACAAGTTTTATTTCATAATTAGAATGGTCAGATGAACTCATTGAGCAGGTCAATCTGCAGAGTGAATGGCCTTGGATTTATGATGGAATTCTACAGTTCTAGTTATGAGTGCCTTTCAAAAGTGACTACATTGAATCCCATTATTAAATGTAAATAGTCTTTGGGATGGTGGGCAGTCTGTCTTCCTTCTTGTTAGAACTTCTATGCTAAGGATGGATATACTTGAGTCCTCAAGGTAAATATTCTGGCTATTTAGTCCATGTGCAAAAGTTCCATTAAGGCTGAAAATTTTGCAGCTAAAAGTCTCTCCTGTTTCTTGAGACCATGTTTCTGACAATAACTTGGTGTTCAGTTTACACTTGGGTGTATATAATCTAAGATAATAATTGAATTGTCAACCTTCTGTCTCTGTAGAGTCTCCTCTCAACCACAGCATTTGGACTAGGGGCCAAGTATTTTGCCTTCTATGAAGAAATTGGTGTTGGTGTGCAGTGGAGTAACATGGCTGTGTCTCCTATGGAAGATGATGACTTCAGCCTATGGAATGTTGTCATTATGATGTTGATGGATACATTTATCTATGCTGTTCTTGTGTGGTACATTGAAAATGTCCATCCAGGTAAGTGTTTCATTCCATCAAACAGGTAAAACCTTTTCTTTGTTCTTAGATTGACCATATTTTCAAAATGTAATTTTAGTGCACTAAAAGTTATTTTTTGAAAGGTCTTCATTTTCTACATGCAATGTGTCAATTTTTGTTAATGATAATACTTTTAATCAAAGTTTATTTTGTCACAGATGGCCAGATGGTTAATGCTTGACTCAAGTCTAAGGATTATCGGTTGAAATTCCCTTCCCTTCAAATACAGTCATGTGAAAAAGTTAGAACACCTTATGGAAGCCTGTGTATTTTTGTAACATTTTTGGATATATAGATATTTAATCTCAATATTTAAAATACCGAGAGATTATAGGAATATAACTAAACAATTAAAACTGATGAAAAGACACTTCAAGATCTTCTGTAAGTGTAATTCTACAAAAATGCATATTCTAACTGAGGAAAAAGTTAGGATACCCCCACATTTATTCCCACTTAAAATGGCTCAACTCACACACAGGTGTATCACACCAGGTGCACATGATTAGAAGATTGTTACTCAGCATTTTGAATGAGGCTTGCCCTATTTACACCTCAGACATTTAGTTTGGTGTGCTCCTGACTGTTGAAGTGAGAGTGAGTATCATGGTGTGAACAAACAAGCTGTCTGAGGCCTTCAGAAAGAAAATTGTAGCAGCTTATTCCTGGTAAGGGATTTAAAAAGATCCCAAAAAATTTTGAAATTGCCCATTCTACTGTCCAGAAAATAGTCAACAAGTAGAGGTCTTTCAGAACAATTGCTAACATGCTCATGTCTGGTCATCCAAGCAAGTTCACCCTGAGAGCAGACCGCAAGATGCTAAAAGGGGTCTCCAAACATCCTAACATGCCATCAAGGGACTTACAGCAGGCTCTGGCTACTGTTGATGTGAAAGTGTATGCCTCTATAATCTGAAAGAGACTGCACAAGTTTAACTTGCATGGGAGGTGTGCAAGGAGGAAAGCTCTGCTCTCTAAGAGAAACATCAAGGCCAGACTGAAGTTTGCCAGAGAGAATGTAGACAAAGACCAGGACTTCTGGAATAATGTTCTTTGGACAGATGAGTCCAAAATTGAATTATTTGGACACCAGAACAGAGGACATGTTTGGTGTAAGCCAAATACAGCATTCCAGGAAAAGAACCTCATACCACCTGTGAAGCATGGAGGTGGAAGTGTCATAGTTTGGGGCTGCTTTGCTGCAGCAGGACCTGGACAGCTCACAATCATAGAATCCACCATGAATTCTACTGTGTATCAGAGGGTGCTTGAGGATCATGTGAGACCACCTGGACCCTGCAACATGACAATGACATACCAGTAAATCCACCAAGGACTGGCTGAAAACTAAGAAATGGAGAGTCCTGGAATGGTCGAGTCAAAGCCCAGATCTTAATCCCATTGAGATGCTGTGGGGTGACTTGAAATGGGCTGTACATGCAAGAAACCCCTCAAACATCTCACAGCTGAAAGAATTCTGCATTGAGGAGTTGGGCAAACTTTTTTCAGACTGATGTCAGAGACTGGTAGATGGCTACAAGAAGCATCTCACTGCAGTTATTTCAGAAGATCTTGAAAAGTATTCAGTTTTAATTGTTCAGTTATATTCCTATAATCTCTCAGTATTGTTGAAATTGAGATTAAATATCTGTATATCCAAAAATGTTACAAAAATACACATGCTTTCATAGGGTGTCCTAACTTTTTCACATGACTGTATGTTTGCACTTTCATTTCTGAGGGTGTTATAATGTTCCAGTTAGTCCCACTATTTATTGATAATAGAGTTTGTAGTGGGTATTGATGACAAACAAACATTCATGTGACAGACAATGAAAAATTTGTACTTGTATTTGTATTCTGTCATCAAAAATATTCACATTGGATTTATTCCTTATACATAAGTAGTTTTTAATTGTTATTTTCACTTTGTAGTCTTCATGGATCTAACATCTTGGTCTAATTACTGAGAATGTATACAAGTGATTAAGTTATATTCTGAAGATGGCTGGTATGGGTATTAAAAATAAACTAAAGAACAACATTTTGACCTTAGGCCATCTTCAAGTTAACAAAGAGTGGATTAACTTCTGTTGGGTTTCTCATCATCATGGTATTTCTATTGTTTATTTGTAACTGAAACAGTTTCTTGTAATCTTGTTTTTGATATTTTAGGTAAATACTCCAATCTGAAAAAGTTGTTGCTATTTTTATCATACAATTGTAGCTGGTATGATAATACTCAGTTTTATCTGTACTGAAAATGTACACACACACACACACACACACACACACACACACACACACACACCTACTTGTGTATGCATGTACACTTTATCTCAATGGATGTAAGTAATTTGGCATTGTTTATATGTCAGAAGACATTTTGTATACAACAAAATATTAAAAATATCTCAAGTTTTTGAAAAGGTCTACTCATAGACTAACATTAAAAGTTTATTTATTGATAGTATTAAGTACATTGAAATTTAGACCTAACTAACTTAAAGCAAAAAATGTATTTAAGTTATAGCATTAATTTATCTATTTATAAAATATATCCATATTTAATAAAGACTTAACTAATATTAGGCCTCAGACAATTGGACTTGTAAATTTTGATGTATGCAATTAAAATTATTTTGTATTATTAGAGAAGTTGTATTTAAGGAATTACTGGTGCAATAAAGATACTAATTTGACTGCAAATCATTTGCAGGTTTGTCAGTGTTAAAATGTTTTCTAGTTTTAAATAACCACAGATTACTTGCCATATTAGATTAAATTTGAGCATACAAATAAAAAATTTAGTTGTCACAAAACTATAAGTAATTGCTTAAACCTTTTAGCAGAAGTCAAACTAATCTAAAATAAATATGTGAAAAAATAATATTGCAAATACAAGAGCAAAAAAGAAACAAAACAAAATCTACTTTTGAACTTGCTCAAGTGTAAAAATTGCACTTGCTTTAATTTTTTTTTTTCAATTTCTTCTACAAAAATAGGGGCTTATGGTTTACCAAAACCTTGGTATTTCCCCTTCACTAAAAGCTATTGGCTGGGTTTTCCAAAACATGATGCTGAGTGTAGTGCATTATCAGACTGCTGGAAAACAATAAAACAGAGGAACTGTATGTTGGCAACAGAAGACCAGGCATGTGCAATGGATACCAGAGTTTGTAAGTAGACAAAGAATTAAGTGATGGTTGATCATGTCTTAAGAACTCATTTTTGGAAGTTCAGTGACAATATGTATGCTGTTACTGAGTAAGAGATGTAGCTGTTTACATTTAGCTTGAGAGGGTTGTGTATGGTTAGCTTGCTAGACTATGCATTCCATGGGCCATGCATTATAAGAGTGATTGTCAAATCTCATTTTTCAAATGATAGTAGCCAAAGAATTGGTTGTGAGTACTGTTGACTAGTTGTCTTACCTTTAGCTTAAAATTATTGATGACCAGAACAGATATCCTTGTGAAACTTTATGCAAGTATCCAAAACGACAACAAAAACAAAAATGGATGGAGTACAAGACCATATAGTGGTGAATGTCAGGTTAATGTGTAGTGTGATATTTAATATTTTGTTAGTATGTAGTAATATCATTGTCTGTAGAAGTAACATTTATAATATTCACAAAGTGACTTATCTCTGATATTTAAAATCAGACTATTGAAAATACATTTTAGTGATGTAGTAGTTGCAAGCATAATTATCTTTGATATAATTTTTTTTCAAAAACATTGGTAATAAGAATACATTAAAAATGCTACTGATCCATATTAATATGTAAAACCTACAAATATTCATTGCTTTTGTTTTGTTTTTGTTAGATTTCAAAGATGTTATTGGAAGAAAGAATGTATAATTTTTTGCTTTAGTTTGTGTTTTCTTTGCCTAAAATTATAGACATAGTAACTGGGCAATTGGAAATGTTTTGCATGAATTTCATTCTTTAAATAAGCTTTTAATATCATTCCTTGTAAGCAGTCTGAAATTTTAGTTGGAATATGCTTCACACTTTCAGTTGTGTACAAAATTACTGAGGTTGAGTACATTATATTAACATGATTGTGGAACCTCAACATGTCATTACAGTTCATGTTGAGTACATTATATAAACATGATTGTGGAACCTCAACATGTCATTACAGTTCATGTTGAGTACATTATATTAACATGATTGTGGAACCTCACCATGTCATTATAGTTCAAGTTGATATTGAGTACATTAACATGACTGTTATTGAGGTTGATTACATTATATAAACATGATTGTGGAACCTCAACATGTTGTTACAGTTTATTTTGAGGTTTTTACACTATATTAACATGATTGTGGAGCCTCAACATGTCATTACAGTTCATGTTGAGTACATTATATTAACATGATTGTGGAACCTCACTATGTCGTTACAGTTTATTTTGAGGTTTTTACACTATATTAACATGATTGTGGAGCCTCAACATGTCGTTACAGTTTATTTTGAGGTTTTTACACTATATTAACATGATTGTGGAGCCTCAACATGTCATTATAGTTCATGTTGAGTACATTATATTAACATGATTGTGGAACCTCACCATGTTGTTACAGTTTGTGTTGAGGTTGAGTACATTATATTAACATGATTGTGGAACCTCACCATGTTGTTACAGTTTGTGTTGAGGTTGAGTACATTATATTAACATGATTGTGGAACCTCACCATGTTGTTACGGTTTGTGTTGAGGTTGAGTACATTATATTAACATGATTGTGGAACCTCACCATGTTGTTACGGTTTGTGTTGAGGTTGAGTACATCATATTAACATGATTGTGGAACCTCACCATGTTGTTACGGTTTGTGTTGAGGTTGAGTACATTATATTAACATGACTGTGGAGCCTCACCATGTCATTATAGTTTTTGTTGAGTACATTATATAAACATGACTGTGGAGCCTCACCATGTCATTATAGTTCTTGTTGAGTACATAAAATTAACATGCATCTGAATCTTCACCATGCCATTACAGTCCATGTTGAGGTTAAGTACATTATATTAACATGATTGTGGGGCTTCACCATGTCATCAGATCTGGTCATGCTCAATCTGATTACTGTACATCTTTAAAATAGCTCAACACTTTTTCAATTGACAAAATTATAAACTGTCATGTCCAAAGAACATCCTTTCCTCCCCACTGCTTTTGATAATCCATCTAGACTAGCAGCATTTTGTAGAATTTGTTTTAACACTTCTTAGTATTGTGATGTCAATATGACATATGATCTGTTCCACTGTAACTTTTTATTGACTGTGGTTAACGCACGACTTACTGATTTGCATATTACAAATTATGTTAATATAATGTAGTCAACTCTGTATAACTGTAATAGTCAAAATTCTCATATTTAGTTGAGAGTAGTCTTGTAGTCTGTGGGTGTTGTTACTGGTTATTCTCATTCTGATCAGCTATTTCTAAATTAATGAGGACTATATCTAATCTTTAACCAATATGTCACCTTGATGAGGTTTGCACCTGATTTTTATCTAATGTTGAATGCTGCTCAAATTGAAAATACTAAGTTAACTAATATGAACAAAACTAATATTGTAGCCTAAAAATTATTTTATATATTTTAGTAACTAACTGCTGGTTTTTATGTTGTAATTTTAATTTGATTTTTTATGTCAAAACAGTAGTTGGATATGTATGTATTTGTAACTTTTAATACTAGACTAATAGAAATATGACAATTCAACTCAAAATTATTATTTTAATGTAAATTATAATTTGAATGCCACTAGACTTGACATCCTTCACCTCATATATATATATATATATATATATATATATATAAACACACACACTTAACTGTCTTGTTATAGATAGGTCAAAGTGTGCATATCAAAACGTTTTAGAGTTTAAAATGTAATTAAACTATTTTATCATTGTATTAAAATTTACTTGAAATAATAAATAAATCAAATTTTAATATAAGTTTGAAATTTTTAATTTTATAAAAAAAATTTTTTTTAAATCCTCAATCTCCCTAGTATGAGAATTGTGACATTTATTGTGTGGGTATTTCCTCTTACCTAATTTATTTACCATCCTTCTGAGAAGTACAGAATTTAATGTAAATTACTCATTATGGTATACTTACTGCTAAGACAAACCATAAACTTATAGCCTTCAGTAGTATTTGTTTCCAGAGCCATAAACTAAAATATCAAACCCATTTGTCATAACCACTTGTCACATCCTGTTTTTCACAAATTGCCAATAAATTCCTCTGACATTTTACAGTATATTACTATAACTAAGGAAAACACCATAGTTTTAACCTATCAGATGATTTATTATATAACAACATTTTGTCTACAGAGAATTATTTGTTTTGCTTCCAGTTCGACATTTTTTCTCAAGTTGTTCATATCAACCAGCTTAGATGAATTTTTGAGAGCTCTTGTTCCAGGAACATTATGATAGCTGTAGGACATTGTTTGCTTTGTGCTTGTAATTATTCTATTTTCTTAGGTGCATTATTTAATTAAATAAAAATTATTTAATGTAGTGTTACCATTTAATAAAAAAGTAGGCTTATGTTTCATTGACAGTCAATGGCAAAAATATTAGGACCCAAGCATTTTATTTCTTCTTTTTCATGTTTATTCTTTGTTTATTATAAAAGTGACTAAAATGTAAAAATCAGACAGTTGTTAGTTTGATAAGATAATGGAAAATAATAAAAAATTCGTCATGAGGTTTGCTTGAGAGCAACTTAAGCATTACATTATATGTTGACAAGAGCTGCACATTCTCCAAGGGATTTTCAATTTGTGCGGCAGTGTTGTTAGTTAGTCACAGTTCGAAGGGCAATAACATCAAATATTAACAGATATTGTACTGCTACAAGATTTAAGCTACTTGAGATAAACAACTGTAGTTTCATGTTATAAATTGAAATAATTTTAGAAAGAAGACAATGTAATTTTAGATATATTTCATAATTTTTTATGGTGGTTTGAGGTCAGTCAGGTTGAATAAATGTGTAAGTGCTAGGGTAGAGAAAATTAAAAATTTATGGAAAAACGTCTGAGAGTTGTTTAGAAAGATTTAGAGATTATGCAAATGAAATTTGACAATTTTCAGGTAAAGAAATGTGTTTCTAATCTTAACATTAAAATCACCTTGTACTCTGAGCAGTCAACACTCTGACTTGTACATTTACAGACAAATCTTTTGCAAAATAATTTTGGAAAACCTGATTTTATATGTACAGAAGGCTTATAATGTTTATTGAAAGCTTGCTAAATTTTGTAAAGATGTACAAAATATATTAAAAGTTATGGCAACAGATGTTCACTTTGGGTTTACAAATTCACTGTAAATCTATTGACCCCGTTTTAAAAGGGTTAAGAAAAAAGTCTAATATACCACTAGCACTAAATGCTACAAATTCTAAAAGTACCAGCGAGATGCACAGCTCAGTCTAAAAGTGTTAAAATGGCAGTATACACAAGCAGTAAGGTTTGCTTTACTTTTTAAATACAGGTAAAAAAGGCTGTGTGTATTTTTTCATGAAACTTCTAACATATCCCAGAATGCATTACTTGCCTCTCACCTACCCTGGAGATTACACCTCGTAGTTTAACAACTATCGTATTAGATATACACTGCTGGCCAAAATCTTAATGCCAATGAACATAAAGAAAAAAATATGCATTTTGCATTGTTAGACTCAACCACTTATTTGAGTAGAGCTTCGAAAGATGAAAATAAGAAAAGGGAAAATAAAAATAAACTTTTTTAGTATTTAATAGGGAAAATGTGAACACTATGAAATTAGACTAAATACTAGCTGGTCAAAAGTTTAAGACCATACTGAATTGAAGCGTTAATCGGTAAACACATAACAAAATTTAGTCATTTGTGTTCAAGCATTAGTGTTGTTAACATCTCCCACTAACATCTCTTGTGTTAGTGGGTAAAAACATGGCAGATGCTAAAAAGTTGACAAGAGTTTGAACGTGGCAGAATTGTCGAGCTGCAAAAGCAAGGTCTCTCTCAATGTGCCATCGCTGGTGAGATTGGATGTAGTAAAACTGCTGTTTCAAATTTCTTTAAAGACCCTGAGGGGTATGGAACAAGAATTTAAAGTGGTCGGCCCAAGAAAATTTTGCCGGCATTGAGCAGGAGGATTCGACGGCTTGTCCAGCAAGACACCAACCGATTGTCGAATCAGATTAAGGACCTTACAGACGCAAAATGCAGCTCAAGTACAATAAGACAGCATCTACGGGAGAAGGGCTTTAAAAACCATAAATGTTTTCAAAGGCCACGCTTCCATTCCACACCACTTTGCTGACAAGCACCAAATATGGGACGTAGAAAAGTGGACGAAGATTTTGTTCTCTGATGAGAAAAAATTTAACCTGGATGGTCCAGATGGCTTCCAGTGTTACTGACACGATAAAGATATCCCACTGGAGACATTTTGTACACACAGTGGAGGAGGTTCCATCATGATCTGGGGTGCTTTCTCCTTCCATGGAACATTGGAGCTTCAGGTTATACAGGGCATCAAACAGCAGCTGGCTACATTGGCATGCTGGAGAGAGCATCCTTATTGACTGAAGGCCCTCATTTGTGTGGAAATTGCTGGATCTTTCAGCAGGATAACGCTGCAATCCACAATTCCTGCAGGACAAAGGACTTTTTCATGATGAATAACATGATTCTTTTGGCTATCCAGAGTGTTTGCTCAAACTGAACCCCATTGAAAATGTTTGGGGGTGGATGGCAAGGGAAGTCTATAGAAATAGATGTCAATTCCAAACAGTGCATGATCTTCGTGAAACCATCTTCAACACTTATATCGACCATGCCAAAGCGAATGTTTGAAGTTATTCACAATGATGGCTGTGCAACTCACTACTGAGACCTCTTGTTGGGCATTTCCTACCCAGTTTTGGACTTCTTTTTGGTATGGTCTTAAACTTTTGACTAGCTACTATTTAGGCTAATTTCAGTGTTCACGTTTTCCCTGTTAAATGCTAAAAAAGTTTATTTTTATTTTCCCTGTTCTTATTTTCATCTTTTGAAGCTCTACTCAAATAAGTGGTTGAGTCTAAGAACACAAAATGCATATTTTTTCTTTGTTTATTGGCCTTAAGATTGTGGCCAGTGTATGTGTTATTAGGTATACACTTTGTTGAAATACTTTAATTCATATTTTTGATGTGCCACTCAGTGTGGATTCCTGTTCGTGGTGAGGGGACCTCCCAGGGAAGGTTCTGTTCTGTCTGGTTACCATCTCTGGGATCTAAACATCCACCCACGTGTTTGCCGTGCGTGGCGTCCCATGAAGGGGAGGAGAGGATCCTGGTGGTTGAGGGGTCCAACCCTAACACACCACTTTGGCCTCAAATTCCTGTAGACGGGCGGCCTTTGGGTGGCCCCCCTTGGGTCAATCGGCTGGTCCACTTGGGCTAGAGTCAACCAAGTACCAGTGTTGGAAGTTCTCAATGGGTGTTGTGGACATTATGCCTGATGCTGGTGTTTGGGTATAGTGCTCACGAAACCCTGGCGTTGCTTCATTGTCCTTGCATGACTTTGTAGTGCATCCCCTTGTAGGGCTTCATGGTGGGTGGGGTCAGTGGGTACCGAAATTATTCCTTTTTCCTATGGATCCTCCTTCAAAAATATTAAATAAAATTGTGAAAAAACAGTCAATGCGTAAGCGACAACGTCTTGAAGACTCTGAACAGCAACCTTCAACATCTGTAACACATGTACCTCATTTTCTTATATTACATTCTCTTTCGGAAAAACCTTTAGGGCAATTGTCCCCCTTTTTTATTCAGAAGGAACTAGAGGGACTTGCTGGCTCTCCAAAGTCAGTAAAGAAGCTTCGATCTGGAGACATGTTGGTTGAAACATCCACATCCCAACACAGTGAACTCCTCTTGAATTCAAAGGCAATTGGGGATATACCTATTGAGGTTACACCTCATGCTACATTGAATTCATCACGAGGAGTTACTGTTGAGTGATTTGAAGACTGTCCCTGAGTCAGAGATTCTTGCTGGTCTCTCCACTCAAGGAGTTTTTGCAGTGAGGCGCATCTCCACTCGCAAAGATGGAGTTACACTGCCAACAAATACCCTCGTTTTGACATTTACTTCATCACGTCCACCTGCCACCATCAAGGCAGGTTATCTCATTTGCAGGGTTCGGCCATACATTCCAAACCCTCTCTGATGTTTCCAATGTCAGAGATTTGGCCACTCAAAGACATCATGTCGTGGTTCCCTGACATGTGCTCGTTGTGGGGGCAAGGACCACGATGCCTATGAATGTGACATGGACCCACATTGCGTCAATTGCAATGGTTGTCACCCCTCTTACTTTCATTCTTGCCCAAAATGGTTGGAGGAAAAAGAGGTGCAGCGTTTGAAAACGATGCATAACATTAGTTATCTAGAGGCTTGGAAATTGCTGCCCACCACTCCATCTCGGACATATGCTGCTGCACTTCATTCCACAACTACAGTGGGAGTGCAGACAGATCTCTCTGTGCCTCCAAGAGAATCGTTTTCAAAACAAATGAAAAGCCTTTTGACCTCCGTGGTTAAAAAGGTTGATGAATCGACTTCCACGCCCATCTCTGTTCCTCTCATACATTCCAACAAACCTCAAGATCCACATCCTTCAGTTTCAAATACAGGCATTTCTTCTGATACATCTTTTTCTCCCACCCCAAGAGGCAAAACAATCATTCGTTCGCGTCCTCAGTCACTGGAATCTCCTTCAAATAACAAAGACCTGTCCACTCGACCCAGGGCAGGATCCATGGAGGTTGATAGACCTCCTCTGACTAAGGACAGTAAGGAAAAAAAGACGTGGTCGTAAACAAAGGGTTCTCCAGCCACTTCACCTACCCGTTCTTAAAAATGGCCACCTTGATACAATGGATCTTTCGAGGTTTACGTTCTAATTTGGATGATATCAAAACGCTGATTGCTTCCTACCATCCTGTTTGTCTTTCTTTACAAGAAACATTTCTCAAAACTGCTGATACTGTCTCCATATGGCAGTTTTCTCTGTACAGAAATGACAGGTTGTGTGATGGTCGAGTAACTGGAGGGGTGGCACTGTTTGTTGATCAACACGTGCACCCCCTGTCTTTGTCACTCAAAGCACCCTTGGAGGCTGTAGCCATCCGTGTTTCCTTGGGTCATACCATCACTGTTTGTTCTCTGTACCTGTCCCCTGGAGAGACATATGATGAATCAGATCTTGATGCTCTCGTTGAACAATTGCCATCTCCATTTCTAATCCTAGGGGATTTTAATGGACATCATCCCCTCTGGGGAAGTGCTATTATTGATGGGAGGGGCCGATCTGTAGAGCGGATGGATGCTCTCTGATCACAATCTTTCTCTTTTCAATGCTGGTTCTTCCACTTACTTTCATGCACCTACTCAGTCCTTTACTGCTATTGATCTCTCAGTTTGCTCCCCTTCATTATTCTCCCATTTTTCATGGAGGGTTGACAGTAATCCACTAGGCAGTGATCATTTTCCTATACTTTTGAGAGAGACTAGCTGTGGTCGATGCCACCCTACCCGAGTGCCCCAGTGGAAGCTAGATCAGGCAGACTGGTCCACTTTCACTGCTTTCCCAGAACTTGATTCTGCCATCGTAAATCAGCCATCAATAGACAACTGTGTGGCAATGGGTAACTGGCTGTATTATACAAGCAGCTGCTCTGTGTATTCCTAAAACCTCGACACGTTTTCCACGATATCCTCGTCCGTGGTGGAATCCTGCTTGCCACTTAGCACAGAAGGCTCAAAAATGGGCCTGGGATACTTTTTGTAGATATCCCACGCTTTCAAACCATGTCGCTTTCCAACGGGCCCGTGCACGTGCTAGGTGGGTAAGACGTCAAAGCCAGAAGGAATCTTGGATTAAGTTCACAACTAGTATATCTTCTACTGCCAGTTCCAAGACCATATGGGACAGAATTCGAAAGGTTAATGGGCACTACAATTCTGTCCCCTCTCGATCTTACTCTCTGATGGTCAGGAGGTGGCTGATGTCCGGAGCATCGCTGAAACTCTAGGTGAAAGCTTTTGCCGGGTATCTAGCACTTCTTCTTGTTCCTCCGCCTTCTTGGCCATCAAGTCTCGGGCAGAGCGTTCACCTCTTTCCTTTCGAACTGACTGTTTCTTTGACTATAATTGTCCCTTTACACTGGTGGAACTGAAAATGGCCCTTCATCGGTCTGCCAGTACATCTGTTGGACCTGATGATGTTCATTATGACATGCTGCACCATCTATCTCCTGCTTCTCTTGATGTCCTTCTGATTGTCTTTAACCAGATCTGGCAGGAGAAAGATCCCAAGATTCCTTCAAACTACAGTCCAATTGCTTTGACGAGCTGTCTCTGTAAGACCTTAGAAAGGATGGTTAATGCTCGTCTTGTTTGGTTCCTCGAATTGAACAACCTCCTCTTTCCCACCCAGTGTGGGTTCCAATGACAGCACTCCACTACAGACCACCTAATTCGTCTTGAAACATCTATCAGAGAAGCCTTTCTCAAACACCAACATCTTGTATCAATATTCTTTGACATTGAGAAGGCTTACGAAACAACATGGAGGTATGGCATTTTGCAAGACCTCCATACATATGGGTTACGTGGCCATTTACCCATGTTTATTAAAAATTTTTTAATGGACAGGAGATTCCAAGTTCATGTGGGTTCGACACTTTCCTGTTCTTTTGTACAGGAACTTGGAGTCCCTCAAGGCTGTGTTTTGAGTGTCACACTTTTCAGTATAAAGATAAATGCCATCACTGAACAACTCCCTCTCACTATTGCGAATGGGCTGTATGTCGACGACTTTCACATCTCATGTCAGTCGTCGAACATGAGATACATTGAGCGGCAACTACAAACTGCCCTCAGTCATGTACTGAAGTGAACTATGGCGAATGGCTTTAATTTCTCTCTCTCTCTAAAACCGTATGCATGCACTTTTGCCGTCAACGGGGTATTCACCCTGATCCTGAACTTCATATTGGTGAAGTTTTGCTGCCAGTGGTCTTGGAGACCAAGTTCTTGGGGCTTATCTTTGATCGTAAGCTGACATTTATATCACACTTAAAGCAGCCTCGGGTCAAATGCACAAGAGCACCTAACATCCTCCGTGTCCTCTCTTCCACCAGTTGGAGAGCAGATCGATGTTCTATGTTAAAGATATATCGGGCTCTTATTCGATCAAAACTCGACTATGGATCAATGGTCTATGGCTTTGCCAGACCCTTGGCCTTTAAGATGCTGGACGTCATTTATCACCAAGGACTTCCGACTCTGCACTGGGGCTTTCCGTACCTCTCCAGTTCAAAGCTTATACATTGAATCTCATGAACCTTCTCTGCACCTTTGCCGTTTGCAACTATCTTTACAATATTCTTCGAAACTTCGTTCCTTAACAAAGCATGTATTTTTCTTCCTCGGTGGGCAGTACTTTTTCAGAATAGACGATCTGTCATTGCTCCGTTTGGCCTTCGCATCTGGGCGCGCAATTGGATGAATTGGGTCTGTCCTTGGATAACATTGCAGATTCCATAGGTCAGCCCAACCCACCATGGCTTATTACAGCCCCCAAATGTGACCTTTCTTTCAGTCATCTAAAAAAGGCAGATACTCCAGATTGGAAGTACCGTCTTTTATTTAATGAACATCTTTCAAACAATCATTCCCTTCCCATTTATACAGATGGTTCCAAATCAGGTAATTCAGTGGGCTCTGCTGTGGTTTGCTGTGGTTCAGTAGTTGCACGCAGAATCCCCTCTACAGCTTCTGTGTTCACTGCTGAACTGTATGCCATATCTCTTGCCCTGGATCATATTGCAGCTGAGCAGTGCTCCAACTGCACAATTTATACTGATTTGCTTAGTTCTATACTGGCCCTGGAATCGCTACACGTTGGCTCACATCCTGTTCTCGCTGATATTCGAAACCAACTGGCCCATTTCTCATTAACAGCTACTTCTATCCAGTTTTTCTGGATACCAGGTCATGTTGGTATTCGCGGGAACGAGCTCACTGACACTGCAGCTAAGTCTATCTACTCCGGCACTATCACCACTGTGCCTATTTCGTACATGGACTATGGTCTTGTTTTCAAGGCTCAGCTCCGTGCCAGCTGGCAGTTCACTTGGAGTGAGCAACGCGACAACAAGCTTTTTCAAATCAAATCCCATATTGGACTTTGGCCATCCAGCTTCCGTAAAGTTCGGAAGGAGGAAGTTGTTCTAACTAGACTACGCATTGGTCACAGTTTTTTAACTCATCGTTTTCCTTTATCTGGAACTGAATTACCCCAGGGTCTATCTGTTACATTGAACAGTGTTATTGGTGATGGTGACACTGTCCACCTTGATAACGTTTTTAATTTTTTAATGGCCATTAATCTTTTTAATCTCATTTAAGTGTTGCATATCTATTCATTACACCTTTTTAATTGTGGTTCCTTTTTTACAGTTTTAATCTCTCTCATTCAAATGGACAATGGCCAGAACATTAAATAACTCGACACCAGGACTGGAAAGGCCAACTTCAGGTGACTGACGGTGGTTCTTGAACTTACCTGTTAGTCTTCCTGGCGGGTTATGATCATTACCTTTTTGCTAGAGTAAATACCTTACAACTTCTTATACTCTGCTTTCTCTCTTAACATTGTAGACTAGGTGTCAACATTGGTTTTATACTTTTTTGTTTTACCTTCATTTCCATTTGTCTTTCACTACATTTACTTTATTTTTACCTTTTAACCGGATGTTTGGCACAGATAGCCTCGCTGCTTTGTGCCATAAAACACTAAATCAATCAATCAATTTTTGATGTGAATTCTACAAAAAAGCTGGTGATGTTCATCAATAGTTTACTGACTTCTGTTAATACTATTATAAACTTTAAACGTAACAATGAATTTTTCATAGTTAAACATTTTCATCTTTTATTGTGATGCTAGTAATTGTTGGGCACTTGTCACATGTATTGAATGTGAACATAATGACGTAATATATAGAGAACAACATACAGTTAAATGAATATGTACAATCATATATATCTTATGAAAATTACATTATGATACATTGTCACTCGTTTTATTTCTACTTCATTGAAATGGCTTCTTTGTACTGAAAAAAACTATCCACTTATGAAACAGTATTGAATCTATTTTTCTTACATGGAACTCCTGCAATGGTAATTTAACCCACACACTGAGTGAATTACCAGATATAGTTAAAGAATGTAATTCGTTTTAATGTTTTTTTATTCATAAATAGTTATATAAATTATCATCATGTGCAAGGTGTAAATGAATGAACAGTGTAAAAGATGTATGCTGGTAAAAACCAATAGGTTTTAATAGATGAAACACTGAAGATGGACTTAGAGGATTTAGTTTCAAAGGAATATTGTAGAACTTCAGAAACACAAGCTGTTCATGGACACATGTGGATAAGTTAGTTGATACTGCAAAAAATTAGAAAATGAAACTGCTGGTCAGATACAAGTCTTTGATGCAAAGAAACATAAGTGGAAGCTTAGATAAAAAAAAAAACTTATAGATATGCTTTGAACTGAGTGTGACCTTTTATGTTCAGGTGATAACAGAGTGTTTGAGTCTGACCCAATTCATCTCCCTCTTGGTGTTTGTATTGATAACCTTTTGAAGGTAAGTGTTTCATCAGCCTTGATTAATAACGGATAAGTTTTATGTTAATATAGAAGTCCTACCAAATGGTATTATATGAATATAATGCTGCTGATAATTATTGTTTAAATGAAAAAATGAAAAACTAAGTAGTTTTTAAAACAATTGTTCTGAAAAATGAGAGAAATAATAAATTTATAAGCCAGATTTTTTGTATATTGTTTTTACAACAGATGCTGTTGAGGACAAAAACTTTTGTATTTGATTGTGTTTGTAACCATGAAATTGGACGTAAATATTTAAATCTTTCCATTCTTTTATTTTATGAAATTTCTTATTTTACAATAAAGATATTTTATTTCACTTTGTATATCTTTTACATTTCTCTTAATGTGTTCAGATGATTGCATGCACTGTAGAACATTATTGACAAAAAGTTGTAGGGTTTTTTGGAAGAGTGTGTGATTTTTTTAGTAAGTTTTGTTGAGTTAAAAAGGGAATGAGTTTCTTTAGAAAACATGTTTAAGATTTTTCAATGGACAGAAGTGGTTTATTTTATAACCACTGTGTTTTGCAAGCCTGGTTAAAAGAACTTGTTCATTCACGCTACCACTACCAGTTTGCCCTTTAAGAAGAAAGGTCCGTCTTTTGAAAGCACTCGGGTTATGGGGGTATCTATTTAAATTTTGTGAAAGTAATTAGCTTTTTTGTTATTTCTAACTATTAGATTTACTTTTCTCACCAACTAGTATTTTGACTTGAGAAACCTGTTGAACACATTATTATCTTAAATTTGTAATTACATTTTTTTCTCAGTTTTAAATACCATCATTCTTATGTGTATTCTTACATTTGAATGAATTGTATACTATCAAGTGCGTACAAAAATTGTAGAATGGGGTTTTATGTTTTCCAAAATTTGGAGAAAAAAAAACAGGTGTTCAATACTGATGAAATGTGTTTAATACCAATATTAAAAGTAAACAATACTAAGGAATTGAAATATTCACTTACAAATAAAAACAAAATTAACAAAAAATGCTGATATTAGACTGCACAAATACCAAAGAGAAAAATAACTTCAGGTGAACAAACATGAATGAGTCTCTAGTATGTGATAGGTCCTCCTCTGTTTTTTGTAACTTATCTGTATGTTTTGTTCATGCTACTCATGATAGTCTGGATGATATGCTGGAGCAGCACCATCCATTCTTGGAAGAGGTCAGCTCTGTACTCCTAGACATTTGTAGGAACAGGCCATGTGTCTATAAACTGACTGTTCTACCTACCAAATTCCACACTTCCTTAATTGAATGTACAATGTGTTCAAAAAGTGTGGAACTTTAGGTGATTTGTGACTTTTATTAATTTCAAATATATGACTGATTATGTTGCTGTCAAAGCACAAGAAGGTTGAATTAATCCAAACATGTTTTGATTTAAAAAGACAGCATTTGAAATAGAGTCTGTAATACTCATTGAAGTGCCTGTATTTAAAGACACCTTGTAGCTCCAGTGATTTAGCAGTCCAGTCAAATACCTCTGTTACTTCATTCTAAACTAACTATTGTAATGTGGGTGAACATTAGATGGTACTTAAGAGTTATTAAAATGGTTCTTACTGGTATCCTGGATCTGAACCTCATAGTTGAGCATGAATCATGATATGTGCACTTCAGTGACTTGTTTAGTCTCAATCCTGGGACTTTTAGCACTGTTGGTGTAGTTTTTAAGAACTACCTTTTCAAGGTATAGGTCAACTATTGCACCTGTATCCCTTCTGTGGCACTGGCTTGATCTAATGTATTCTCCTCTGGTCTTCTGACCACAGATTGTGACACACTAGTGACCTTAACATCCTCAGTCTGGGTGTAGCCCTCATGAAACAGTGTAATGGTTGTGTAAATATTCAGTTCATTTAATTGGTTTCTAACAGCTAGTTTACCTTTTGAAAATTTAATATCAGCTACAACATCCATACAACTGTCAATCAAAATTAACCTTTGTTTTGCAGAAATTATGTCTTCTCTTAAAGGCCTATTACAAAAGGAATCATTGGTTTATAATCTTGCAATCCCTTGGTAGGATTAGTGTAATCCTCTACAACAAGCATGCTAGATGTAATGATATTGAACTTTAAATATACAACATTATCCTTTAGTTTTTGTGTGATTTTTGTCTTAATTTTAAATAAATATCAGTTTTCATATATTCACACATTGTTATGTTTGTCACTAAACTTCACAGTGTGTAAAGAAGCTTTATATATATGTTTGATCATCATCCATCTCTAGAGTTAGATATGGAATATTATGCATGTTTGTTTTTCTGAAACAGTGTTTTAAGAATGGAAACAGGCTGGCTGTTAACAGACTCAGTTTGAATCTGTATGAAGGACAAATAACAGCCTTTCTTGGACATAATGGAGCTGGTAAAACAACTACCATGTGAGTAACAAAATATATTCTTATTTTTCTACCTGGGTAAACATGATATAGCATGAATAAAGCTTATTGAAATACTACTAGCAATAAAAATGTTATTCTCTATATTTTTAAATGTTAAATTTTTTTTCAAGTGCTGACTATTTACAGCTCTAAAAAGTGTTATATTTCTAATGCAGATATAAAATTTCGAGTTAATTGGAATAAAAAACACTTGGTGATGACCAAGTCAACTGTGTATTCTGACACAATATTCTATAATAGTACTTTTGTATTTTGATTGTAATTTATAGTTATTACATGGTTTGTGTCATGCCCAAATTAAATTACTGAAACCTTTATAATTCTGCCTACAAATTAAGATATTTTACCTAAACTAGAAATAAAATGTAGTATATTTAAGAGGGAATAGAGCTTCATGTTTTTAAAACCCATTTTAATTTTTGGCGTAATTAAATAATGAACAAAAGTAATTTTTCTTCAGCTCTATTCTGACTGGTCTGTTTCCACCAACATCTGGCTATGCTACTATATATGGACATGACATCAGGACAGAGATGGATTTGATTAGACAGAGTATGGGAATGTGCCCTCAACACAATGTTCTCTTTGATGAGTAGGTTGTCTTAAAAACCTGTTTTTAACAGATAATTTATTCAACTCAAATTATTAACGTGTTGATAATCAAATTTCATTCCTTTTTAACAAAGTGTGTGAAGAATAGCATAATTTTGGTGATTGATTCATACACAGTAGGGTTTACTTAAACATAAATATTTCATTGAGATGGATTATCAGATAAAAATGCAGAAAAAACAAATGATTTGTTAAAATGTTATGAATTATATACTCAAATATATATCTATTTGTTTTCAGGTGGTATGACTTTATGTAGGTTAATAAAGCTACAACAAAAAATAATAAATTCAGATATTACATTTATTTATGGAGTTTATCAAAAGTTATGCTTATTGTGACTTTATCTTCTCAAGTCACACATTCTTTACCTCATGTTATCATATCTTAGATAGTATGTTATTAAAATAACACCAAACATGTGTATGTCACTTTATGGTTTAAGTAGATAACAGTTTAATTAATGCATGAATGTGTGATTTATTATAACAATTTAATTAAAGAAAAATAACTATCAGGTTTCACCCATTTCTACATGTTTCAACTGGTCCACCTACTCATCCTTAGGAGAGTAACAAACTTCAAAAACTACTTTACTGTCTTGCTCTTTGAGGATGACTGGTTGGTCCAGATGTAGAAATGATTTAAATGTGAACACTATTTTTTAGTTCATATTATAATGAATCACACACTCGTGCATTAAATAGGTTATCTACTTAACCACTAAGCAGAAGGAAGATTTCTTGATTAACAACATAATTTTTTGTTGTAGATTAACCGTTGAAGAACATCTGTGGTTTTATGCGAGACTTAAGGGAACTGAAGTTAATGATAGAGAGGAAGAACTAGCAAGGTGAACAAAAATTACTTTGTTTGTACCTTTCAGGAATTTCCTTATACATTTTGTTTGTACCTTTCAGGAATTTCCTTATACAGTTTGTTTGTACCTTTTAGGAATTTCCTTATACAGTTTGTTTGTACCTTTCAGGAATTTCCTTATTAAAAATAGTGTGTGATATTTTTCATTAATCACAGACCAAATTATTGATGATGAACTCAATGGAAGACCATTTACAGTTTTTAATTGATTAGAAATGAATCTTACCACAAAGTACAACAAGGTTATGCTTGATAGACATGGTACTGAAGGATGGGCTGTTATTGAACTTGTTAAAAACCAGTTACAAAGTACCTTTATTAGTAAGGTGTCTCACAGTCCATCATCATTTTGCATGCTTTTCATTTAGTTATTATCTGTTTACATGATATGTGTTCTTAGACAAGTGTAATTATGAAGTTGTATGTGCTGAAATAGCTTTATGATATAAATTAAATGTTGGTCTAGGCATTAATATTAATATAGAATAAATAAAACGTTTAAAGTGACTTGTCCTCCTTTCAGAATGATTGATGATTTAAACCTTCCACTAAAAAGTAAAGTTGAGTATCTCTCTGGTGGAATGAAGAGGAAACTGTCAGTAGCCATTGCTTTTATTGGTGGTCCTCGTGTTGTTATTCTTGATGAACCTACAGCTGGAGTGGACCCATACTCCAGAAGAGCAATCTGGGATTTTATCATCAAGTATAAGAAAGGTTTGTTGTTTTTTCATTGTTAGCAGATTCACATGGAGTTTAAAATGACTTGTTAAAAAATGTTATTCTCCAGTTTCTTTGTCAATAACTACTGAGTTCGTGTTCTGTTGATGTTAATATCTGTGTGACCTAATAATTAATAGTTTTTAATAATTAGTTTACTGATGACTTTTGTTGGTAAAACTGAATTACCATTTCACAAAAATACAAAGTTTAAACAAACAAAATATTAAAGAACAGTGATTCATCATTTTGGTATTCTCACTAAGTGGTTGTTGTAGCCGTAATCCCAATAATAGTTCACAAGATTTGGGTTAGTCCTGAATCCAAAAACTAAGTTAAGGAAGTAAAAGAATCCTCTTTGTCAGAAACTGATAATTATAAATAAAAGTATATATATATATATAACAATTTATCTAATAAAAAAACTAACGATACAATTTGCTTGTGGTAGTTTGTCTCACTATCATAAATTTCATGTAAGTTTGTTAATGCTCAGTATGCAAAATAAATTGTTTTCTTAATTAACTTTTTATACTCATCTGCTATAAGAACAGGCTGCCTCCACAAACTGAACTGTTTTGTATGATAGACATTCTTTTATTTTTGATATATGATTCACCTGTGAACTCCTGATCCATTATTTTTATAAGCCCCATACTGTGAAGAATGATAGTTTGCTTCTGTTCATTTGTCCCAATCTTGTGGATGGGACATCTCAACATTGAATGAAAATGTTTTGGCCAAATATTTACAATAAATACTAAGCCAAATGTTTCTGGCCTTTCAGTTTTTGAGGTCATAGTTTAAAAGGTCAGTGGTACATTGAAAATCTTCCATAACCTTGTGGACATGGTATTTCAACACAGAAGGAGTGGTTGTTGTTTCAGTGGAACTTAAGGTAAATTAGAAATAAGTATTGGAACTTAAATGGACTGCAACTGTTTGTTGAATGAGAGAGCATTCTGGGTTCTGTACTGAGGATGAATGGGTATTGAATGAACTCGTACAACAAGTGCTTAAAAAAATTCTTAAATTATTTGAAAGTCGTAAGTCAAAGTTCAAGGTTAAAAGATCATTTGTTCATAGAAAATATACCCCATTTCATATCAAACTGAGTGGGACTTGTACATTATAACATTAATGGGGACATAAGTATTTCATAAACACAATTTGCAAATGTTCATATTCATGTTGCAAACAATTACAGGTACAAGGTAAACCATTTTTAAAGTAGTTTTGCTCATGTACAGAATTAAAAATAATTAAATCTAATCAATAATAGATTGTTTAGGAATTTCATTTTTATACTAATATTTAATACATAGTTTTCATCATTTTCACACTTATATTTAACAGAACGCACAATATTGATGACAACACATCACATGGATGAAGCAGATGTGTTGGGAGACCGTATTGCCATCATTACTAATGGCCAGTTGCGATGTTGTGGTACCTCATTATTTCTTAAAAACAACCTTGGAGAAGGATATCATCTATTTCTGGTTAAAAAAGTTTCTAGTGCCGGCAATGGCTCCCCAGTTTTAAGTAGTAAGTGACCCACAAACATTGCACTTTGGTACAAAATTTACCCTAGGTTTAAAATGTTTTGGATGTATTTTGAAACAAATATCCTGTATATTCTAACATTTGACTTTTTGTGGCTTAATGTTGTAATGAATAAAATAATTTAAAGAGAACATACAAAGCAAAAAAAAGCTACTATTTAGGTATCATTCTTCAGATTAATTTTATAATCCAAAAACATATTGATCTGTGTTTCAACTTGCATAAAATTGTTTATATTTTAATACAGCTCATTGTAACAAATTAACTACCAGAAGAATCAAATTTATAGTACTGTTATTAGATGCACTGAGTGAAATGTATGTAAAATGTTAATATTTTATATCAAATGAGTGATTTTTTTTTATATAACTAATTAAAATTAATTGTAGCAGAGAGACACTTGTCCATAATACTAAATTGAAGAATCTTCTAAACATACAAAAATAATTGTTAGACAGATTATTATTTTCTTTTATTTTGTTAGAAATACTTTTTGTTTATTTAGATTGCTTAGAATCCAAAGTGACCTCCTTCATAAAGCATCAGGTTTCTACGGCCACACTGGTATCCGAAAGTAAACATGAATTGCATTACGTTCTTCCAACAGAAGAACTGAGAAAGGGCAGTTTTGAGAAACTTTTCAAAGCTCTGGAGATTAACTTAAATGAACTGGAAGTGTCTAGCTACGGTATCAAAAACACTACCCTTGAGGAGATATTTCTTCAGGTGGCTCAAAGTGGAATGGATAAATATCAAGGTACTTGTTGCCAATTAAGTATTTTTAACAAACTTAAGTGTGATTAATAGTGACAGTGCTATACTTCCCAAAGTGTTGTGGCAGTGTGAAACTTCTCAAAGTCCAGCAACAGTGCTATACTCCCTAAAGTGCAGCAACAGTGCTATACTCCCCAAAGTGCAGCGACAGTGCTATACTCCCCAAAGTGCAGCGACAGTGCTCTACTCCCCAAAGTGCAGCAACTAAAATAATATTGTTTATTCTAAATACTGCAAAATAATTTACTGTAAGAGAACTGACATAATTGGAATTTGAAACTTACTCAATCACTTTGAGAATTATAATTTTTTTATCAATATTTACTATAAAATGTTTGAATTGCATTAAAAATTATAAAATATGCCTTATAAGTTAACTTAAGGAATGTGACAGTTTTAGACTTTGGGTGATTTTATTTACATCTATAAATCATTTTAATGCTGTCTGTTTCATTTTGTAGCTAGTTCAAGTTCAGACAGTTACAAATCTAACAGAAGCAGTAAGAAGAGTTCCTCTGTCAAAGACTTTACTTCTCTATTTGAAATGAAATCAGATGACAAACAAACTGAGCCACATGAAAGTGGTGACACCATCAACAGTAGTGTTCCTCTAATAGAAGGCAACAACTGCCATGAAGGGGTTGGAAAGGCAGTTCCTGAAGGTGAAGTCCTGGATGATACATTTGGAAATAACCAGCATGAGTTTTATAATGTAGCAGATGGTAACCAGGAACAAAGTAGGTTAAATAGATATATATATTTGGAAGAAGCATGGTGTTTATTAGTTTTATATCCAATGAGTTTTGTAGTTTGTATTTGTGCAGTATACCAAATATTTTAAATGTTTAAAATTGGGACAAGTTGGTGCATTACTTAATTTGGTAACATGGCAACTTTTGGTTTCTCTTTCATTTCAGCAGAACCAAATAAACACCAAAGGTTATTTGTTGTTTTGAGTCTTCTTTTAGTTAGATTTTATACTGTGTAACCTATACAGTATTTGATTTTCATTTTTTATGCTTTAAGAACTTTCTTGGTGTATATCACCATAGTTTCTATTAGCTGTTTCCCATTGTCTTTCTTATTTTCTAGAACCAAATCAGAGTATCGGTATCTGTGAAGGAGCAGGATCCTATCAGGTCCATGGCAAGTTGCTGCTCATTCAACAGTTTTTAGCTATTTTGACAAAACGTTACTATTGCACAAGAAGAAATTGGAAGGGCTTATTTTCTCAAATTCTGCTACCTGCCTTCTTTGTGATTGTTGCTATGTCTGTTGCTCTCACAGCACCCAACATAGAGGACCTACCACCAATCTTTCTCAGTCCGTCTCAGTACTACAACTACACCCAACCTGACGGTAATGTCATACCTTATGCAAATCATAATCAGGATGAACTGTATCACAAGTAAGTTGGCATATTGATTCATAACATGATTACTGTGTACTGTCAACATACATTATTGGTTGTTGATTCATAACATGATTACTGTGTAATGTCAACATACATTATTGGTTGTTGATTCATAACATGATTACTGTGTACTGTCAACATACATTATTGGTTGTTGATTCATAACGTCATTATTGTGTACTGTTAACATACATTATTAGTATGTTGATTCATAACGTGATTATTGTGTACTGTTAACATACATTATTATTATGTTGATTCATAACGTGATTATTGTGTACTGTTAACATACATTATTAGCATGTTGATTCATAACGTGATTATTGTGCACTGTTAACATACATTATTAGCATGTTGATTCATAACGTGATTCATAACGTATTGTATTATTGTGTACTGTTAACATACATTATTAGCATGTTGATTCATAACGCGATTATTGTGTACTGTTAACATACATTATTAGCATGTTGATTCATAACGTGATTATTGTGTACTGTTAACATACATTATTAGCATGTTGATTCATAACGTGATTATTGTGTACTGTTAACATACATTATTAGCATGTTGATTCATAACGTGATTATTGTGTATTGTTAACATACATTATTAGCATGTTGATTCATAACGTGATTATTGTGTACTGTTAACATACATTATTAGCATGTTGATTCATAACGTGATTATTGTGTACTGTTAACATACATTATTAGCATGTTGATTCATAACGTGATTATTGTGTACTGTTAACATACATTATTAGCATGTTGATTCATAACGTGATTATTGTGTACTGTTAACATACATTATTAGCATGTTGATTCATAACGTGATTATTGTGTACTGTTAACATACATTATTAGCATGTTGATTCATAACGTGATTATTGTGTACTGTTAACATACATTATTAGCATGTTGATTCATAACGTGATTATTGTGTACTGTTAACATACATTATTAGCATGTTGATTCATAACGTGATTATTGTGTACTGTTAACATACATTAGCATGTTGATTCATAACGTGATTATTGTGTACTGTTAACATAGATTAGCATGTTATAACGTGATTATTGTGTACTGTTAACATACATTAGTATGTTATAACATGACTATTGTGTAGTGTTAACATACGTTAATGGATGTTTTATTATTAAACTCACTTTATCTGTAAATATTTTTAATCGTTCTGTATTAAAACCTTTCCCTTGATCATTTACTGGGAAAATTCCTGTACAGCAGAACTTCATACATATCTCAGTAGGCTTAGAAATAATAACTAAATAGAGAGTGTGTAGAAAGTATTACATTATGGTAAAAAGTATAGTTTGTGAATTAGAATGTTAACGTATTTATCGTTCTTTATATTTCCAGTAGATAGTTATGAAACTAACAGCAGTAGCGTGCAGGTGTAGTTGAAAAAGAACAGCATAAAATAGTTTAATTAATAGGACTTGGTATAAAAAAAAGTTTACTTAATATTTGTCAACAGTCTACAACAAAAGAAGAGCAGAACACGTGTAAATATGTTACATCATCATCTTCACATGTATCCTCTACTTATTTTTATATATGGAACTAAAACAAAAGAACAGCAGGACACATTTAAATACATTACACCTTGTTCTTCATGTTTATCTTGTATTTATTTTTATAAATGTAACTAAAACAAAAGAACAGCAGGACACATTTAAATACATTACACTTTGTTCTTCACGTTTATCTTGTGTTTATTTTTATAAATGTAACTAAAACAAAAGAACAGCAGAACCTATGTAAATACATTACACCTTGTTCTTCATGTTTATCTTGTATTTATTTTTATAAATGTAACTGAAACAAAAGAACAGCAGGACACATGTAAATACATTATACTTTGTTCTTCATGTTTATCTTGTATTTATTTTTATAAATGTAACTAAAACAAAAGAACAGCAGGACACGTAAATACATTACACCTTGTTCTTCATGTTTATCTTGTGTTTATTTTTATAAATGTAACTAAAACAAAAGAACAGCAGGACACATGTAAATACATTACACCTTGTTCTTCATGTTTATCTTGTATTTATTTTTATAAATGTAACTAAAACAAAAGAACAGCAGGACACATTTAAATACATTACACCTTGTTCTTCATGTTTATCTTGTATTTATTTTTATAAATGTAACTAAAACAAAAGAACAGCAGGACACATTTAAATACATTACACCTTGTTCTTCATGTTTATCTTGTATTTATTTTTATAAATGTAACTAAAACAAAAGAACAGCAGGACACATTTAAATACATTACACCTTGTTCTTCATGTTTATCTTGTATTTATTTTATAAATGTAACTAAAACAAAAGAACAGCAGGACACATGTAAATACATTACACCTTGTTCTTCATGTTTATCTTGTATTTATTTTTATAAATGTAACTAAAACAAAAGAACAGCAGGACACATTTAAATACATTACACCTTGTTCTTCATGTTTATCTTGTATTTATTTTTATAAATGTAACTAAAACAAAAGAACAGCAGGACACATGTAAATACATTACACCTTGTTCTTCATGTTTATCTTGTATTTATTTTTATAAATGTAACTAAAACAAAAGAACAGCAGGACACATTTAAATACATTACACCTTGTTCTTCATGTTTATCTTGTATTTATTTTTATAAATGTAACTAAAACAAAAGAACAGCAGGACACATGTAAATACATTACACCTTGTTCTTCATGTTTATCTTGTATTTATTTTTATAAAAGTAACTAAAAGAGAAGAAGATACATAAAACATTTTAGAAGCTATAGTTTAGAAACTGGTGGTCACTGTAGGGTCACAAGGGTGGTGTAATCCACCAAGTCCATAGTGAGAGAGTTAGGTATATCTCATGACTATTATGCCTCTTTGTGTGAATATTTGTTAACATTTTTAAAACTACTGAATATTATTCCAAAATATTCTTTTCCAGGTGGTCTAAAGATGCTCTTTCTAATGACTTGGTCAGAACTCTTCATATGCCCTCTGGTGTGGGAGCAACTTGTGTGCTCAAGTCACCCTTCAACAATAGTTTTGACAGTCATAAACTCAATTTTTCTGTGAGGAATTTTGAATTGCTTTCTGCCTTTTTTGAGCCCATGTGTCAAAGTGTTTTTGTGCCAGGCCTACCTTTAGAAAACTTTGTTCCTCCACTGCCTACTGTCAGCCCTTTTGAAAAGGATGATCTTTATACACACACTGGAAGAGAAAATGGATCCTGGATCATGACCACAAGTTAGTAAATGTTTAATAGTGCTGTACTTGTAATTGGTTGTCTCTCTAGATTATATGTCTTAAGAACTGAACTTATTGTCAGCCCTGCTTTGACCCCACTTTCTTTATTTTATGCCTTTTTAAAGCAAATTGCTTTATTATCCATACATTTTTCTGGGGGATAATATTGATACATAAGTTCTAAGTCTGCTTGAAGTCTTTTAGTATTTAATTTCAAACCCTAAAGACCATGCATGTCAGTGATAAAGTTAAGAAAGCAGTTGTGATATCTTGTCATTGATGGGTTGATGTGATCAAATAAAGAAAATGAAGACATGATAGTATAAAGTTATAGGGCTTAAAATGAAGTGAGGCAAATAATTTGTGGTTCTTCAGTTTCTTTAAATGGCAAGTTAGTGTTTTCCTGGTGATTTATACAAACCTTTTAGACTAATGCAGAAACTTAATAACCAAAATGCAAAATAACAATTGGCAACCTGGAAGTGTGTTGTACACATGTATGTTAGATGACACTTGTATGTTGCCTTACTTACCATAAGATTCTTATTTGTTCATAAAATTTTCACTATGTACATTTTACAAACAATATTGCCTATATTGCCTGTTCTTATTTTTATAATTTAATTTTAAAAATAGGTTTAGATGCAAAAAACAAAAATTGACCAAATAAAGTTTAGCTACATGCAGTGAAGCATTACATTTTTTTTGACCAAATAAAGTTCAGCTACATGCAGTGAATCATTACATTTTTTTTACCAAATAAAGTTCAGCTACATGCAGTGAAGCATTACATTTTTTTTACCAAATAAAGTTCAGCTACATGCAGTGAATCATTACATTTTTTTGACCAAATAAAGTTCAGCTACATGCAGTGAATCATTACATTTTTTTGAAATAAAGTTCCTACATGCATAATTACATATTTTACCAAATAAAGTTCAGCTACATGCAGTGAATCATTACATTTGTTTGACCAAATAAAGTTCAGCTACATGTGAATCATTACATTTGTTTGACCATCATACATGCAGTGAACCATTACATTTTGTTTGACCAAATAAAGTTCAGCTACATGCAGTGAATCATTACATTTTTTTACCAAATAAAGTTCAGCTACATGCAGTGAATCATTACATTTTTTTTGATCAAATAAAGTTCAGCTACATGCAGTGAATCATTACATTTTTTTTTTACCGAATAATGTTCAGTTACATGCACTGAATCATTACTTTGCTCCCAGTTTTCTTAGATGGACTGTGCATCATTCAGCTGTTGTTTCACTTTATTCATGTATGAATTCTTGAAATGCATGTGTGTATATTTTTAATACTTTAGTTAGTAAACAATTACTTATAGCCAGCAGTTTTCTTCTAAATATAAGATTCTGAAGAAAGATTGTGTGCTTTATGTTAATCTTTTTATTTCTTTCATTGTGGGTTGTACATTATCAAGAGTTAATAGAGGTATCTATAGAAATAGGCATTGCTTATAGAGTACTTGAAAAATGTACATTTGAGAGAAAATCAGTACAATTCATATGATGCAAGTATATACAATTGTGTTTTCTTATTATTTTGTTTTATGTACAGTAGCAATTTGATTATTTTTTGTTATTATTTAATATGTATTTATACAAATATATTTTGTTCTTTAAATGAGCTTTTTTTCTTCCAGTTTATAGATAATTAAACTCTATCATAACCTCAGGCTATAGAGTTTTATCATAAATTTATTTTCCAAACCTAATGTTTTTTAACATGATAAAATTATGAATATATTTTTGCCTGGTTTTGACTGCTGTATTTAATCTCATATTTATTACATGATATTATGAAGTAGGCCTACAGTCAGATTTCTATTTTGTTTGTAAGATGTTTGAAGGTTTAACAGAATAAATTAAACAGGAAAAAATTTTGTGTTTTATAGATAAACATGTTTATGTTTAATGTGAATGTTGGTTTTTGTACACATTTTGCTTATTTTACTGTCAACATGATTATTTAGTATATTTTAGTTTCAACACATCATATTAAAAATATTAGGAATATTCAGATTAATTAAGAATAATTATCATGAACTTTTTCTTGTATTTATCAGTAATATTCAATATTCAGATAAGGTAGTGTTTTTTTTTTTTTTCAAAATATTTTATATATTTAATTTGTAAAAGATATTTGGAGCCAGTTCCCTCTCTTTCATTTCATTTGTAAAAACAAACTGTTATCTGTTCACAGTGCCCCCTGGCAGTAAAGACAGGTACTATCCCTATTGCCATTGCTCTAAGGACAAAACAGGATTTGTGTGTCAACCTTATGGGTACAAAGAACCCCCATTTTTCAAAGCTGTGACAGGTGACATTCTTCTTGACATCACCGGACAGAATGAACATGAGTATTACCTTTATACAACAGACATGTTTAGGTTACGAAGGTATGTTTGATCCTGGGATTCATTGATTTAGATACTTTTATCCATTTATTATTTTTAATGAAAATTATCTGTTATGCAGCAACAAAAAAATCTATAATTGATGTAGGTTTACAAACCAATAACATGACTTTGTAGTTTATGTTATATTCAGGTGAATGTAATAAAGCCATCCATTCATATTATTTGAAGATGTTAGCTAAGGTCAATGAAACACAGTTGTCATTCTATAAAATGTTGCCTCTAAGTAACTGATGTGAAGGTCTCTACAAGAATTTTATCATTGTATATAATGCTGCCTCTGAAGTAACTGATGTGAAGGTCTCTTCAGGTATTTTATTGTATAAAATGTTGCCTCTGAAGTAACTGATGTGAAGGTCTCTACAAGAATTTTTTCATTGTATAAAATGCTGCCTCTGAAGTAACTGATGTGAAGGTCTCTTCAGGTATTTTATGCTGCCTATAAAAACTGATTGAAGGTCTCTCAGGTATTTTATTGAAAAATGTAACTGATGTGAAGGTCTCTACAAGAATTTTATCATTATATAAACTGTTGCTTCTGAAGTAACATATGTGAAAATCTTTACAAGTTTTTATTGTATTATTTTATCATTATATAAGATATTTGCCAGGTTATTACTTCAAGTAAATTCCATAAGTGTTATAAAATGTTTTGTTAAATTTTATGTTGAGTACCTATTACCACTTCAGTATTATTTTATTTTTTGTCTCCAAGGGGTTTATTTCTATAATACAGATACCTATTTTAAATATAAAAGTTAGATATTAATTTAATTTATTTATATGAGCCTGATTTGATTATGAACCACTGTACACCATAAGGTATTTTATGACCTGGTGATTACAGCATATGACTCATAATCTGAAGATCATGTTTTTGAATCCCTGTCACATCAACCCCTTGGTGTGGATTCCTGTACTTTGTGAGTGGACCTCCCAGGGAAGGTTCTGTTCTTTCAGTTTACCCCTCAGAGATCTAAACATCCACTTGCATGTTTTTCGTGCATGGCGACCCGGGAAGGGGAGGAGAGGATCCTGGTGGTTGAGGGGCCCAACCCAAATGCACCACTTTAGCCTTGAATTCCTGTTGGGTTGGGTACCCTAGGGTTAATTTGCTGGTCCACTTGGGCTAAATTCAATCAAGTACCAGTGTTGGATATTCTCAAGAGGCATTGTGGACATTGTATCTGATGCTGGTGTTTTGGTATAGTGCTCACGAAACCCTGGCGTTACTGCAATGTCCTTGTTTGACATTGTGGTGTATACCCTCATAAGGCTCCATGATGGGTGGGGTCAGTGGGCACTGAAATATTTCTTTTTTTTATTATGGATCCTCCTTAAAAAATTTAAATAAAATAGTGAAAAAACAGTCAATAGGTAAGCGACCACGTCTTGAAGACTCTGAGCAGCAATCTTCAACAGCTGTAACACCTGATGTACCTCATTTTCTTATACTACATTCTCTTTCAGACAAACCTTTAGGACAAATATCTTCCTTTTTCATTCATAAGGGACTAGAGGAACTTGCTGGCTCTCCAAAGTCAGTAAAGAAGCTTCGATCTGGTGACATATTGGTGGAAACATCCACATCTCAACACAGTGAACTCCTTTTGCATTCAAAAGTGATTGGGGATATACCAATTGAGGTTATGCCTTATGCTACTTTGAATTCACCATGAAGTGTTATTGTTGAGAGGGATTTGAAGAACATTCTCTAGTCAGAGATTTTCACTGGTTTCTCCACCCAAGGTGTTTCTGCAGTGAGGTGTATCTCCACTCGCAAAGATGGATTACCATGCCAGTCAATATCCTCATTCTGACATTTACATCACCACATCCACCTGCAACCATCAAGGCAGGTTATCTTAATGTAGGATATGGCCATACATACTAAGTCCTCTCCAATGCTTCCAATATCAGCGGTTTTATTGCATAAAGACATCAGATTCCTTGACATGTGCTCTTTGCGGTGGCAAGGACCATGATGCCTGTGAGTGTAAAACAAACCCTCATTACATCAATTGCAATGGCTCTTGCCTGTCCTACTTTTGTTCTTGCCCTAAATGGTTGAAAGAAAAAGAGGTGCAGCATTTGAAAATGATTCATTACATTACTTTTCCTGAGGCTTGTAGTTGCCGTCCACCACTTCATCTGGGATGTATGCTGCTGCACTTTGTTCCACTACTACAGTTAGAGTGCAGTCTGATCTCTCTGTGCCTCCAAAATAATCATTCTCAAAAGGAACGAAACGTTTTTTAACCTCCATGGTTTAAATAGTTGATGAATCAACTTCAACACCCATCTCTGTCCCTTACACACATTCCAACAAATTCCAAGATCCACTTCCTTTTGTTTCAGGTACAGGCATTTCCTTGGATATATTTTCTCTCACCCAAAGATGCAAAACAATCATTTGCTCATGTCCTTAGTCGCTGGAATCATCTTTTAACAAGAAAGACCTGTCCAGTTGACCCAGGGCATGATCCATGGAGGTCAATAGATCCCTTGAATAAAGACAATAAAGAAAAAAGACATGGTCGTAAACAAAAGGGTTGTCCATCTAATTCACCTACACAAATAAATATTGACATCTTGATACAATGGAACTGTCACAGTTTATGTTATAATCTAGATGACATCAAAACACTGGTTCCTACCATCCTGTATGCCTTTCATTACAGGAAACATTTCTGAAACCTGCCAACACAGTCATCTTCTGGCAGTTTTCTTTGTACAGAAATGACAGGTTATGTGATGGACAAGTGCATGAAGGGGTGGCACTGTTGGTTGATCAGCACATGCCCACCCTGTCTTTTGCCACTTTATACACCCTTGTAGGCTGTACCATCACTGTTTGTTCTCTCTACCTTTTGCCTGGAGAAATGTGATCAATCAGACCTTGATGCTCTCATTGAACAGTTGCTGTCTCCCTTCTTCATCCTGGGAGACTTTAATGGACATCATCTCCTCTGGGGAAGTGCTGATATTGATAGTAGGGCTGCTCTGTAGAGCGTATGCTTTCAGATCACAACCTTTCTCTTTTCAAAACTGGTTCTTCTACTTATATCCATGCACATAGTCAGTCCTTTACAGCTATTTATCTCTCAATTTTCTCCCCTTCATTATTTTCCCATTTTTTGTGGAGGGTTGACAACAATTCATGATGCAGTGATCATTTTCTTATAAACTTGAGAGAGACTGGCCATGGTCAATGCCACCTGACCCATGTGCCCCGGTGGAAGCTGGATCAAACAAACTGGCCCTTTTTTACTGCTCTCACAAAACTTGATCCTGCCATTGTCTGTAAACCATCAATGGATGACTGTGTGGCAGCAGTAGCTGACTGTTTTATACAAGCAGCTGCTCAATGTATTCCTAAAACCTCGACACATTTTCCACTATATTCTCATCCATGGTGGAATCCTGCCTGCCACATGGCACGGAAGGCTTGAAAATGAGCCTGGGATAGTTTTTGTAGATATTCCACACTCTCGAACTGCATTGCTTTCCAGCAGGGCCATGCACCTACTCGATGGGTAAGACATCAAAGCCAGAAGGAATCTTAGATTAAGTTCACAACCAGCGTATCTTCTACCATTAATTCCAAAGTCATATGGGAGAAGATTCAAAATGTCAGTGGGCAATATTATTCTGCCTCCCTCTCGATGATGCTCTCTGATAGCCAGGAAATAGCTGATACCCAGAGCATCACCGATACTTTATGTGAAAGTGTTTGCTCGGCATTTAGCACTTCTGCTTCACCTCCACCTTCTTAGCCATCAAGACATGGGCAGATAAATCACCTCTTTCCTTTTGAGGTATTTGTCTCTGTGAATATAATCGTCTCTTTACACTGGTGGAACTCAAACTGGCCCTTTATCGGTTGGACCTGATGATGTATACTATGAAATGCTGTGCCATCTATCTCATGCTTCTCTTGCTATTCTTCTCATTATTTTTAACTGTATCTAGCAGGAGAATGTTTTACCTGATGCCTGGCTCCAGGCTATTGTCATACCTTTCTCTAAGCCTGGGTTGGATCCCAAGATTCCTTGAAACTACCATCCAAGTGCTTTGAAGAGTTGTCTCTGTAAGACCTTAGAGAGGATGGTTAATGCTCATCTCGTTTGGTTCCTTGAATCAAACAACCTCCTCTTGCCCACCCAGTGTGGGTTCCAATGACAGTCTCCACTGTGGACCACCTGATTTGACTTTAAAATCAATCAGAGAAGCCTTTCTGAAATGACAACATTTGTATCAATATTGTTTGACATTGATAACGCTTATGATACAACATGGAGATATGGCAATTTGTGAGACCTACATATATGTGGGTTATGTGGCCATTTGCCCCTTTTTATTAAAAAATTTTTTAATAGACAGGAGATTCTAAGTTTGTGTGGGTTTGACCTTTCCCATTCTTTTCTACAGGAATTTGGAATCCCACAGGGCTGTGTTTTGAGTGTCACTATTTTCAGTATAAAGATTAAAGCCATCACTGAACAACCGCCTCTACTGTTGCAAATGAGTTCCATGTCGATGACTTTCACATCTCATGAGGTATATTGAACGGCACCTGCAGACTACCCTCAATTTTTTACTGAAGTAGACCACAGCAAATGGCTTTAACCTCTCTCTCTCTCTCTCTGAAACCATTTGCATGCATTTTGCAGTCAACATGGTATTGACCCTCATCCTGAACTCTCTATCAGTTAGTTGTGCTGCTTGTGGTCCCTGAGACAAAGTTCCTGAGGCTTGTCTTTGACCATAAGCTGACCTTTGTACCATACATCAAGCAGCTGGAGGTCAAATGTACAAGAGCACTGAACATCTTCCATGTCCTCTCTTTCACCACTTTGGGGAGTGGATTGATGTTCTATGCTAAAAATATACCGTGTTCTCATTTGATTGAAACTCGACTATGGATCACTGATCTATGGCTCCTCCAGGACCTCGGCTTTAAAGATGCTGGATCCCATTGATCATCAAGGACTTTGGCTCTGCACTGCAGCTTTCTGCACTTCTCCAGTTCAGAGCTTATACATAGTCTCATGAACCTCTTTGCATCTCCTCCGTTTACAACTGTCTTCGAAACTTCATTCTTTACCAAAGCATCCCACCTATGGTTGTGTTTTCCTTCCTCAGTGGGCCATACTTTTTCAGAATAAACAGTTTGCTATTGCTCTTTTTGGCCTTCATATCCAGGTGCCATTGGATGAATTGGGTCTGTCCTTGGATAACATTGCTCTATCCACTGGTCAGCCCATTCCACTTTCTCACAGTCCCCTGAGAAAAGCATACACTTCTGATTGGAAATGGCATATGTTATTTGCTGAACATTTTTCGAACCATCCTTCCATTTTGATTTATACAGATGGTTCGAAATCAGTGACTGTGTAGGCTCTGCTTTGTTTTGTTGTGGTTCAGTGGTTGTTGTAATAAAATATCACTTCACCTGGAGTTAAGACAGTTAAATGTTATCATGATATGACTGTAAATACATTTTTGTTACAAACTTACTCAGATTAACATAATAAAAAAT
Source organism: Tachypleus tridentatus (assembly GCF_004210375.1). Taxonomy (NCBI): domain Eukaryota; kingdom Metazoa; phylum Arthropoda; class Merostomata; order Xiphosura; family Limulidae; genus Tachypleus; species Tachypleus tridentatus. The sequence goes on from NC_134828.1 coordinate 5,590,351, forward strand.
TTTTTTTTTTTGTACATTAAGTAGATTTTGTGCAATGTTGATTTATGGCATTTACAAGCTTTAACATAAAGCTTTTGATATAATTAATGTTTCAACAGAGATCTTACTTACAATAAAGAGTTGTAAAATGCATTAATTGGTTTAAATCACAGTTATTCTTATTTTAATTTTTAACTGTTTTTACCAGATTACACTGTTAAAAACTCGTTGTTTTATTACAATTTGTACTTCTAGAAATAAAGTGGGGTCTCTAGTTATTGTAATAAATCAAATGAAGATCAGTAATAATGACAAATTTATGTATAGAGCATAACATCCAGGAAACAAAGTGATAATATAGGTTACCATACATCTACTGTGGAGGAATTTTGAATCACTGCAAAGTAATATTAGATAATATTTAAAAAAATGAGAGAATTTCACAGATTTTACTTATGTGAAAGTATTTTCATATAAATAGCTCTATAGCCACAATAAATTCAAACTTAAAGCTAGATATAGTTGTAACATTGACCAGTAAATATGAAAACAAAATAATTTATTTAAATCTAATATATCCAGCATCTTTTTCATTAGTACTTTTAATTATGTACATATTTTATAGTGCAGTTCTTGCATAGAAAATAAAACACCTTCTAAAAAAGATCTAAATGTTAATATATCCTCCTTCTGGGAGTTGCTAAGTAATAGATTAGGTAAAACATTTGATCAGTTGTTGTATGTTTAACTTAAGGAATGCTGATAACCTCAGTCCATGATGACAAACAAACATTGACTTGTTTTTATTCTTTCATAGAAAATAAAACACCCTCTAAAAAGATCTAAATGTTAATATATCCTCCTTCTGGGAGTTGCTAAGTAATAGATTAGGTAAAACATTCGATCAGTTGTTGTATGTTTAACTTAAGGAATGCTGATAACCTCAGTCCATGATGACAAACAAATATTGACTTGTTTTTATTCTTTCATAGAAAATAAAACACCCTCTAAAAAGATCTAAATGTTAATATATCCTCCTTCTGGGAGTTGCTAAGTAATAGATTAGGTAAAACATTCGATCAATTGTTGTACGTTTAACTTAAGGAATGCTGATAACCTCAGTCCATGATGACAAACAAATATTGACTTGTTTTTATTCTTTCAATCCATTTGTTATTTTGTTCTCATATTTGTTAACAGGACATGAAGTTCAGTGAAAACTGATTTTTGTAGTACACTGTATGTTTGCCTCTTATAATTTCTTTGAGAACTAAATGAACAACACTCAATACCTTTCTGTAAATGACTGATAAAAAAAAAATTATTTAGCTTTTGTTGTTCTCATATGCTCTTATATTCTGATTTGTATAGAAACTGAGATTATTTTCTGCTGCTTAACAATTGTCAAGTATGTTTTTGTATTATATTTTAACACTTAAGTATTGTTTTATAGGTATGGAGCCTTTTCATTTGGCCTCGTTAAAGATTATGTTCCTCCCAATTTTGGAGAGAATGCACCTCCACTTTTTAGGAAGATTGCCGTTCGCAATATTGCCAAAGTTAGTTCAGGTTCTTAGATTTTAATAACAGCCATGTGTTGCTGAAATAACACTAAATCCCTTTTCTCTTTACTATATTCTTAGTGTTAGAGGTGTTTTGGTTCTTAGAAAGTAACTTCCAAAGACAGGTATAAGGTGTGAACAGGGTAAAAACTAACAGATGGTTTTATGATGTCTGTGCTTTAAAAAAAATCATTTTTTTGGATTTCTAACTAATATTGGACCAGTTTAATATTTATCTCCAGTATGTATGGCCTCAAAATTAAAATAAAACAACTAATTTATCATACTCCACTTTTTAATTATTTTTGGTTTATTACTTCTTCACCCTAAACTGAATAAAACAACAGTGTAATTTCAGCTAACAGTAATGGTGGAAATGACTACTTAAAAACAAAGAATCTTTAATAATTTTACTAAAAAACTTTAGCAACATTCTACAAACAGTAGTTTTCATTATTAGATATCTTGTGGATATGTTTGTCATTTATTGAATTGAATGTTCAGCAGTTGTTAATACATGTGTTATGACAACATAACTAACTTCTTTCTACTTAGAAAAATTTAAAACCTTAAACATTATGAATTAAATCATTAATAAAACTATTCTTTGATAGATTGTTTAGGCAGAGTTTTCATGATGAAACTTTGTAGAATGGATGGCAACTGCCTGTTGCGGAGACGCAAGTGTTGAGGACGTTTCGAAAGTCTTCCACCTTTTGTCTTCAAGTCCAAACTTGGACTCAGATTAACATAATAAAAAAGCACTTTTTTGTACATAAAGACAAAAGGTGGAAGACTTTTGAAATGTCGTCCTTTACACTTGTGTCTCCACAACAGGCAGTTGTCGTCCATTCTACACAATTTTTTCAATAAAACTATTTTCATCTAATGTAAAAAAAAATTAGACATTAAGTAATAACATGGGTCCTCTACATGTTTGATGGTTTCCATTACAGATATGGTACAACAATAAAGGATTTCACAGCATTCCTACCTATATCAACAGCATGAACAATGCTATTCTTCGTGCTAACCTACCTGAGCCAAAAGGCAATCCATCAGCATATGGTATGTGAATTAAGTGAAAGTTTTAAAACATCCACTACAAAATATTGACAAATGAAGTGCTGTGTGTTGAGCATAAATGTATTTTTTATACATTTTCATATCATTTTAATTTAAAGATAGCAGATGCAATGAAAAAATATTTTTTATACATTTTCATATCATTTTAATTTAAAGATAGCAGAATAGGCTTCCTCATTATAACTTCTTTCAGCTGCATTTCAATCAGAACATTTTAATTAAAATAAATTGTGTTATAATTTTATTAATAAAAAAGAGTAATGGTTTCTGTGAAATGTTTGATAAAAACAACAAATAACACATGTCTAAACAGAAAGTGAAACTTTGGATTTAGCCTTTTTATCCTCTATAGATCATTAAACATTAGAATCTTTTTATTTAACACCATTGTTTGTATAGTTTTGAATGATATAATTGTATTGAAAATGGTAAGCTACAACTTTATTTAATAATATTATTATTTTTTTAACTACAAAACCATTATTATGATCACTGATTGAAAAGGGTAAATAAACAGTACATATATGTATACACATAGAAAGTATTAATACCTCAAATGAATAGTTTGGTTATCAGAGTGCATGCACCTGTACACACATGAAAAGTATTAATACCTCAAATGAATAGTTTGGTTATCAGAGTACATGCACCTGTACACACATGGAAAGTATTAATACCTCAAATGAGTAGTTTAGTTATTAGAGTACATGCACCTGTATACACATGAAAAATATTAATACCTCAAATGAATAGTTTGGTTATCAGAGTACATGCACCTGTACACACATAGAAAGTATTAATACCTCAAATGAATAGTTTGGTTATCAGAGTACATGCACCTGTACACACATGGAAAGTATTAATACCTCAAATGAATAGTTTGGTTATTAGAGTACATGCACCTGTATACACATGGAAAGTATTAATACCTCAAATGAATAGTTTGGTTATCAGAGTACATGCACCTGTACACACATGGAAAGTATTAATACCTCAAATGAATAGTTTGGTTATCAGAGTACATGCACCTGTACACACATGGAAAGTATTAATACCTCAACTGAATAGTTTGGTTATTAGAGTACATGCACCTGTACACACATGGAAAGTATTAATACCTCAACTGAATAGTTTGGTTATTAGAGTGCATGCACCTGTACACACATGAAAAGTATTAATACCTCAACTGAATAGTTTGGTTATTAGAGTACATGCACCTGTACACACATGAAAAGTATTAATACCTCAAATGAATAGTTGGGCTATTAGAGTACATGCACCTGTACACACATGGAAAGTATTAATACCTCAAATGAATAGTTTGGTTATCAGAGTACATGCACCTGTACACACATGGAAAGTATTAATACCTCAAATGAATAGTTTGGTTATCAGAGTACATGCACCTGTACACACATGGAAAGTATTAATACCTCAAATGAATAGTTTGGTTATCAGAGTACATGCACCTGTACACACATGGAAAGTATTAATACCTCAACTGAATAGTTTGGTTATTAGAGTGCATGCACCTGTACACACATGAAAAGTATTAATACCTCAAATGAATAGTTTGGTTATCAGAGTACATGCACCTGTACACACATGGAAAGTATTAATACCTCAAATGAATAGTTTGGTTATCAGAGTACATGCACCTGTACACACATGGAAAGTATTAATACCTCAAATGAATAGTTTGGTTATTAGAGTACATGCACCTGTACACACATGGAAAGTATTAATACCTCAAATGAATAGTTTGGTTATTAGAGTACATGCACCTGTACACACATGAAAAGTATTAATACCTCAAATGAATAGTTTGGTTATCAGAGTACATGCACCTGTACACATGGAAAGTATTAATACCTCAAATGAATAGTTTGGTTATCAGAGTACATGCACCTGTACACACATGGAAAGTATTAATACCTCAAATGAATAGTTTGGTTATTAGAGTACATGCACCTGTACACACATGGAAAGTATTAATACCTCAAATGAATAGTTTGGTTATTAGAGTACATGCACCTGTACACACATGGAAAGTATTAATACCTCAACTGAATAGTTTGGTTATTAGAGTACATGCACCTGTACACACATGGAAAGTATTAATACCTCAACTGAATAGTTTGGTTATCAGAGTGCATGCACCTGTACACACATGAAAAGTATTAATACCTCAACTGAATAGTTTGGTTATTAGAGTACATGCACCTGTACACACATGAAAAGTATTAATACCTCAAATGAATAGTTGGGCTATTAGAGTACATGCACCTGTACACACATGGAAAGTATTAATACCTCAAATGAATAGTTTAGTTATTAGAGTGCATGCACCTGTATACACATGAAAAATATTAATACCTCAAATGAATAGTTTGGTTATCAGAGTGCATGCACCTGTACACACATGAAAAGTATTAATACCTCAAATGAATAGTTTGGTTATCAGAGTGCATGCACCTGTACACACATGAAAAGTATTAATACCTCAAATGAATAGTTTGGTTATTAGAGTGCATGCACCTGTACACACATGAAAAGTATTAATACCTCAAATGAATAGTTTGGTTATTAGAGTGCATGCACCTGTACACACATGAAAAATATTAATACCTCAAATGAATAGTTTGGTTATCAGAGTGCATGCACCTGTACACACATGAAAAGTATTAATACCTCAAATGAATAGTTTGGTTATTAGAGTACATGCACCTGTACACACATGGAAAGTATTAATACCTCAAATGAATAGTTTGGTTATCAGAGTACATGCACCTGTACACACATGGAAAGTATTAATACCTCAAATGAATAGTTTGGTTATCAGAGTACATGCACCTGTACACACATGGAAAGTATTAATACCTCAAATGAATAGTTTGGTTATTAGAGTACATGCACCTGTATTTTGTAATGAATAGTTTGGTTATTAGAGTACATGCACCTGTATTTTGTAATGAATAGTTTGGTTATTAGAGTACATGCACCTGTATTTTGTAATGAATAGTTTGGTTATTAGAGTACATGCATTCGTATTTTGTTAATACAGGAATAACTGTGATAAACCATCCAATGACTGACACCTCCTACATGCCCTCCAAAGATCAGATGTAAGTACTTCAGTGAAATCAAAGTGTTTTATCTAAGATGTAAAATGTTCATACTTCAGTGAAATTGGAATGTTTTATCTAAGATGTAAAATGTTCTTTGAGAAAGTTTTTAATGGTTTAATTGTTTTTTAAAGATGTTTCCTTAACTTGTATATGTCACAATAACATTTGTTAACTGTAGTTAGTGTTATATGACTATTCAATGTAGGATTTTGTTTATCATAACTTATAGATTGTGTAAATGTCAAAACTAGCTTTTAATAAGCCAGTAACTTGCTGCTTCATCTTTTATATAATTATTAGAAATGTTGTTCGTTTTTAATTTTAGTACATGCATAAAACCATGTTTTAAAGATATATAAACAACAAAATGTTGTACTTAAATAATTAAATAACTGTTCAGTTTTGATCTGCATTAGTTATGTGTATTCTATCATCTTCATATGTTCTTGGGACAAGTATGGCCTAGTGCATGTTGGACTGTGATTCTGAAAGTTCATAGTTCATGATTAAGTTGCCACAACATCATGGGACAAGTGTGGCTTAGTGAATTTTGAACTGTGAGTGTGAAAGTTCATGGTTCATAACTAATTGCCACAATTTCATGCGTCACACTGTTGGAAGTATCAATGCATTATGAAAGTGGTGATTAATTCCCAATATTTGACAGAATATCCCAAGAGGTGGCAATGACTGATTAGCTAAAGTTTATTAGTTCAAAAATGTTGACTGGATAGAAATACAGTGTGCCTGTAATTTCAGATATGTTTTTACACATTTTTTGAACTAATTATCCATCAAATTATTTATTTAGCCATGACGTTTTGATTATGAGGGTAATGATATACATTCACACCAAAACAAAATCAATGAATGAAAGTACTGTTATTATTACACCTAATCTTATTAGTTTCTGTTGGGTTTCCTGTGTGTTTGAGTATTTAAAATTTGTTTTCAGCATTAGATTGGCCCTAACTGCTTGTAGGTACAAGATCGTTTGGTTATGAGGTCCATAATAATATGTGAATTACAATAGAAACATCATAATTATTGTAATTAATCCTAGCTGTTATTGTTGGAGTGTTCTATGTACTTTTGGTAAATTGTTAACTGAGTGTGGCAACAGATAAAAATATAAGATTACTGAACATGATGCAGTATATGGTACTACCATTCAGAAACAGTATAGAGATAAGTCAGTAATTGAAGGGTTAAACCAAATTGTTTAGACCTTAAGAAACCTGCCAGAGCTATACAATAATTTTCTTATTTGGTGTCTATAAATGTATTATCTTAGAAATATCATCTTAAGAAATTCCTATTTTTTTTTCTCTCAAATATGTTTTAGCCTTCAAGGAACAGATGTTTTAATAGCAATCTTCATCATTGTTGCAATGTCCTTTGTGCCAGCCAGTTTTGTCCTTTTTCTGGTTTATGAGAGATATATTAAAGCCAGACACCTGCAAGCTATCAGTGGAGTTAATACGGTCATCTATTGGGTGGGAAATTACTTCTGGGACATGGTAAGATGTGATTGTGGACTTTAATACTAGTGATTCATTATTAACCTTATCAAGATGGGTCAAAGGTAAAAGACCACGTCATGATGTTTGTTATCTTGCATTCAAAATTATATTGAATTCCTATTTTATGAATTTACATTATTGAGTTTGCTATCACATTACAGATTATTATTCAAATGTTAGTGTGATTCATTACTCAGTTTCCTAATGTATCAGTAAGTGTTACAAGGACAGACCTAAATATTTTTGTCACATGGCATTTTTTGTGCAGAATGTGTTAAAATTAGATGTTTTAATGTCCAAACACAAAGTCTATAGTTTCATGCAAATTAGAAACTCAAATAAGCAATGCTGAACAACTAGAATATAAAATAGAAACCTCGTATCTTTTATATTCATTGAGGTGTAACAGATGTACTGAATTAAACACAGTGTCCCTACTCCCTTCTTTCCATTTGTGGAATGTCCCTTATATAACTTACTTCAATATATGGCATGTGAAGAACCAAAAAAAAACCTCAAAATGTTCCTCTGGTGGCTTTCTTAACTATTTTAAAGTGTTAGAAAGCCAACTCATTCTTTCAAACCAAGATCTTGAGGAGGCAGATGCTGTCTTTAATCTTTTTGAAATTACATATTTTCTCATACAAGATTCAGCTTAATTACTTAGCTTGATAAATTATAGTGGAATTCTATGATGTCAATATTAATTTATGATAGTTTAGTTATTTTGAATGTATGTATATAAAACTTAAAATTATTTCATTTCACATCCTCCATGTGCAACATTTATAAACACTTAGCAACCTACGGCAAGCAGTAAACGAGTACAAAGGTCATCATACCTAGAAAATATAATAGTTTGCTATACTTATTTATTTACTATTTTGTGTTTTAAGGAAAATATGTTTAAGAATGGATTTGTAAATACTAATAATTTATATGAATATATAATAACTGAAAGGTGTGTGTATTTTACCAGGTATTTGTCCTTTAAAACATGGCCAAGATGGGTCACTCTGTAAAGACTAAGTCATTTGTAAATTATTGAATACAATAACATGAGTGTACGTGCACTGCATTAATGCAACCTATGTAACTTTATCCATGAGTGACTGGAAGGTCAATATAATAAAAATAATAGATATATATATATATATATGTATATGTATAATGTTATGAGATTTAAGCTAGTCAGACTGAACATTTGTGTTATAATTTTTAGTAATTCCAGAATGAAACAAGTGGTTACAAGGTCAGTCATATTGACAGATCTCGTATAGCTAGAGTAGAAAAATGAAAACAACATATAATGTTTTACTGAAAATGTATTTAGAATCTATAAGAAATTACGTCAATAATATTTGTGATTTTTGGGATGAATAGCTTTTTATTCATAACATTTAAATCACTTCACTACTCTGACTAATAACAAAACAGTCTATTTTCAAAAACAAATTTTTATTAAAAATATTTCATTAAAAACCTGATTTTCTGTATATGAAAGACTTGGAATCTTTATTAAATGTCTACCAAGTTTTGTGAAGGTACACTTACTGCATCAGTAGTTATGATATGAATACTCAGCTGATACATATTACACTGATTCCATTGCAAAAGGTTTGTTTTAGATCAACTTGTTCAAATATATAAATTTTATCATGATGGAAAAGTAATGCAATAAATTCGGTCAGTTTCTTAATGTCTTGAAATGACAAATGTTAAGTTTTCCATCACTTTTGAATGACATGTTGGTTTGTTTTTTAACATTTTTAAGGGAAGAATTGAACATCCAGCTAAAACACATTCTACATATGTTGTATTCATGGCATGTGCTGTCTCTATTCTTAAAGTTATATTACTTTTGAATATATTATTAGTACATAACTGTGCAGTGTATGAGCCTTTAATCTGAGAAAAACCAGAGTTTCTGTAACAAAAAATAAGATATATTTATTGCCAACTGTCATGACTTGCTGATGGTAGTTTTATTTAAGACTTCATTATACTCAATTTTTTACATCTAGTTGCTGATAAACCTAGTGTGGATATAATTTCAATATTAATACTGTTAATAAACTCAATGGGAAATTGTTTATTACTAAGATCTTTGTATTTTAATAAAATAATCAGTATTTCTTTTTAGAATTTTTAGTTCTTGAAAGATATATCAACACTTTGAGTGTTTTTTAATGTACATACTTTTGTTCCATCTAGTGTAACTATGTTGTTCCTGCTACGTGTTGCATTCTCATTCTTCGTGTGTTTGATATTCCTGCATACTCTTCAGACAAAAACTTCCCAGCTGTCGTGTCTCTGTTTTTAATGTATGGGTAAGTTCAATTAGAAAACGCCATGGTATACTTTCTGTATAGTTTTTGTTTAAAAATATAGCGTTACAATTAAGGTAATGAATAACTTAAGATATATGTATCCAGAAATCAGTACTGCACTGACACTACAATGAAATAACATGTATATTAGCCTTCTTACTGAGTGAGTCCTAACTAGGTAATCATTTGTTTTCCATCTATTTCTAAATATCTATTCAACTACAGAAACATATCTTAGAACTTATGTTTTAATGATTCATTTATCTTTTTCACTTGTCATAAACAACTAAAGTTTTCCAAAGAGAAATGACTTTTATTAAAGAGAAGTGTTGTTAGGTTTTTATTTAATGTTATATATTAGATTTAGTTCTATAACCTCTATTTCTGTGAAAGTGTTTAAAACAAATTTTGCAATTTTAAAATTAACAAATTTAAATCATACTAAAAATGTTAAATGTTGTATTTTATCTTCATATAAATTTCCAGATATTTTGCTTTTTAAATTGAAAACAGTAAAAAGTTAAACTATTTTTAGCCATGACATAGCAGCTCATAGAGTGGCTGCGAGTTTTTCTCACATACAAACTTTCAGCTGGTATCTCCATTCCTTGACCAATTAGAGATCTAATTACAACCATGGTTATTTAGAATTGTCTTGTTTCTCCTTCTATTCAACTATCCTTCAGCAAAGTACTTATGTTTATTCCTTTTGTGACACTTGTAAGTGTGTGGCATGAAGGGAGTACCAACCATAACAGTGTTTATTCAATATGACACTAGTGGAATTAAACATAACAGTGTTTATTTAACATGATACTAGTGGATTTAAACATAACAGTGTTTATTTAATATGATACTAATGGATTTAAACATAACTGTTTATTTAATATGATACTAGTGGAATTAAATTGAATTTTCTTTCACTACTGTCAGACCACAGAAACTCTACAAAATAAGTCATTATTTAGATATTTGTGCATGATATCTTCTTCCTGTGGGAGATTAAAAGACACAGTAGCCATAATATTTTTTCTTAATGTTTAATATTATTTAATCTGATGCAGACTTCAGTAAATATAAACAGTTAAGTAATAAAAAACTACAGTGCCTGTAATAATGGACTAAATATTGTACTTCCATTACATTTCTTATCTTTCTTGTACATAAGCATTCTTAACGATACACATTTACAATTTGTTTTCATTGAGGTGATTGATGGTTTAGCTATCTTATTTTGTTTCTGTGACTAATACATCATTTGGGTTAACCTTACTTATTTAGATATTCTGCTCAAGTCTCGGTCTTGTGGGAATGAATTTAGAGCATAAGTTTGATTTTGTAATTTGTCATTTATCTTCAATTGTTATTTTTTTATTTTTCTCTTTTTTCAAGCTTAGTGCAATTAATAAGTCTGCTTTAGTGTTACTGTGAGGAACTGGCTTATGTGTGTCAAACTTGGCAGCTGTTTTTTTCTGCTATAGGTGGTCCATCACTCCTGTGATGTATCCTGTGTCCTTCCTGTTTAAGGAACCTAGTACAGCATACATCTTTTTAATTGTAATTAACCTCTTTGTGGGAATCACATGCATAGTAACCAGTTTTCTTCTTGAAGTTTTCTCTTACAATGCTGTAAGTAGTGGCTTCCTGAAATTTGTTCATTTTTAAACGTAATATTTTTCTGAAGTTTTTTATAATTGTCTGCACTTATCAATATTATTATTGTAGAAATTTTACTGTAGTAAGTTATGAATATACTGATATGTAAAGTAACAATAATAATAAATTACACTTTTGAAACAAATTATTAGCACAAAAGCTAGGAAACTGGTTTACACATTTCAGTGTATCCTTTTAGGTCCTACCGAGAAGACACATGAAAGTGTTGAGTTCAGTTTAGTAGTGTTTAGACTATCAATCCCTTCTTTCTGGTGGCTCACTAGTACGTCTGTGAGCTTATAGTGCTTAAAACTTGGTATCAATGCCCAAGATAGGCACAACAAAGTTCATTATAGCTTTCTACTGACTAACAAATGAAACTTTTTGTTAACATTTTGTACCAAAAGTGTGGTTTATTGTGTTAATTTACTGCAAATACATGATACATGATATTTCTATTTTATGAAAATAATGTTTCAGATCCCATATAATATTAATTGTTAGAATTCTCCACAGTTTCAGGTTGTTCTTGGTGCAACAACTAATGTCACAAACTACACTGGCATACACAGATCACTAAAGTGTGATTGACATGTGATTTTATATATTTATTTATTTGTTTTTCAATTATTATAGAACTTATTTATGAAAAGTTTGTACTTAATTGTTAATGTGAAATTACAAAACCTAAGCTGCAGTGTTAGAATGAAGAAAATACAAGGTTGTACAAGATACTTATTCTTAAAAAGAATGCAAGTTCTGTATTTCATAGGATTATTACTTTATGAATGTGTATAATTGTGTATGCGTATCTTATTAGGTATTGCATATGCTACTAGTCTGTAGCATAATTGGCATATTGAATTTCTCATTTTTAGAATTATAATGCTACACAATGTTTTATATATTAAATATGGATTTATTGACTTTAGGAACTCTTATGAAACACCTTAAAGAAACAGTGTTTTATTTCACATGTTTTTATTTTTAGTTAAATAATCTCCAGAAGATTTTAATAACACTTCTAGTTAAAGTAGTTTATTTACATTTGTTATTTTATCATCAGTATATACTTTTTATATTATTGTTTATTAAACCTTGTGCCTGTAGAAACTTCCTTAATATCCTGTGGTGTTCTGTTATGAAAGCTTATAAAATTTGTTTCATCTGAACACTACCTGTAATACCAATAAAAGTTTGATGTTTCTACTGAAAAAAATCAGTGTTTCTTTGAATGGTTAATGGAACAATAATAACAATAGGCAGTGTTCATAGAGTAAATGTATTACTCTGTTTAACAAACAAAAAACTTTTACCTCAGCATTATTATATAATACAAAATTATGGCGATTCTATTTGTAACAAAGACTTTGGGATTAAGGAGTGTTATGTTGAAAGTGGCAGAAATGAGAAGGTTGAAATATATTAGAAGTGTGAGAAGTCGCAAACCAAGCACAGAAACTTGACAGGAAGTGATGATGTGTAATGTCGCAAACCAAGCACAGAAACTTGACAGGAAGTGAAGGTGTGTAATGTCACAAACCAAGCACAGAAACTTGACAGGAAGTGAAGGTGTGTAATGTCACAAACCAAGCACAGAAACTTGACAGAAAGTGAAGGTGTTGTAATGTCACAAACCAAGTACAGAAACTTGACAAGAAGTGATGATGTGTAATGTGATGGAAAAAATTGCAGGAATTATGACTGATGTGGTATGGGCATGTGGAGACAGTTTTGTGAAATGGGCCACAGAGAGAAAGACCAAGGAAAAGATAGAAGGATGACAATGGTCAAATAGGAGGCAATGTGAAGAGTGATAGGTTTTATTGGAGAGGTATCATGAAACATCCCGACCCCCATACAAAGGGATCAAGAGGAGAGAATAATTAATGAAGATTCTATTATGAACTTCTGTTAAATGGTTTCCATGGGTACCTCATTGTATTGAACTGTATGAACTTGTTGGAATATTAAGTGAAATTGGTTATTTTGGCTTAAAGAAATATTGAAGGATAATTCAAAGCTGCATTTGTTACTGAAGATTTGTTTCGTTGTCTCACTTAGTACCTGGGAGAAATTCACACGGTATTAAAGGCAACCTTTCTCTTGTTTCCCAACTACTGTCTTGGCCGTGGATTGATGGATATTGCCTTTAACGAATACCAGAACTTTTTCTTGTTCAAAACGGGTAAGATAACATTGATAAACTTTTTGTATGATCCCAACCCTTGAAACTTGATAAATGTTATTCTTCATACTCATGTATGAAGATCAGTCACATTCATAAAAATATTTAAGGCTAAAAACTGGATCTAATGGTTTGCAGCAATATCAAATATAACTTATTTCATTATTAGACCATTATTAAATTTAATTTATTTACAGCAATTCAATGTTTTTTATTTTAATATTTATGTACATTCAATAGACATATTTGATTTGTTTTAAACTGTTTATTATGAAAAGAAGAATCAAACTCATAAGATTTTATTTCTTGACACTTTTAAATGTTTTATCTTTTATATTGTACTGAAGTCAGAGTTTCCTAAGAAATATTTTTTAAAATATAATATTCTTAGAAAAGGCTATTAAAACAGCCCTTGAAAAAGTTGTTAGTTTAGAATTTATAAGCAAATATATTTCTTTTGTTCAAATATTAAGATATTTTAAAATGTTTGCAGTTGTGTTAATGTATCAGTCATGCACATCTTTTTAGGGCAGTACAATAAAATGAGATCACCCTTTGCTTGGGATTTGGTGACAAGAAACTTGATTGCCATGGCAATTTCAGGATTGAGTTTCTTTCTCTTGACACTGTTATGTGACTTCCACTTTTTCATAAAACCAAAGTAGGTATCACATGCATTCTAGTAAAGTGTTATATCATATTGATATTGTTTTTAATCTGTCACTAAGAAATCATAAAATAGAGATCTCATAACTGCATGAGTTTTTTTACTTTTTTTATGTTGCTTTGCTTTAATATTTCTCAAGAATTTGCTGATGAAGTACTACAGTATTTGTATTTTTTAATAAGGCCTCACCTCTCTTTTTGTGTCTGTTTGTGAACGTACTGAATCCTTTTGTAATATTAAACAGCTATGAATATAATCTGATAATTCTTGTCATGAAAACATATTGTAGCATAAATTGTTTTGTATTCTACATAATTTACATTTGGGATTGCATGTTAATGGCCTATTATTTTTCCCCTTTTTTTTTTTCTATGAAGAGTTTCTTGTTCTTTTAAATAAGTACCTATCATTGTAAATATTTCTAGGGGGAAAAGTAGTGAAGTAAGTTAGAAAGTAAAAAAACAGGAAAGATAGTTACTGTAACTAGATTGAACCAATAAGAAAGTTAATAGAAGGATTATCTCAAAGATCTTGATTTTAAACGTGCGTCTTTTTATTATTCTTTCAATAGGAATATCAAAGTCCCAGAATATCCACTTATAGAAGATGATGAAGATGTTGATAAAGAGAGAGAGAGGATTCTGAGAGGTTTAGCATCATCTGATGTTCTTCAGTTGGTTAACCTCACTAAGGTACTTTATTGAAAAATATTTATTAAACACATACCTTTGATAGAAAAAGTTAAATTATAAAAGATAGGTTGCTAAGTGATGTTGAAATGGTACCTCTGTAATTATGTGAGTTTGTGTTTAAACTTCATAACATTTAAAATAATGTTTTCTCTCCCAAGAAGATGTTTGTTTAATTTTTGATTTTTAAAGTCATTTGACATTTACTTTCTAACTGCATATCAGTCAGTTAGTTTAACAAACAGTGGAAAGTTTATTGGTATAAATTTGTTTTGGAAGTGTCTCTCAAGTCTTTTTATCCTTTTAAATGTTTTCAGCTATGCATATTAATGTTTCTGATAACCCTTATTACTAGAAGACATTATACAAGTATCAAACTCTTTCATGGCAAGTGAATGTAATTTATTCATTTTTTTCTATAGATTTATTTTAAAATATTTACTGAATACTGAGTATATTTCTTTGAAATGAATACTTTTTCACCTTCTGTTCAATATGGCTTAGACTGGGTAATACAGTGTGGACTAATTTTATTTACCTATTTTAAAATTTAATAATTAAACAAATAAAGAAATATTACCATATATTTTACAATATACTATGTTCCAACTCAAACAATTTTTATTGACATGTCAGTTGACTTCTGTGTGTGCACCATTAGAGGCTCTTAACACATCTGACCGTTATCCAGTTTTAATCTACATTTGCTGTAACACATCCACTGTTACCATGGTAATTGCAACTGTTTTCCTGGTCTTTAACTCTGTTATGTTTGCCGTAGGCATGTGATACACAATGTTCTTAACAAACCTCCAAGTACAGAAGGCCCAGTACAGTGAATATGGAGGTTGCAGAACTGGCATTACCTGACCAGTTCATCTCATTGAACCTTTTCTTGCATGATTGTCATTTCTTGAGTAACACTACTAACTGGAGTTTAAAGAAGCATGACAAAAAAAACTGTGTCTGTCTACAATAAGTTTAAAGCTACATGGTTCTATTGCTTCATTTCTTTAATTATTTAATTCTAAAATGGGAAAGTCAGTTTTTGAGTACCCTGTATTTTAAAGTATGATTACTTTTTCCTTTGATGACAGTTTAGGTTGGTGAATTTAAACTAACTAAATAACTGCAAATGAGCAAGTGTTTCATCAATATCTCTCTTTTAATTTTAGTCCTACCATTTAATCAATTTAATCTTCCAACACAGTCAGAGTGAAATACAATTATAAATATAATTTTCAGAGTGACTTTATTATGGTTCATTCTTTCTTCCAGGTTTATAAAACCAGAAAACTTGGCAAACACTTGGCTGTAGACAGGCTGTGTTTAGGGGTTCCAGAAGGAGAGGTAATGAAGTCTTTTAACCCAGTTCTTGTTGGTATTATACCATGGGTTGGTTGTGCCAAATTGTATATAATGTATTGTTATTCATACTTCTCAGTTTTGTTAATTTTGTTTCATTTTATTATATTCAAATTACTTTTTTTCACAGTAAACAACTGTATTCTATAAATGTGAATTGTAACACACAGAATGTTCCTTACTAAGACTTGCTCTTTGAAGTAATTTTTAAATTGTAGTTCCAGTATGTTAGTTTTCAAAAGCAGGACTTCTCTGTGTTTAGTGTTTTGGACTTTTGGGAGTTAATGGAGCAGGAAAATCAACAACCTTCAAGATGTTGACAGGTGACACTTTCATAACAGCTGGTGATGCTTATTTAAATGGTTTCAGGTATGACTGTATTAGTTGTTTGTTGTGTAAAGTTACCTAACCTCGCTCCTAGTGTGTGCGAGTTGCCAATGTGAAGTCCAAATTTATTTTTTTTACTGAATTTGTCATTCAGACATTAAGTCCAGTTGAGTAAAAATATTTTTGTGCTTGTTGTCAAGGGTTACATTTTATTAAGTAGGTTGAAAGAGCTGCCTTACTGTGTTTGTGTTCTACACCTAACTGCCAAGTACCCGTAACTGCTGTTATTTCTAATGAGTTTTTAAGTTCAACAGAAGTTTTCTTGTAAATAAAAGTGAAGTTTTGGACTAATTGAAAGAAATATAAATTTAAAAAACATCAGTGTAAATAAATTAGTGATTTGTCATGTTCATTGAGACATGTTTCACTTGTTCACTTACTGTTTTTATTTACAGTTTACTGATTTATCATATGTTAGAAGTTTTAATAATCATAACAAGTAGTCCCTCAGTGTGCATTCCTGTGCATGGTGAGGGGACCTCCCAGAGAAAGTTCTGTTCTTGTAGTTTACCTCCTCTGGGATCTAAACATCCACCCATGTGTTTGCCATGCATGGTGACCTGTGAAGTGGAGGAGAGGATCCTGGTGGTTGAGGAGTTCAACCCTATTACACCACTTTAACCTTAAATTCCTGTAGATAGGCAGCCTTGGGGTGGCTTCCCTTGGGTCAGTTGGCTGGTTCACTTGCGCTAGGGTCAACCAAGTACCAGTGTTGGATGTTCTCAACAGATGTTGTGAACATTGTATCTGATGCTGGTGTTTTGGTATAGTGCTCACAAAACCCTGGCATTGCTGCAATGTCCACTGTAATGGGTCCCCTCATAGGGTTCCATGGTGGGTGAGGTCAATGGGCATCAAAACATTCTTTCTTTGTTATGGATCCCTCAAATAAAAACTTAAATAAAATAGAGAAAAAATAGACCATTGGTAAACGACCACATTTTGAAGATTCTGAACAGCTATCTTTAACTTCTTCAACACCTGTACCTCATTTTCTGAGATTAAATTATTTATCAAACAAACCTTAAGGGCAAATGTCTCCCTTTTTTATTCAGAATGGACTAGAGGAACTTGCTAGCTTTCCTAAGTCAGTCAGAAAACTACATTCTGGGGACATCTTGGTGGAAACATCAACTCTAAAACACAATGAACTTCTCTTGCATTCTAGGCCTTTGGGGATATACCCATTGAAGTTACTCCCTGTACTACTTTGATTTCATCATGAAGAGTTACTATTGAGAGGGATTTGAAGAACATCTCTGAGTCAGAGATCCTTACTGGTTTCTCCACCCAAGGAGTTTCTGCAGTGAGGCGTATCTTCACTCACAAAGATGGGTTACAATGCAAACAGTGTTCTAGTTTTGATATTTACATCACTTCATCAATTTACCACAATCAATGTAGATTATAAAATTGCAAGGGACAGCCATATATTCAGATGTTTCTAATGTCAGTGGTTCGGTAATTAGAAAACATCATGTCGTAGTTCCTTGATGTATACTCAATGTGGAGGCAAGGATCATGATACCTACAAGTGTGAAATGGACCCTCATTGTATTGATTGTAGTGGCTCTCACCTCTTTTTACTCCACCCACGTAGGGCAAGAAGAAAAGTACAAGAGGTGAAAGTTACTATCCACCACTCAGACATGCTGCTGCTTTCCATTCCACTGCTTCAGTGGGAGTGCAATAGGATCTCTCCATGTCTCCAACAGAGTTGTTTTCAAACCACGTGAAGAATCATTTGCCTCCTATAGTTAATAGAATTGATGAGTCAGTGCCTATCTCTATCACTTTTATTTCTTCCAGTGGCTCCCTGAACCCACTTCCTTTGGCTCTGGCACTTTCTCGGGTCCATCTTCTTCTTTAGCTCCAAGATGCAGAATGATTTTTTGTTCATGACCTCAGTCACTGGAATCTTTATCTACCAACGGAGACCTGCCCATTAAACCCAGGGAAAGATCCATGGAGGTTGATAGACCTCTTTCTACTAAAGAGAATAAAGAGAAAAGATATAGTCAAAAACAGAATGGCTCTCCACCCACTTCTCCTTTATGTAAATAAAAATTGATACAGTGAAACTGTCAAGGTTTCTTTTCTAATTTAGATGACATTAAAGTGCTGACTGATTGGCAGATTTATTTGTACTACAATAGCAGGTTGTGTGACTGATGAGTGCATAGAGGTGTGGCACTGTTGATTGACCAGTACATGCCCACTCTATCTTTACTACTTGATACACCCTTGGAGGCTCTAGCCATCTGGGCTTTCTTGGGTCATACCATCACTATTTGTTCTCTCTATCTGGCTCCTGAAGAGGCTTATAATCAGTCAGACCTTGGTACCATCACTGAACAGTTAACATTTCCATTTTTAATCCTAGGGGATTTTAATGGATGTAATCCCTTCTGGCGAGCTGCTGATATTAATGGAAGAGGTCACTCAGTAGAGTGTATGCTCTTGTATCACAACCTTTCTGTCTTCAATACTGGATCTTGTTCTTATTTTTATGCACCTGGTCAAACATTTACTGCTATTGATCTCTGTCTGCTCCCCCTTCACTTTTCTTGGAGGTTTGACAGTGACCTACAGGGTAGTGATCATTTTACTATCATATTGAGAAAGACTGGCCGTGGTTGATGGTACCTGACCCACGTGTCATGGTGGAAGCTGGACCAGGCCAACTGGCCCTCTTTCACTGCTCTATCAGAATTTGATCCTGCACCATTAATAGACAATTGTGTGGCAGCAGTAACTGACTCTTTTATCCAAGCAGCTGCTCATTCTGATCCTAAAACCTCTACACACTTTTCATGGTATCCTCATTCATGATGGAATTCAGTCTGCCATGTGTATGTAAAGCTCAAAAATAGCCCTGTGATGCCTTTCATACGTATCCCACACTTTCATACTTCATTGCTTTCAAGTGGGCCTGTGCACATGCTTGGCAGGTAATACACCAAAGCCAGAAGGAATCTTGAAGTTCACAAATAGTATCTATTCTACCACAAATTTCAAAGTAATATGGGCAAGATTCAGGTCAGTGGACAATATACATTTGCCCCCCCCCCCTTGTGATCTTGCTTTCTAATGGCCAGGAAGTTGCTAATGCCCAGATCGTTCCTGATACTCTCAGCAAAAGCTCTTCTGTCTAGCACTACTTCTTCATAATCCGTGTTCTTCACCATCAAGACTTGGGCAGAGCAATCACCTTTTTCCTTTCATGCTGATCATTTCTACAAGTATAATTGCCCCTTTACACTGGTGGAACTCTACCTTGCTCTTGATTGGTCTAGCAATACATTGGTCAGACCTGATGGTATGCACTATAAGATGCTGCACCATCTCTCTCCTGTCTCTCTTGCTATTCGTCTGGTTATTTTTAACTGGATCTGGCAGAAGAATGTTTTTCCTGATGTTTGGCACCATGCTATTGTCTTTCCTTTCTCTGAGCATGAGAAGGATCCCAAGATTCATTCAAACTATCATACAATTGATTTGACAAGCTGTCTCTGCAAGATCTTGGAGAGGATGGTTAGTGCTCATCTTGTTTGCTTCTGATGACAGCACTCTACCACGGACCACCTGATTCAACAAGAAACACCAATCAGTGAAGCCTTTCTCAAGCAACAACTTCTTGTTTCTGTAATTTTTACTTTGAGAAAGCTTATGATGCTACTTGGAGGTATGGCATCCTGTGAGACTTCCACTTGTGTGGGTTGCATGACTATTTGACCATTTTTATTAAACGTTTTTAATGGACAGGGGATTTCAAGTTTGTGTGGTTTGACATATTTCTGCTCTTTCCCACAGGAACTTGGAGTCCCTCAGGGCTGTATCTTGAATGTCACACTTTTCATTATAAAAATTCATGCCATCAGTGGACAATTTCCCTCTACAGTTGCAAAAGGTCCCTTTGTTGATGACTTTAACATCTCGTGTCAGTTGTCAAGCACAAGGTTTATTGAGCAGCAGCTACAAACTGCCCTCAAGTGTTTTCTTAAATGGATCACAGCAAATGGTTTTACTTTTTCTCATTTTAAAACCATTTGTACACACTTCTGCTGCCAATGAGTTGTTTACCCCAATCCTGAGCCCTGTGCATGGAGAAGTTGTGTTTTCTGTGGTCCCTGAGGCAAAGTTCTCGAGGCTTATATTTGACTGTAAGCTGACCTTCATTCCATTCATCAAGCAGCTACACATCAAGGGTACAAGGGCACTGAACATCCTCTGTGTCCTCTTTTTCACCTCTTTGGAAGCTGATTGATGTTCTGTGCTAGAGATCTGTTATGCCCTCATGTGGTTGAAATTTGGTTTTGGGTCTCTGGTCTGTGGCTCTGTTAGGACCTCAGCTTTGAAGATGTTGGACCCTGTTCACCATCAGGGGCTTTTCATTTCTCCAGTCCAGAGTTTGTACACTGAGTTTTATGAATCACCTCTACATCTTCACTGTTTGCAACTGTCTTTGCTCTATGCTTCAAAACTTCAATCTTTACCACAGCATCCCACCTGGTTGTTGTGTTTTACTTCTTCAGTGTGCCATGCTTTTTCAGAATAGATGATCTGCCAGTTTTCCTTTTGGCCTTCATATCCTGGCACAGTTGGATAAATTGGGTCTTTCCTTGGATGGCATTGCTGTATCCACTGGTCAGCCCATCCAGCCATGGCTTATAACCATTCCCAAATGTGACCTTTCTTTGAATCATCTGAAGAAAGCTGATACTCCCAAATGGAAGTACTATCTTCTATTTTCCAAACATTTTTTGAACCATCCTTCCATTCCTGTTTATATGGATGGATCGAAATCAGGTGACTGTTGGCTCTGCTATAGTTTGTTGTGGTTCAGTGGTTACACACAGAATCCCCTCAACTATTTTTGTCTTCATTGCTGAATTGTATGATATTTCTCTTTCCCTGCGTCATACAGAAGCTATGCAGTAAGGAACTGTACTATTTATACTGACTCGCTTATTTCTCTACTGGATCTAGAATCATTTCACATTAGTTCTCACCCTGTTCTCTTTGATATTCAAAAATGATTGGCCCATTTCTCTTTATCATCTACTTCTATACAGTTTTTCTAGGTACCAGGCCATATATGTATTCGCAGAATAAGCTCACTGTCACAGCAGCTATATCTGTCTGCTCTGGCACTCCCACTACCATGCGTGTTCAATATATGAACTATGGTCCTCTATTCAAGGCTTGGCTCTGTGCCATGTAGCAGTCAACTTGGAGTGAGCAGTTTAATAACAAGCCTTCTGTTGCTCTTTGTCCATCTTACTTCTGAAAGGATCAGAGGGTATCCTAACCAGACTACACATTGGTCATAGTTTTTAAACTGATCATTTACTTCTATCTGTGACCGATACACCAACGTGTGATCTGTGTGACACTCAATTTATAATAGCCTAGATTTTGCTGTCGTACCATCACTACGACCCTGAGTAACAACAGCATTTTAGATACTCTTTTACCATAGGCTCACCACTGTCATTGGTGATGGTGACACTGTCCACCTTGTGTTTTTACATTTTTAAAGGCCATTGGCTTTTTAACCGTAAGTTTTTACCAGCTGTTTAAAGTTTATTTTGTCTTACATTGATTCATTTTTACATTTTAAAGTGATTTTATTTTAATTTTTACTGGTTGTTTGCCA
Organism: Tachypleus tridentatus; assembly: GCF_004210375.1. Classification (NCBI taxonomy): domain Eukaryota; kingdom Metazoa; phylum Arthropoda; class Merostomata; order Xiphosura; family Limulidae; genus Tachypleus; species Tachypleus tridentatus. Next base: position 5,612,570 of record NC_134828.1, read on the forward strand.
CAGATAGCCTAGTTGCTTTGTGCCAATAAATGTCAACCAACCATAATAAGTAGCAATGGTACCATGTATATGGGCTGTGTCCCCTTCTGGGGAAAAGATGTAGCAGAGAAAGGTCCAATATCTCTTATAATGCTGCCTTCTAGTAACCTAATGTAAGTGTAATACTTACTTTCCACATTAATTCATTATAGATTGGGAACAAATTTAGACATCTGTCATGTCTCAGTGTTCCATAAGTTACAACCCTTTTGTTGATTCCTCTTTGGAAGAACAAAAATCTGTGCCTATGACAAGTGGTACTTAATAGAGTTAAAATTTTATATTAATAGATAATGAACTAATATTTGTGGCTTTTAACAGTAGATGTTTGAACAAGTTTGAATCAGCCATTCAACAAATCATAATTATCTAATACAAATAAGAAGTACATGTAATCAAAAATTAAGTATTTTGCATAACACAAAAACAGTGATGAGATAGTATGATTAAACCAATGTACCCCATAACACACATTTGTACATAAATTGTGAATAAAAAATAGTTCAGGTGAAAAAGAAATATATCTGTAAGCACAGTGCAGGTATAAAAAATGTATAATTGTTAAGTTAGATAACTATTACTGATAAACTGTCAAGCACTTATGAGTAGCTATATGTGTTTAAGTAATTGCATTTGTTTTATGTTCTAATTGTTAACAGTTCATTCTGTTTATGATCAGCAGGTGTGTAGATGGTAATGCAACACTTTTCTGCCAGTATAAGGTCATTTCATAAGCCATACCATCTCAGTAAGCTAATATGAAAAAAAATAGTTCATAAGATCAGTCATGGCACCCACTTATCAATCTTGATAGTTTCTGAAGTTGTCTTTGCAATTTGTAACAATAAAACCAACAAGAAATCATGAATAATGTAGTCTTTCCCAGTGATGAACCTCTGAAGAAACAAAAATCATAGTGAGGTTATTAAATGTTGTTATTTCTCAAACATTATTGATGATTCAAAGTCCATTTCTGAACATTTGAAAAATGCAGAGTATAAATAAGTTTTTAATTGTGAGAGTAATGTCAGTTCTTTATATTCAGCCAGTAAATGTAGTAGACCAAAACATTTGAATTTGAATAACGCACTAATCTCTCCGGCTAATAAAATTCCATTAAACTGATATGCAGAAAGATAAATTGAAAAGGAAATCAAGTTGACTAATATTTCAACATAATTTTAATTACAAACAGTAAAGTGTGTAGTATTGTACACTAATATTTCAATATCATTTTAATTACAAACAGTAAAGTGTGTAGTATTGTACACTAATATTTCAATATCATTTTAATTACAAACAGTAAAGTGTGTAGTATTGTACACTAATATTTCAACATAATTTTAATTACAAACAGTAAAGTGTGTAGTATTGTGTACTAATATTTCAACATGACTTTCATTACAAACTGTAAATTGTATATATAGTATTGTGTACTAATATTTCAACATGACTTTCATTACAAACTGTAAATTGTATATATAGTATTGTGTACTAATATTTCAACGTGACTTTCATTACAAACTGTAAATTGTATATATAGTATTGTGTACTAATATTTCAACGTGACTTTCATTACAAACTGTAAAGTGTATATATAGTATTGTGTACTAATATTTCAACGTGACTTTCATTACAAACTGTAAAGTGTACATGTAGTATTGTGTACTAATATTTCAACATGACTTTCATTACAAACTGTAAAGTGTACATGTAGTATTGTGTACTAATATTTCAACATGACTTTCATTACAAACTGTAAAGTGTACATGTAGTATTGTGTACTAATATTTCAACATGACTTTCATTACAAACTGTAAAGTGTACATGTAGTATTGTGTACTAATATTTCAACATGACTTTCATTACAAACTGTAAAGTGTACATGTAGTATTGTGTACTAATATTTCAACATGACTTTCATTACAAACTGTAAAGTGTACATGTAGTATTGTGTACTAATATTTCAACATGACTTTCATTACAAACTGTAAAGTGTATATGTAGTATTGTGTACTAGTATTTCAACATGACTTTCATTACAAACTGTAAAGTGTATATGTAGTATTGTGTACTAATATTTCAACATGACTTTCATTACAAACTGTAAAGTGTATATGTAGTATTGTGCACTAGTATTTCAACATGACTTTCATTACAAACTGTAAAGTGTATATGTAGTATTGTGCACTAGTATTTCAACATGACTTTCATTACAAACTGTAAAGTGTATATGTAGTATTGTGCACTAGTATTTCAACATGACTTTCATTACAAACTGTAAAGTGTATATGTAGTATTGTGTACTAATATTTCAACATAATTTCATTACAAACTGTAAAGTGTATATGTAGTATTGTGTACTAATATTTCAACATAATTTCATTACAAACTGTAAAGTGTATATGTAGTATTGTGTACTAATATTTCAACATAATTTCATTACAAACTGTAAAGTGTATATGTAGTATTGTGTACTAATATTTCAACATAATTTCATTACAAACTGTAAAGTGTATATGTAGTATTGTGTACTGATATTTCAACATGACTTTCATTACAAACTGTAAAGTGTATATGTAGTATTGTGTACTGATATTTCAAGGTGACTTTCATTACAAACTGTAAAGTGTATATGTAGTATTGTGTACTGATATTTCAAGGTGACTTTCATTACAAACTGTAAAGTGTATATATAGTATTGTGTACTAATATTTCAACATGACTTTCATTACAAACTGTAAAGTGTATATATAGTATTGTGTACTAATATTTCAACATGACTTTCATTACAAACTGTAAAGTGTATACGTAGTATTGTGTACTAATATTTCAACATGACTTTCATTACAAACTGTAAAGTGTATATGTAGTATTGTGTACTAGTATTTCAACATGACTTTCATTACAAACTTTAAAGTGTATATGTAGTATTGTGCACTAGTATTTCAACATGAATTTCATTACAAACTGTAAAGTGTATATGTAGTATTGTGTACTAATATTTCAACATAATTTCATTACAAACTGTAAAGTGTATATGTAGTATTGTGTACTAATATTTCAACATAATTTCATTACAAACTGTAAAGTGTATATGTAGTATTGTGTACTAATATTTCAACATGACTTTCATTACAAACTGTAAAGTGTATATATAGTATTGTGTACTAATATTTCAACATGACTTTCATTACAAACTGTAAAGTGTATACGTAGTATTGTGTACTAATATTTCAACATGACTTTCATTACAAACTGTAAAGTGTATATGTAGTATTGTGTACTGATATTTCAACATACTTTCATAACAAACTGTAAAGTGTATATGTAGTATTGTGTACTAATATTTCAACATGACTTTCATTACAAACTGTAAAGTGTATATGTAGTATTGTGTACTAATATTTCAACATGACTTTCATTACAAACTGTAAAGTGTATATGTAGTATTGTGTACTAATATTTCAACGTGACTTTCATTACAAACTGTAAAGTATATATGTAGTATTGTATTTTAATATTTCAACGTGACTTTCATTACAAACTGTAAAGTATATATGTAGTATTGTATTTTAATATTTCAACATGACTTTCATTTTTGCCTCCAATGTGTTCCCATATGCAGAAAGTACATGTGAATACTGTTAAACAAAGCTATCTTAAATGGTAATTGTAGCCATGTAATAAAATATATACAGCATTTTTGCCATTTATAGTTAATGTATTTTGTATGTCTGTATGTCTGTGTGTGTGTGGGGGGTATATATATATATATATAGAGAGAGAGAGAGAGATTGAACTTTTTAATACAAAAATAAATATTTTAAATGGTTATCCTATTATATATTTGTTCCTTTTGATGTTATGTCAACACTTCATTTATTATCCTGTTTAGCAATCTTGAGCTTAGTGTGTCTGTAGTGACTCACCTGTTTAGTAACCTAGAACTTAGTGTGTCTGTAGTGACTCACCTGTTTAGTAACCTAGAACTTAGTGTGTCTGTAGTGACTCACCTGTTTAGTAACCTAGAACTTAGTGTGTCTGTAGTGACTCACCTGTTTAGTAACCAAGAACTTAGTGTGTCTGTAGTGACTCGCCTGTTTAGTAACCAAGAACTTAGTGTGTCTGTAGTGACTTGCCTGTTTAGTAACCTAAAACTTAGTGTGTCTGTAGTGACTCGACTGTTTAGTAACCAAGAACTTAGTGTGTCTGTAGTGACTCGACTGTTTAGTAACCAAGAACTTAGTGTGTCTGTAGTGACTCGCCTGTTTAGTAACCTAGAACTTAGTGTGTCTGTAGTGACTCACCTGTTTAGTAACCTAGAACTTAGTGTGTCTGTAGTGACTCGCCTGTTTAGTAACCTAGAACTTAGTGTGTCTGTAGTGACTTGCCAGTTTAGTAACTTTGAACTTAGTGTGTCTGTAGTGACTCGCCAGTTTAGTAACTTTGAACTTAGTGTGTCTGTAGTGACTCGCCAGTTTAGTAACTTTGAACTTAGTGTGTCTGTAGTGACTCGCCAGTTTAGTAACTTTGAACTTAGTGTGTCTGTAGTGACTCGCCAGTTTAGTAACTTTGAACTTAGTGTGTCTGTAGTGACTCGCCAGTTTAGTAACTTTGAACTTAGTGTGTTTGTAGTGACTCCCCAGTTTAGTAACTTTGAACTTAGTGTGTTTGTAGTGACTTGCCTGTTTAGTAACCTAAAACTTAGTGTGTTTGTAGTGACTTGCCTGTTTAGTAACCTAAAACTTAGTGTGTTTGTAGTGACTTGCCTGTTTAGTAACCTAAAACTTAGTGTGTCTGTAGTGACTCGCCTGTTTAGTAACCAAGAACTTAGTGTGTCTGTAGTGACTCGACTGTTTAGTAACCAAGAACTTAGTGTGTCTGTAGTGACTCGACTGTTTAGTAACCAAGAACTTAGTGTGTCTGTAGTGACTCGACTGTTTAGTAACCAAGAACTTAGTGTGTCTGTAGTGACTCGCCTGTTTAGTAACCAAGAACTTAGTGTGTCTGTAGTGACTTGCCTGTTTAGTAACCTAAAACTTAGTGTGTCTGTAGTGACTCGACTGTTTAGTAACCAAGAACTTAGTGTGTCTGTAGTGACTCGACTGTTTAGTAACCAAGAACTTAGTGTGTCTGTAGTGACTCGCCTGTTTAGTAACCTAGAACTTAGTGTGTCTGTAGTGACTCACCTGTTTAGTAACCTAGAACTTAGTGTGTCTGTAGTGACTCGCCTGTTTAGTAACCTAGAACTTAGTGTGTCTGTAGTGACTCGCCTGTTTAGTAACTTTGAACTTAGTGTGTCTGTAGTGACTCGCCTGTTTAGTAACTTTGAACTTAGTGTGTCTGTAGTGACTCGCCTGTTTAGTAACTTTGAACTTAGTGTGTCTGTAGTGACTCGCCTGTTTAGTAACTTTGAACTTAGTGTGTCTGTAGTGACTTGCCTGTTTAGTAACTTTGAACTTAGTGTGTCTGTAGTGACTCGCCTGTTTAGTAACTTTGAACTTAGTGTGTCTGTAGTGACTCGCCTGTTTAGTAACTTTGAACTTAGTGTGTCTGTAGTGACTCGCCTGTTTAGTAACTTTGAACTTAGTGTGTCTGTAGTGACTCGCCTGTTTAGTAACTTTGAACTTAGTGTGTCTGTAGTGACTCGCCTGTTTAGTAACTTTGAACTTAGTGTGTCTGTAGTGACTCGCCTGTTTAGTAAATTTGAACTTAGTGTGTCTGTAGTGACTTGCCTGTTTAGTAACCAAGAACTTAGTGTGTCTGTAGTGACTCGCCTGTTTAGTAACTTTGAACTTAGTGTGTCTGTAGTGACTTGCCTGTTTAGTAACCAAGAACTTAGTGTGTTTGTAGTGACTTGCCTGTTTAGTAACTTTGAACTTAGTGTGTCTGTTGTGACGTTAGTTGAACATTTTGTAATTACATTTTTTTCTCTTTGATTAAATAAATTTTCCTATTATGAATATTAGAACTAAACAACCTTGTAACACCAAAATGTTTTTATTTAATTAGACACTCAATGTTTTGCTATACAACTTCTTTCAGAGTGTCCATTAAAATATAAACCATTACTGGCAGTACAAAGTGGTGAGTGTCTTAGTTAAATAAAATTTGGTGTTAAAAGATCATTTATTTCTAGTGTTAATATGTTTTACATACACCCATATACTGAACAGAAATTATTAAGTAAATGTGCATTATATTTTCAGTTTATTGCTGTTTGAATAAATCCTTAAAATTTTCTTAGATCATATGTTATTTCCTCATATGTAAATCACTATATTACCTTATTTATTATTGAGAGCATCATACTTTATTTCCATAACCAAATATTCTGTAGTTTTAAAACTTTTAATAGTCATATATTCGACGGCACTCGCAAATGACTCATATTTTATTTTGTCTTAATTTTCAGTGTTTATCGGGAACTACATAAAGTCCAACAATATTTAGGCTATTGTCCTCAGTTTGATGCCCTTTATGATGAACTTACTGCCCGAGACCATTTGCAACTGTATGCACGGTTTCGAGGAATTCCACGTAAAGAGGAGAAAAAGGTACCATAGAACATGGAACTTTATGTAGCATATTATGAAAGACAATATCTCATAATTCTATCTTACTAAATATTGATATTAACACAATATCTCTCAATTCTATCTTACTAAATATTGATATTAACAAAATATCTCAATTCTATCTTACGAAATATTGATATTAACAAAATATCTCTCAATTCTATCTTACGAAATATTGATATTAACAAAATATCTCTCAATTCTATCTTACGAAATATTGATATTAACAAAATATCTCTCAATTCTATCTTACGAAATATTGATATTAACACAATATATCTCAATTCTATTTTACGAAATATTGATATTAACACAATATCTCGCAATTCTATTTTACGAAATATTGATATTAACACAATATCTCGCAATTCTATCTTACGAAATATTGATATTAACACAATATCTCGCAATTCTATCTTACGAAATATTGATATTAACACAATATCTCGCAATTCTATCTTACGAAATATTGATATTAATGAGTTTTTAAATTAAGATAGTTTCCATAAATTCCCACAATTGGAATTAAAACTCAAGAATCAACTTTACCCATTTTGAAGATCTGTTTCTTCTGAATCAAATATGAAAGAAACTCTTAAGTTAGACTTATTGCCCACAAGTTTTCTTGTAAAGTACAGTGTCATGTTTATTAGTATGTAAACAAAATTAGAATGTGCATAAGTGAGCATTTTATTGTTGTTTGTTTAACGTGTATAATTTTGAAAATGTTTTTTTGGGTTTTATTTCAATATGTTTTTAGGTGTTCCTTTGGTTATTGGCCATGGTGCTTTTCAGCTAACTGTATTTCATTAGATATTACATTTTTTTACATGGGTGAGATATGATCTAGTGTTAGCATTCCTTACTGTGAACCTAGGAATCCATGGTTTGTATCCTTTTAACACAGAAAAATATTCTGTCCAAACTTTGGGACTATAGGTTTATTATGATAGTGATGGCCAAATGCCACTTTTTGGTTAGTCCAAGAGTTTGTAGTGAATACTGTTGAATAGTTCAACATCTTCAGGAACATTCTACTAAAACACAAATTGTAAAAACTGTAACTGATAATTCAAAGCTTCAGTTGATGTATGAAGGATATTCTAATTGATTACATGTATTGCTAAAACTTTACATTTTCACCTCTGGTAACCAAATATTTCTATTGAGATTTTCAGTAACCATAATTTCTTTTACAAATCAATTAAAGCTTTTTACTGTCAGTTATGGTTTGTTTTAATGGTACATTTAGTGTCTAATTAAATAAAACAACTAAAACTGATGCTGTTAGGTCACTTATTTCTATAATAAAAATGTCCTTTATACTCAAATATTAACTACAGAAGTTAAGTAGACAAGTTTACAGTAAAGAAGGTTGAGATAATGAGATTACATATTTTACAGTTCACCTAAAGACTTCCAAAATGTACCCTTTTTATCTTTTCATATTAAAACTCTCTCGGTAAAATTCTGCCACATTGTGCCCATTTGTTTTATTATGAAAGCATCTCATTCATTCATAGATTGAGGAATAGTGTTTAACTGTTTTATTGTCATTAGTTCTAGCTCAGTCTGGTGGTTAACGTACCCTACTTCCAATCTGTTGGTTGTGTGTCAGAATAGTATTTGACTGTTTTATTGTCATTAATTCTAGCTCAGTCTGGTGGTTAACGTACCCTACTTCCAGTCTGTTGGTTGTGTGTCAAGATCTTGTTACTAAGTATGCTTGTCCTTTCACCTATGGAGTTGTAAGGTGATAATTAATATCCCTATTTGATTAAAATAATGCACAAACTGGTTGTGAGTGGCTTTTTTTTTTATTATTAGCTGCCTTTCCAATTAGTTTATCACTTCTAAATTAGGGACATCTAACATGTTTGATGTGAAATATTTTCTATGCTTCTGTTTTTCATATGAGGTTAACAATAATATTTCAGATCGTGGAGTGGGCTTTATCAAAACTTGACCTGTCTCAGTATGCCAACAAAACTGTAGGAACTTTTAGTGGAGGAAATAAAAGAAAGCTTTCCACTGCCATAGCTTTGCTAGGAGCACCACCTGTCATTTTTCTTGTGAGTATTTGATAAATTCAGTTTTTATTTATTTATAGTTTTTAAAAGTAACTCTTGATGGTACCTAATTAAATATTAATCATACTTATTAACAGTACTTGTATAATAAAGTTTAAGAGATGGTTTAAAAATGTAATGAAGTATAATTTACTTATTAGTTTAACACAGTAACAAATGTACAACACTTGTTCATAGTTTTACCATCATCAGTTATGAGTAGATTACCCAGAAACAGGATTATATACATACAATGGCAAAACTAAAAGTTCACATAAGTGAAGAGATTGCTTAATGGATTAGTTAACACAAGGGTGCTGTTTTAGAATAGAACTGTATTTTTCAATAAGTTGTTTTATTTGATTTTACATTTGTTGTCGATAGTGTTGTTCATTTATATTTCTTCAGTGACATTGGTTTTGATCACGAGTTGAGCTTTAAGTTTTTTGTTGAGTGTTAAATTTTCAGTAATAACTTTAAGTAATTTCTTGGCATTAATGAAGTTTTACTTTAGAAGATTGATTTCTCTCTCAGTATTGTTTCTTAGGCAGAATGTCAAAATTGTATTTATTAGAGGGTTTTTTGTGTGTACTGATTTTTTTTCTGTTTGGTCTTATGAGGAAAATTCCAGGGGATTTAGAGGCTACTGTGAATTTTCTTATATTTGTTTTAAATTCTGTGTCAAATATATAATAATGTTGTGTTTAATAAAGAATAACTGGTGATGATCAGAAACCCACTTGAAGTAAAAATATATTTTCAAGATGACTGGTATTGGTATTAAAACTTTAATTAAAATAAAGGTTGAAATGTACTTTATTTTAATACCCATACCAGCTGTCTTCAGAATACAGAAAGATTAACTGTTTGTTGTTTTTGTGTTTAGTGAATTTAATGTTGGAATAAACCATCTGTGTCCAAAGAAAGGTTTTATGTTGTATGTTGATTGAAACACATCCTACATAAGTGACATTAACGTACAGTAAACTCTCATTGTAACGAAGTCGTAGGGACCAAAGAGAATTGTTCGTTACAAAAGAAGTTCGTTAAAAAGGATTTTTTTTTTCATTCACTAGCCAAGTCTGGTAATGGTAGGCCCTATAACTGACGGCTGTTGCAGTACCGGTAATTGGATTAAAGACTCAAAAGTCACACGTGTGTAAACACTTAAAACACATTTAATGAAATTCAAAAGGACAATTAACAGCACTTGTAAAAAAAAAACGTCAAAAAAAAATAACATTCATAATATAGACATATGTAATTATAATGTACAGGATACAAACACCAGCAAGAACGTCTAACTGGAGTCACTTGAAATATTGCACAATGCTTTTTTGCGAACTGCTGTCCCTCTGGCACTTGGTCACAAAACGCTCCATCATGTTTAATTGAGAGATAAACTGTCCTGCATTAGCCTGGTGTTCAAGATATCTCTGAAGTTGCAGGCACATCTCACGAGCTGCAGAATGTGTTGAGATGGGGGGTTCCTCATTGTCGTCATCTTCACTTTCACTGTCATTTTCTGGTGTCTGTTTATTTTGCACCATGGCCACAATATCACTGTCTGTCAGGGCGCTAGTGATCAGATCATTATCAGCAGTCTCGTAGTCCTCTGCTGTGCCATCCACCGTAAACCCAGTGTCATTCAGCTGAGCTAATGGTATGTCATCCTCGGGGTCCTCACTGTTTTCTGCTGGCTCTGGAGAGGAGAATCCACAAGTTCTGAAGCAATTGGCTATGGTTGATTGCTTTACCAATGACCAGGCAGAGCGTAGCAGTCGCATGGCTTCAAGCACAGTCACAGTGAAAACACTTTTATTGTCTATTGAATCAATAAGACGCTGTAGCAGTAGGGTGCGGTAATGATGTTTTAGATTGGCGATGATGCCTTGGTCCATGGGCTGTGTCTTGCTTGTGGTATTGGAAGGCAGGAACACCAGCTTGATGGCCTTAAGTCCAGTGGGGTTGGAGTGGGCGGGGCAGTTGTCAATTATCATAAGGACCTTTCTTTTCTGCAGCACAAACTTTCGGTCAAGTTCTCTCAGCCACTTGGTGAATAGATCTGATGTCATCCAAGCTCACTTGTTGGCTTTGTATGGAGTTGGCAGGGTTTTGACGTCTTTGAAGCAATGCGGTTTTGCTGCCTTTCCTAAAAAAAAAAAAAAAAAAAAGAAAATGTACATGGTTAATGTCTTGAAAGTCGTCCATGAGGGGTCAATTTAATGCAAACAGGGTACCGTCAAACATTTTCTGGTCATATGACAGGAGAAGTCGTTAGTAAGGGGGTTGTTAGTGAGGGACTCCACTGTATGTATTTATATGGACAGTTGGCCGGACCAGTCAACAACTTTGATACAAGTGATATATTCGGTTCTAGCGACTTCGAAACAATGAGAGTTTACTGTACTTATATAAGAATGGAAGATGGATTAAGCACATAATTTATGGCTTATGTTTTGATTTATGATGCATGTGTGTGTGTGTGTGTATATATGTTGATGGTAACAGGTAACTCAGTATTACCAGTGTTTGTTTAATGGACACAGTGAACGTCAATGATGAAGAAATCAAACTTCAACAACATTCTTTCATTCACACTAACAAATTTCCTGCAGTTATTATTGATAAAACTCAACTATATATAACGTAGATAACTACATTAAAAACATTAGAAGAAAATTAGAAACTAGGCTCACCAAAAATAGTAAATGCCCTTCTGTGTTTACAGCCATTAACAAACAACATAGGTTTCAAAAAACAGTTTCGTCTTGAAGAAATACCAAGAAACCTAAAATCAAAGAAGCAATCTTAACAGAAAAAACAGTTACTCTAAACCATCAACTTTGAATACCAAGGTATCTATGTTCCTGTGACCTTTATTTCATCAGTATATGGTGTGAACTATTTGTAACTGATTATGACAACACCTTGCCAAAATGCTGTACATTAGTTAACCCTTTTATAACTGGCCATGGGTCATAGGCCATGTTATTGTATTTGTTGACTTGCATTTAACATTTTATTGAACCATTATTTTATGAATTTATGTCAGATTCTAATTCAAATTTTATTACATACAAGTTCATTTCATAGTTTAAAAGTGAATATTTAAAGAACACACCTAAATATTTTAATGAGTCACATGGTATGTTGAATGCACTGCTCTTTAAAATTAAATGTTTGGTATTAAAATATTAAGACTATAATTTTTTACAAATTAGGAACTCAAATTACTAATATTGATGAGTTAGAATATAAAATAAAAATGTCATATTGGTTTGTTTTGCTGAGATATGGCTTATGTACTGAATCAAACATGATGGCCCCTTTCAACTCTTTCAAATGGTCTCATACTTTTACATGACATGTGAATAACCAGTCAACAGATTAGAATGTCCCCAGAGTGGTCTTCTCAGCCATTTTAATCTTTGAAAAGACTACCACATTCTTTTGATCCAAGATTTCATAAAGATAGGTTGTGTCTTCAGTCTGCTTAAAGTTTCATATTTTGTTTTCAATCTCAATTAATCTAAGTTACTAAACTTAATACATTATAGTGGAATCCTATGGTATCGTTGTAGTTATGATTTTTTCAAACTGTATATTCAACCATATATATAAAAACATTGATATCCTCCACTGTAAAATTTTAAAAGGTTTAGCAACCTATGTCCAGCAACAACGGAGTTTAAAGGTCATAACAAGAAAAGATAATTGTTCGGTTTACTTCTTGATTTATTTTTGTATATTTTAGGATAAATAAGTTTAATAATTTATTTCTAAATAGTAACAATCTAAATACAAATATATAATGTGTAATAATTGAAATGTAACTGTGTATTACAAAACACTAGTCCACTAAAACACAGCCAAGACAAGGAAGACAAATGGTTAGTTTTATATTACTAGATACATGACCTGAGTGCATACACACTGTGTCATTAGAAGTTATGTAATGTTAGGTAGATATGACTGGAAGGTGAATATAATAAATATTAAATATGTATGTTCATATTACCATTATGAGATTTAAGCTACTTAGACTATACATTTGTATTTTTGTGTTATAATATGTAGTCATTCTAACATGAAACAACATAAAATATTCTTGTTTTTTTCAACATGTTTACAAGGTTGACAGACCCCACATAGTTGAAGTATTGAAAATAATATAAGGACTTACTGAACATAACCATTTGAAATGTATTTAGGAGGCAATATGGATTGCACAAATAATATTGTAGATTTTGGGGATGAAGTTTCATTTTTTATTTTAATCATAACATGAAATCAGTTTGCACTCGGACTAGTAATGAAACAGACTCTATTTTCACAAACAAATATTTAGTAAAAAATATTTCATTTGCACAAAAATCTTGTAAACTTTACTAAAAGTCTTCCAAATTTTGTGAAGATAGTTTTTGTATCCAATAAATACTTAACGTGTTAGTGTGTAGATGAACTTGTATATTATATCGAGCCTGTAGTAAGAGGGTTAAACTTGTAAATAAAGTTGTCTTCATTATCTATTCAAGCTATCCCTGATCTTTGCTACTTTCAAACTAGATTCATGTGATTAACTGTGAGTTTTGTGTAAATTGAGTTGAATTATAAAGATGACTAATTACCAGTACATAAAGAATTAAACTGACAAGTTGGAATTAATATCTTTAAATTATTTGATAAATGACATCCAAACAGCTTAATATTTCCATACACAATTAAACATACCTTCATGATGATATTGCTACTGTACATAAAGTGCATTGTTATGGAGTTTTTTACATTAGATGTTCCAGTGTTTCACACAATAGGTAGCATACTTTAAACTGTAGTTCAAGTTTTTATGATAAAAAACAACGGTATTTTTTATAAGTTTCACATTATTTTTAAATACAGTTGATAAAATAGTAAACAACAATAATTTTGTCAGCTAGGGAAGTGGTTTTAAAAGTATCGTTACAACAATAAGGTGAAGTACCAACCATAAAGTGAAAAGTTTTCTTGAATTTCATATTTTTCATTGTTTTTAGTTGTTACATGTTTATGTAATGTGTAGGTGGTTTTCTAAAATTATTATTATATTATCAGTGTGCTCCATGTTGATTGTATAGATTTTTTACATGTTCTTTCTAAACTGTTTATGTACCAAATAGCTTCAATGTCCATAAATTTGTTGGTTATAGGAATTCTAATAAACCATTAGTAATGCTAAAAAAAATAGAAACACAAATATGATTGATACCACAGTTATTACTGCTGGGATTTCTGTTGTATTTTACCCAGTTCTGTTAGTTAATTTTTTACACTGTATGTTTTAACAACCAAAAACATAAAATTTTAAATACCATGTAGTATCCTATCAGTAGTGAATGGTGTAAAAACAAATCAGTAGTTTGAGAGATAATGACAAGTATTTGTAGTTTAAGTATAGTGGTATGTCTTGCAACTTCTCTGTTTTTTGGGTTTCATAAGGATGAGCCAACAACAGGAATGGATCCATTCACAAGGAGGTTTTTATGGAACCTTATAATTGACATAGTCCGTGGGGGTCGTTGTGTCATCCTTACCTCTCATAGGTAAATCTGTTTTTTATTTGATTTATTTATTTTCAACTTCTATAAATTTTCTGATCAGTGCTTTGCTTTCTGTCAAATGTATATATTTTAAAAGCAAGAGTTATAGAACTATAAGACACAAATATAGGTTTAAGGAAGGTAGAAGCCATCTTCAGTTAAGATAATTTTATTTTTCAAATAGGGTGGTTGGTCTATGAAATGAGTTGCCTTCAAATGTTGTGGAGATAATAAATTTGAGTGAATTGAAAAGAAAGCTTGACAGATAAATATATATGGACAATAGGGGCTGGTTTTGTTTTTTTTTAACTTGGCTTAGCGGATGGAACGGCCAAGATGGACCAATAGGTCCCTTGTTTCCTCTAAATGTTATTTTGTGTTAAATTTAATCCTACATAAAAATAATATAATAGTTGCAAATTTAATGTATTTAAAGTTTCCTTAATTTTGTTTTACTTGTTTTAATTTTTATTTAATCTTAGAATGTAAACTTTACATAAGTTGGCAAGCCTGTGAGTTATTGTTGAAGTGTACTATTTTCTGTTTTGATTTTATGTGGAAATGTTTCATATTCCCAAGATTCTCATATATGGAGATGCTTCGTGAAGTGATTGTTTTTTTTGTCAGTCTAGTAACAAGATATATGAAAAGTTTTGTACTGTTATGTGTATGGGTAATTTTTTTATGATCTACTAGTATGGAAGAATGTGAAGCTCTGTGTACCAGACTGGCCATCATGGTCAACGGTCACTTCAAGTGCCTAGGAAGTATTCAACATCTGAAGAACAGGTTTGGAGAAGGGTATTACATTACCATAAGAACCAAAGAAAATGAGGTGGACTTTGTGGAGCGATGGTTTCGTCAGACATTCCGTGATGCCATTCTTAAGGTTAGAGAACGTTCTGTTTAAGGGACTTGTAGAAATCTTTATTTGAATTGTGTAATAATTCACTGTTATCACTTAAATATTCATTTTAGGTTATCGAAATAGTCAATCCTGAAAATGTATTTTACTCGATGTAACTTGTATCTATGTTCTAGATTAATGGGCACTTTAAGTAAAACCAACTTGTATCTATGTTCTAGATTAATGGGTACTTTAAGTAAAACCAACTTGTATCTATGTTTTAGATTAATGGGTACTTTAAGTAAAACCAACTTGTATCTATGTTCTAGATTAATGGGTACTTTAAGTAAAACCAACTTGTATCTATGTTCTAGATTAATGGGTACTTTAAGTAAAACCAACTTGTATCTATGTTCTGGATTAATGGGTACTTTAAGTAAAACCAACTTGTATCTATGTTCTGGATTAATGGGCACTTTAAGTAAAACCAACTTGTATCTATGTTCTGGATTAATGGGCACTTTAAGTAAAACCAACTTGTATCTATGTTCTGGATTAATGGGCACTTTAAGTAAAATCAACTTGTATCTATGTTCTGGATTAATGGGTATTTTAAGTAAAACCAACTTGTATCTATGTTCTGGATTAATGGGCACTTTAAATAAAACCAACTTGTATCTATGTTCTGGATTAATGGGCACTTTAAATAAAACCAACTTGTATCTATGTTCTGGATTAATGGGTACTTTAAGTAAAACCAACTTGTATCTATGCTCTGGATTAATGGGTACTTTAAGTAAAATCAGTCATTTGATGTAAAACTTCAATTTTAATTGAGAATATGAAGTAAACATGAAATCTGATAAAGAATGTGCAGAACACTGAATGCATTGTATCAGAGACAGACTTACTCGTGTGCTTACATGATTTTCATTCTGATGTTATTAAATCTAAATGCATGGTTGGGTGGGTCACAGTTTGTTTGATTTGTCCATATACAGAATGTCATTTAATGTGGTGTTATACACTTCATATTAGTCATTCGATTTACATGTTACACCACATTGCTGTTTTCAAGATGGTTCATATTAGAAAATAGAAAAATGAATTGTGACAGAAAAATGTGAAATCAAAGTTTCATCCAAAATGAGAAAGCTTTGATTAAAGTTCTATCTAAACAATTGTAACTAAGCATTCAGAATTTATAGATTATACATATCTACTAAAGTAAATGAGATGGGCTGCTGTTGGTGTATAGCTAACACTTTTATCTTTTATTAACATTTATTTGTGCATTATTGTCTTTAAGGTACAAGTAGAAATTCTACCTTTCGTGAAAACGTATTTGTTTGCTGTTCTGTATGTGGTACATTTGAAACTTTTCATCTTTTATGAAAACTTTTGTATCTATAACTCTTCTTTATTACACAAAAACTATACAATTCTATTAAATGAGACACAAATGATACTGGGTGTGACTTGATAAAATATAGATAACCTACCTAGTTTAAAAGTCTTGTTATAATTATTAATATATCTTTAATAACATCACTGTGATTATGGCTGACTCTGTGTATATGTTCTTGGTTTTTTTACTGTAATATTTTCAAGGAAAGTTAAATCTTAAAAGTGTACTAAAAGCTAAGTATTTGTAAATTATGTAATAAAGACAAATTATGTGTACAACTGTAACACCATACTTTCTCTTGATTTTTACTTAAGACTGTTGTAGAGTATGAAAAGAATCAAAGACAGAGGAATAATTGATTATGAGGTAATATTACTATTAAAACTTTTTAAATCAAGTGGTAAAAGTACAACTCTCTCTTCCCATAAGTCTTGTCAATGTTTCATTACTCCAATTTTCTGAATTCCTCAGATGGACAACAATAAGTTTGAAGACTTACAATGCTAAAATTCTGGGTTTGGTGGACACAGTAATTACCCTAATGTGGCATTGTTCTAATGTAAACCACTTTTTTGTATCTTTTGTAACAGTGGGTTAGGGTTCATTAAAATTCTTTATTCTAAAAAGATTAAAACAGTGAGTGAAAGTAAAGAATAATAAAAACTCAGACAAGTTTTTATTGGTCAGATACTTCATTAGAGAGATACAGAATTCTTTCAAGCATACAGAAAGTGTAAACCTCAGATGAATGGGCTCAGTATTTATTATTTATGTTTGTTTTTTTCAGTTATTGTTTATTTGTATTGAAAGTTAAATTTTTGTTTTTTATGTATGAAACAACAAAGAATTAAAATAATTACGCTATAGTTGCCTACCACCTTGTGGCTCTGGTAGGAGGGGTCTATAATTTTAGCAAAATTGGGTTTCAGTACCCACAGTTGGCAAGGCATGTTATGAAACTATAGTTACAAGTTATACAGTGGGCCACCTAGTTTTACAATAATAATATTCGACTTTCCTAAAACAAAGGAGATTATTAAACCAAAATAGTTTAAAATCTAAGTATTAAGGGAGATGTGATAGCTATTTCTTAAAATATTTAACAACAGTTTTGAGGCGATAGATTCTACAATACTTTTCATCTTTTATTACACAAAAATTCAAATAATTGCATCACATTCTAGTTATAGCACAGTAATAATTCAGGATTTTTGTTATATATTTTTACAACAACGAACTGGTAGTAAAACTGGCCATTTTGTTTGGGTTGCCGATAGACTCGTAGTCTTAAAGCTGCCAGTTCCGAAACTTCTTGCTCTTGTGGTGTCGACCTTGAGCAAGAACCCCATTTGTTTTAGACCAACCGTCTGTGTATGGGATAGCTGGAGGCAAACACTGTGTACAGGAATGTTGTTATTTACTCACCTACTAGTTAATACAATATTTATTAATTTGCTGTAATCAATCAAGAACGTGGATGCAACAAAGAAAGTGCATTTGTCTAGTAGATTTGCACCTCGTTCTGTTGAAAACAAAACTGCGCAGTTAGGAACTGAGTAACATTATAACAGTCAAATGGTGAGTGGTATTGATCTGCTGCTTTCCCTCAAGTATGTCTCCTCAAAATTAGCTCAGGTAGTTCTCGAGTAGAAACTGAAGAAACAAACAAAATAAAAATTTGTTCACTATTAAAAACGTTTTGACGTAGAAGCTAAGCCACAAACCCAGACCACAGAGCACTTTTAGTATTAATTGTGTATCGTTTCCATGTTTTGCCATAGCCAGTCATAGATACAAGAAATATATAACTCATCGTAAACCAGTGGTCGCATAGATTTCTAAGTGTTTTTGGAATTGCGGTTTGCACTAAAGTGAAAAGGGGGGATTTGTCGAAAAAACTTTTACGTCAATTCCCTGAAAGGTGGCGCCAAAATTTGATATTAATTTACGTTAGAGCACTAAATGAGTGGGTTTACTAATTACCGTTCGAAACTTGGTTAAAGAATTTAAATTTTCATTATAGTGGACAAGTAAACGTAGGCTATAGGGTTCGCTGATCTGTATATAGAATATGGATTTTAAATGCTGTACCTAACTAAAGTGTATTATTGTATAACTAGTTATTAGGTGTAAAAATTAAAGAAATTAAAAATAATGGAAGCATATCATGTGTTGTCATGTGTTGGTAAGTTGAAATTTATCCGGCGCAATCAAAGTCAAAATTCGATTATGAACTGGTTACCTATGTTAGCCTGGCTTTTCATTGATATTTTCGATTGCTGCAAATGTATTGTTTTACGTTAAAAGTGTCAAGCTCCAGGTAACAATTTCAAATAAAAGAAACTAGTAATTTATAAAATGCTTTCTGACCTCAATCCAAGCAACTTTTTTTAGTGCATGTAGCAGTAAGAAATATCGTGTGCAAAGAGCGTGCGAAATAAGCACGTGCTCGCTGCAAGCCAATTAAATGATGCAATCGTATCGAACTTTTCATCAGATTATTTCACTTTTGAAAGCTTCAGGTCTGATTAAAGATAATACATCGAAGTATCAGTATTACCTGCATCAGAATTGTGTTTTGTTATTGACATACTCTAGGCAAAGTTAAATGGTTTAAAGTCATGACTTTGTGGGTTATAGGGCCGCTTGTAATATGAGTCACACACAAAATTAAAAGAAAAACACGTTCTGCATTTAATCTCTTTAATTACTATTGAGGTTTCATGTGGATTTGAGTCGTTTTACCTATAACATGAATAATTTCACCTAGTTTTAATTTTAAAATGTGTGGGAACAGCAGAAACATAAAATTATTTAACTTAAAGCAATATATGACTTCATCCGTTCGAAACCGTATAAAAACAGTAATTTCAGAGAGAATATATGGTTTTTGAGAGTTGCTTCTGTAGCGCGTGATATTTTTAGGGTCAGAACTGTGACGCATTGTGATTTGAGGGTAAAGCATGTCACACATGATGGTTCAAGGAATTACATTTTCGTAAGTTCATCGTTCATATCATGATATTTTATTCGACAGAACGATACTGGACCGTGTCGATAAAGAATAAACCAGTGTTCTGTTTCTACACCAGTTACATACGTTGATAGATCAGATACTAAAAGTATGTTGTTATTATCTGAAACATTGTACACACCTTGGTGTTTGGTTTACATATGAAATGAAACATATCTGTCATATGTCGGTTTATCACCACTATTAACTCGTTTTTAGTAAGATAAAAATGCTAATCCCAGTCAACACACTAAGTTCTAATCTATCAAAATGTATTGATTTAATGGTTAAAATATTTTACTGGTAACTGATAATACGAATAAATAAATATTCACGCTTCTTTGCCCACTACACGCATTCTTTTGAACACAAATACTTGGAGAAATAACTAACGCAGGTAATACAATAAATCGACTTAAACCCCACTGACGAGCTAATGTTCAGAGCTGAACGTTTGAGTGACGAAAATTTTAACGCAAAGTATTATAACACTGTACTTGGCAAAATGAAACCAGTCGTGTTGTGATAAAGTTTAATTAAAGAAAACTGTTTTTCTCTTGTAAGAAAATTGTTGCACCGTAAACACATGTTTTTGGTGCATCAGTTAATCATTGTTTATGGTAAACACACGTTATTGGTCCATTAGTTAATCATTGTTTATTCGTAAACGATGGGCTAGGGGATAGAACCTGTAAATTTAGTTTTATAGATGGAACGTGTATATATTACCTTGTGTTGACCCCGCACCAGGAACGTGTATATATTACCTTGTGTTGACCCTGCACCAGGAACGTGTATATATTACCTTGTGTCGACCCTGCACCAGGAACGTGTATATATTACCTTGTGTCGACCCTCCACCATCCACCCCCTATCAAAATACATAAATGTAGAGCTTAATGTTATCTGATGTATTCTTTCCTCTGGACAAAAAATCAGACAAACTCGGTAACACTTGAGATAGGATTAATAGTGAGGGTAAATCTTAAGGTCGCTCTTTTAACCTACATAATAGGATAAGTACATTCTTCATTTGAGCTTGAGTGTTTTTTTATGTAACCTTGAAACTGAGCGCTCTTGGTCAAAGATAAAAGGTGTCATAACGCATATTAAATTGCTTTTAAACTCACTGATATTAAAAGCATTATTTGATTTTTTGAGAAACTTTTATGTATTAAATAACGTAAAGCTAAGCTATATATATCGTTAGTAGTTACCAGGGTATACTGAGGACTGATTGGCTGTCTTAGGCAATAGGGGCGAGAAAAGACTATCATAGTGTCACAAAGTAACACCAGAGGGTTTTACTCGAGTGTAAAATTGAAGTGAAATTACGTAGGGCATGTTGCCGTATGTGGAGGCTGTTATAAAGTTTCTGTAGGCGGACGGTATTACTGTAGATGGATAGTTCAGTAGAATAATAGGTTCCTTGCATGATTTCTTAATATATTACTTTATCACTTCTATTTTTGATATCTATCATACCTATCGTTTAGACACAAGAAAAACTGAGATACAATTTTATGTATCAATTTATAGTTTTAACACAAGTCTATATCTAACGTCTTGAAAGTTACAAGTAAAACTATTATTTGAACAAGACAGTTAACACATGTTGACTCGACATGGCCAAGTGGTTAAGGCACTCGATTCATAATCTGAGGGTCGCGGGTTCGAATCCCCGTCCCAACAAACATGCTTGCCCTTTCAGCCGTGGGGGGCGTTATAAATACAGTCAATCCCACCATTCGTTGGTAAAAGAATAGTTTAAGAGTTGGCGGTGGGTGGTGATGACTATCTGCCTTCCCTCTAGTCTTACACTACTGTAGGGACGGCTAACACAGATAGCCCTCGTGTAGCTTTGCGTGAAATTCAAACCACCCACTATATCTGATTTTATTTCCAGTTAATAAACAGCTTTCGTGTATCATAAAAGTTTTTTATAATTCAAAAGTAAAGCCATTATTTTAACCATATAACTATTATGATAAGCTGATATTCTGTATTACATGTGTAAAAGCGTCATCACAAATACTGTTAGTTTATTTAGTATTTGAACTAGCAGATATTATATTATAGCCAATAAATTTACCTTACATACTTTCATACGTATCCATTGGTTTATATATATAAAACACTTTGCTAATTCATTAGTTCTATAATCATTTCTTCTCTGAATTTTATATCATACAGTTATCTCTCCTGAAAGCTTTCATCTCCTATAATGTTTCATTTTCATAAATAAAACCAATATTTGAACAAGACAACTGTGTTGCTGTTATTCCATAGCCAACTTTTGTGTTCTAAATTATTTAAGTATAGATTTGGTATACATTTAACATATTGTAGTTCACGATTATAGTTATCACTTTTGTTTTATTTGTATCACATACTTTTTGCATTTTTTATACTTTGTATGTAAAATTAAATTATTTTATGGTTTTCATTTTAATAATTAATACATCACAAAAACGTACATCATCTAGCTGCCCTGAAAAGGATGATTATTGAAACATCTAGTTAATATAATTTTAATTTCATGTTTAGCTATGTACAATAATTAACATAACTGTTCTATTTCAGTTTTAAAGGATTTACATAAATAGTTATTTAACTATTACTATTATAACTGTTACAAATACGTTGTCATACTTTCCACGTGATCAGAATTTTTTCTGCTTTTTATTTCTCAGTTTTTATTTACATTCAGTTTGTTATTGTTGTTCCTAAAGTGTCACTGATTTACCTTATTCAGTTTCTGATTAATGTGCACAAATTCTTTCTTAACTAACTAAACAGTTTCTTGGATAGTTTATTATTGATAGCCTTTTCCAGAAATGATACCAGTAACAGTGGAATACAGCTCAACTTTCACAGTTGTTCCTCTTTTGGTTTTGTAAATAGCTTCACAAGAAACCAGCAGGAAGACAGTTAGTTGAGATAACTTGCCACCAACTCCTGGGCTTCTCTTGTGTGACCAATTACTAGAATTTGATAGTCACCCTTATAACGCTCCAAAATACTGAGCTCAACTTTATGGCAACTACAACAAACCATGGACTCTCAGTTTCATAGCCCTGTATGCTAATTATTAGGCCATCAGGGATATTCAGAATGCGACATTTTCTTTCGCTTTTTTATCTCAAGGAAACAGTTTTGGTCACATAATTTCTGTATGCTTATGCCTGTTTGCATTTTATTTCATGTAAATGTGTTTTTGTATTTTTTACTTCTAGGAGAAACACTACAATATGCTACAGTTTGAGCTGAAATCTGAAAACATATCTTTGGCGTACGTCTTTTCCAAAATGGAAGCAGCACTGACAGACCTGCCTATTGGGGAATATTCAGTCTGTCAGAATACTTTGGACAACGTAAGCTATTTTGTTTTCCCTCTCGTTAGAGTTTGGATTGTAGTAACAAAATATTATAATTCATTAGTTGTGGAATATCGGTTTTGTCGAGAAACCCACTTGTTGAGAAATTTATATGCAAAAACGGCTCGTTTGGGTTGAGAAAATATTTTACGTAGAAGAGCGAACAACGTTTCGACCTTCTTCGGTCATCGTCAGGTTCACAAAGAAAGAGGTAACTGACCGGAAGCTGACCACATGTTTGAAAGGGGTTGTGTAACTGTGTGTCGAAATGTAGAGGGCGGTATTAGATGTTTGAATATATAATTTTATTTATTTTATTATATTAATATAGGTATAAAGGCGTTCCTTTATATTGGTTTATTTTGGGTTTAAGTTGTTGTATAAGTAAGGCTTCTTTAATTTTGCGTTTGTTTATGTTTGTTTCTTTATTTAGTATTTGAGTGTTTTCTATGGTTATGTTGTGTTTATTTGACTTGCAGTGTTCGAAAACGTGTGAAGGTGACTTTTTATGTTCTTTGAATCTGGTTTCCATTTTTCTACTTGTTTCTCCAATATAGAAGTCGTGGCAGTTATCACATTGTATTTTATAAATAATGTTGGTGTGGTGTTTGTCAGTGTAGTTTTTACATAGTATAGGCCTTAGTTTTGTGCCTGGTTTTTTTGTGCCTCTACATTTCGACACAGAGTTACACAACCCCTTTCAAACATGTGGTCAGCTTCCGGTCAGTTACCTCTTTCTTTGTGAACCTGACGATGACCGAAGAAGGTCGAAACGTTGTTCGCTCTTCTACGTAAAATAAAGTTGTGGAATATGTCTGGAATCAGTTAAGATCCGAACGTAACTTCTTTGGTTTGTTCTATTGATTTCATCATCTGAAGATAATCTTTCTAACTGGCCTAAATTGTCCATTTCTGAGCTAATTCGACATCTTCAAAGGTCATATGAACTTCTGTATCCTTTCTAACTTATTTCTATTGACTTGTTTTTCTGTGAAAATTTGTGGTCATTTCTGAACTTTTTAGTGATGCTAAGCTGTGTCTAGTGGTTGTGTGTTTTATATTTTTTATGGTTCTTCTTTATTGTGTATCACGTGTAAATTCCTGAACTTTTAAGTGATACTAAGCTGTGTCTAGTGGTTGCGTGGTTTATATTTTTTAGGGTTCTTCTTTATTGTGTGTCACGTGTAATTCCTGAACTTTTCAGGGGTTCCATAATGTTAGGATTTTAGTTTTGTTACATTTGAAGTTTTAGTGGTTTGTTTCTTTATTACAATTGTAGTGATATAAGAAAAATTTGTCTGAAGATTTGTTGATGTAGTAAAAAATCTAAACTGTTGTTTTTAAAAGGTTTTCGATAAAAAATATTGTAAACTGATTTGTTGATGTTTTCAATAAATTTGTTTATAAGTAATTTAGTACTTGATGTTTGTTTATTTTTGTCAACAGCTGTTGTCTTTTTGTGTGTGTTTTTTCAGGTGTTTGTAAACTTCGTGAAACAACAAAGTGACCGATCTGTCCTCTCGGCAAGTTCCAGACAACAAACCTACCAAGTGTAGATGGTGTAATTAAAACCCGGATAGTTGGTATTAATCTCATAGTCGTATTAATTACTTAAAATCCAGATACTTGGTATTAATCTTAATCGTATTAATTACTTAAAATCCATATACTTGGTATTAATCTTAGTGTAATAAATTAATTAAAACCCGGATACTCGGTATTAATTTAAATGAAATTAATTAATTAAGACCCGGATACTCGGTATTAATTTTATAGTGTAATTAATTAATTAAGACCCGGATACTCGGTATTAATTTTATAGTGTAATTAATTAATTAAGACCCGGATACTCGGTATTAATTTTATAGTGTAATTAATTAATTAAGACCCGAATAGTCGGTATTAATTTTATAGTGTAATTAATTAATTAAAACCCGGATACTCGGTATTAATTTAAATGAAATTAATTAATTAAGACCCGGATACTCGGTATTAATTTTATAGTGTAATTAATTAATTAAGACCCGAATACTCGGTATTAATTTTATAGTGTAATTAATTAATTAAGACCCGAATACTCGGTATTAATTTTATAGTGTAATTAATTAATTAAGACCCGGATAGTTGGTATTAATCTTAGTCGTATTAATTGCTTAAAATCCGAATACTTGGCATTCATATTACAGTCGTGTTAAATACTTAAAACCTAGATACTCGGTATTAATCGTACGGTGGTATTAATTAGTTAAAACCCAAATACTCTGTATAATCTTACGTTCGTGTTAATTAGTTAAAACCTCGATACTTGGTATTAATTATTTAAAAGTTAACGTTTACATTTTGACTCCAGGAAAACTTTATTCAATGTATAAGTTACCGACACAAGGCCAATCTGTATGGTGTCCTGTCAGTGTTTATCAAGTTTTGATGTGCTGTCCTGTCAGTGTTTATCAAGTTTTGATGTGCTGTCCTCTCAGTGTTTATCAAGTTTTGATGTGCTGCCCTCTCAGTGTTTATCAAGTTTTGATGTGCTGTCCTGTCAGTGTTTATCAAGTTTTGATGTGCTGGTATTTATTTACCTATCCTAGATCGAAGGTTAATTTAATGTTGGAATATTTTATCTTCCGTATAATTCATATATTAAACAAATTCACTGACATGAAATACCTATGGATAATCACTTTTTTTAATTTAAATATCTTTTATGATTTATTTTAATTAACTTTGCGCGTGATTTTCAAACTCAATTCATTTTACTTTTCACTGTACTCTTTGTAGAGAGTGTTCGGAAAGTCACTGTGCACGTATATATTTATTAACAAACAAAACTGCACAGTGACTTTCCGAACACCCTGTATCATCATATTATTGTTTATTTCTAGTGTAAATTTTATCGAAGTCATTACGAAAAAGTTCTTATTTGGTTGTATTGTGAACTCCATGTCTTCTGAAGACATTTGGTATGGGTATTAAAACTGTAATTAAGTTAAAGTACAGAACAACGTTTCGACCTTCTTAGGTCATCTTCAGGTTAACAAAGAGTGGTCGAAACGTTGTTCTGTACTTTATTGTAATTGAAGTGTTAATACCCATACCAAATGTCTTGAATACATTTTTAGTTCGTAGAGTTCCTGATGACGAGAAACCCACTTGGTTTTGTTTTTTTAAGTTTTAATATTTTTGTTTTACGAGACGTAAGTTGTCATTTCGTATAAACATCGTAGTTAGGCGAATCTTCGGGTCTTTGTATTTCTTTCTGGTATCGTGTGTGTTAGGGGAATCTCACTCTGCGCTTTTCTGTCGTTGTGAGCATAATGTGAAGGTCAAATCCTACTATCAACCAAGTTGTTGGTGACTGGTCGTGTTTACTAGCTGTCTGTGTATAACGTGGATCACTGGAGGATGCCACTGACTAAACCTATCTGTATGTTCCTACCTGACGCCATAGGTGCCAGACATTGCAAGTACGTCGGACGTGTAGACATTGAACTTGTGTATATATAAATGAAGACACCATGTTTAAAATATTTTTTGTGTCTCTACTTTCACATGCAAGAACGAAATTCAAGACTTCATTTTTCTCTTTATTTCCCTAAGGTTTTTGTTCATGTGTGAAATATAAATAAAGCAGAACATGAAGTTTTTATTATTTTTGATGAAAACTTTCTTCACTTTGTTCATAAGAGGGGATTAATCCTGTAAACCTAGATATAGAATCGTATTGAACATTTACGTAGAAAATACACTTTCTAGTCATTCAGACATCTGATAAAAAGACCCATCTTTTGCCGATGTAGTAACCCAACTTTACTGCTCAGAAGAATGTTGTATCAACTGACCTGTAGAGCAAACCCAACTATACTGATCAGAAGAATGTTGTATCAACTGACCTGTAGAGCAAACCCAACTATACTGATCAGAAGAATGTTGTATCAACTGACTTGTAGAGCAAACCCAACTATACTGATCAGAAGAATGTTGTATCAACTGACCTGTAGAGCAAACCCAACTATACTGATCAGAAGAATGTTGTATCAACTGACCTGTAGAGCAAACCCAACTATACTGATCAGAAGAATGTTGTATCAACTGACCTGTAGAGCAAACCCAACTTTACTGATCAGAAGAATGTTGTATCAACTGACCTGTAGAGCAAACCCAACTATACTGATCAGAAGAATGTTGTATCAACTGACTTGTAGAGCAAACCCAACTATACTGATCAGAAGAATGTTGTATCAACTGACTTGTAGAGCAAACCCAACTATACTGATCAGAAGAATGTTGTATCAACTGACTTGTAGAGCAAACCCAACTATACTGATCAGAAGAATGTTGTATCAACTGACTTGTAGAGCAAACCCAACTATACTGATCAGAAGAATGTTGTATCAACTGACTTGTAGAGCAAACCCAACTAGACTGATCAGAAGAATGTTGTATCAAGTGACTTGTAGAGCAAACCCAACTATACTGATCAGAAGAATGTTGTATCAAGTGACTTGTAGAGCAGACCCAACTATACTGATCAGAAGAATGTTGTATCAAGTGACTTGTAGAGCAAACCCAACTATACTGATCAGAAGAATGTTGTATCAAGTGACTTGTAGAGCAGACCCAACTATACTGATCAGAAGAATGTTGTATCAAGTGACTTGTAGAGCAAACTCAACTATACTGATCAGAAGAATGTTGTATCAACCCAGGATTTTATTGCTGTAAATCTGTAAACTTACTACTTTGGACGATTTTTAACGTCTGTGTTTAAAGAGGATAATTCGTGTTATTACCTAAATCCTCAAATTTCTGAAAAAGTATTATCCAGACAACCTTGGCTTATGTCGTGACATTGTATTTTCCTTTCGTTTTTCATATGCACAAACGTTGTTTTGAACTGTTAATTGTTATTAATTATTGTTCTATATTTATAAAAAAGTTTTACTTTCGACCATTCGATATGCAACATTAAATATGTTATTTTGTATTGTTAGCTGAACTCCAGGTGCAGGCAGTGGTGGATTTAAGGTTGTGTGGGCCCAGGGACTAATAACTTTTGTGGGCTGTACATCCTATATAATTTTACATAGAATAAAATTATCAATGGGACTTCATTAAGACCATGGGCCCTGGGGCTGAGCCCCCTCTAGCCCCTACCTAAATACTTCACTCTATGTAGGTTTCTTATTGTCATTATTGACACTCGAGTTCATTGCCTCTGTCTGTCTTTACCCATGACTGTGAGATACTTCCAACATAAGTTCTGTTCAGCCCTTCTCTACATAATTTATTTGTAATAACTGTGCCACACGAGTTCAGTCTCAGCAGACACCGATAGATCAGTGAAGCTGGATTTGTCTGGATACGCATTAAGTCAGATGACTGACGATAGTCATAACGTCCAAAAAGAGATCATAAAACCAAAAGTGGACTGGCCACTTCATCTTCACGTGAATCACACGCAGCACGTGACTCAAATTTTAAATGAAATCACACACAGGTTTTAAAATCATACAGTAATGTCGGTTTTTTTTTATAAAAAGAAAATATCAAACATACATGTAAGACTTTGTTCAGTAAAAGAAGGTTTCTGGTAACCTCTGTGATGAAGCATCTTGTAGACTCGTCAAAACTGGTCTTTCTCTCAAATTCTTTTTAAAGAATGTCTTGTGTTTGAATTCGTATGAAAATCTCACGTTCTTAAGGCATATTTTCTATTGTTGTTAATGTATTCGATAATACTATTTTCCTGTGTTGATTTTTTCTTATCAAACTATTAGGTTTTGTTTGCTTGAGAACGAATTTTTTCTTTTTAAGTACTGTGATAACACACTGTGTTTTATGGTTCGCAGTAATCTCAAAGCATCAAACTTATTTGTGGATTGATTTTGGGAAAGCACAGGTTCATTAACTCGTTTTACTGTTGTCCACCTTTAGTTTCTTCCCCGATAAATCTGTAGGCTTATAACATTAAAAACTGAGTTTATATACTCGTCGAAGTTGTAGCAATGACAACCCTGAGCTTTGTAACAAACGCACGTACCTTCCAATTCTCGTTCCCCGAGCACTGAGTTCACGGACCTAGAAAGGGTAAAAATGTGGGTTGGTTTGTTGTTATGGGAGTCAGTGGGCACTGCAGATAATCTAATATTATGTTGCACTGAAACAAACGAACTTCTCACACCTACACCTTCGACTAATTGTTACTAATGTTAGTAAGGCTCGAGTTTAAGCAGGCTATTTTATGAGCATGCATCACTTTTCAAGTTTCCATTTTTGATGAAGATTCCTCATGCCAGTGTCAAAATGTTCCTCAATAAATGAAAATAGCAGATGTCTGAATGAAAACTGTCGAAAGTTTGTCGTAAAGTTTTATTTTTACAAAAAGGTTTGGTCGACAGCCAGAGTTGTATAATAGATTCTTGGTTTTTGGAACTTGAAGTTGCACAGTGGCATAACATTATACGTCGCAACTTGAATTTTAAACACGTAACCAGGTAACGCATTCTCAAACTACCATTGGTGACATCACTCTTCGACTAGAAGGAGAAACGCCTTCCTTACCGTAGGTTGACCTTATGAAGTCACTTTGCTCTAGTCTTGTCACTTTAAAATTGGTGACGGCTACTGCACATGACCCTCAAGTAAAGTAATTTCTTTAACTACTAACAAGGGAAGATATATTTGTGTTCTTGTATATGGCCTCTCGAATAATTCGTAGTGCATCTGCGCATAAATCCAAAAATAGTATCTAGCGGTAACAACGTTGTGAAACCAGTCCAGGGAGCAGGTGTTGATACTACAACTATGATCATAAAGTACGAGTTTACATTCTGTTAGAACATTGGAAGAATAAGTAGATATATTCAAACACATCACCATTTTCCACGTCATGCTGGGGTCTGGTAGTACTGTGACATACACGTGATGTAATTTGTCCCTGGTATTACCTGAGGATGTTGAACAGCTGAAGCTGTGGGTTCGAAAAGTGACCAGTACGGTTTGCTCAACGCATCATTTTCCAATGTCGTAGAGACTCAGTCGCTTCGCTACTCCTTGTGCTAGCATTGTCTGGCATGCTCAAGTATCTGAAGTCTGTCTAACACTGTTAATGTTATGATACGAACAAATCATAAAGAGCTTTACTAAAGTGAAACTATTTCTAATCAGTTTGAATTTTTAGACTTTCAGGGGAATTTTAACATTGATACTGTTGATAATGTGATGGACTTGTAAAATATGAAAACGTAACAAAACACTAACCAAACATCATTCTGAAGTGACTATGATACTTAAAGTTTGTTTATTGTGCGTCAGTTTGGCCAATAGTGTCATGTTATGGAAGCTTGGGACCTGCTCATAAAACGTATTCTTATCTTATAGTATAAAAGATACACTTATCTGTTGTTATTTCTTTCACTCTGGGATAACGGTAGACAACAAGACCAGACTTTTGTCCATTACTACGTCCATTAGTTACATTGATTAAACCAGGTTCACACGGCTAGTCCTTGCGTAAACACGTGCCAACTTGACGTCACAAAGTCGAGACTCTGGGATATCCCAGCTCGAGACGTCACGAGCAAAACCTCTATGTAAAATTAGTGATGGACACTCTTTTATGATTTGTGTTGTGATGAACAGTAAGAGACATGGAGGGTCAAAGCTGATCTTGTTCTTGTTAGTACTTCTGAAACTCTATGAAACGATTGCTGTTCCGTTTCTCGTTTGGTTTTCCTTTACTTGGTTTGAGCTTTTTATTGTTATGTGTGTTCGTGTTTGTTTTACGACTGTTATTATTGTTCTCACTTCTAACTCAGCCAAGAGTAATTATTCTAACGTAATAATTAACTGTTACAATGGTATTTGTGAGATATTAATTACTTCAAAGTTAATCTATATTTTTGCTGTCTTTACTCACGTCTTATTTGTTTAGTATGAAAATGTTTTAAACGATTTTGATAAACTTAAATTAGATACCATAATCGTACATGAGAAACACTTGGTAACGGTCAGGGCGCTCGACTGGAAATTTGAGGGTTGCGGGTTCGAATCCCGGTCGCACCAAACATACTCGCCCTTTCAGCCGTGGGGTAGTTAAAATGTTATGGTCAATCCCACTATTTGTTGGTAAAGAGTTGGCGGTGGGTGGTGATGACGAGCTGCCTTCCCTTTAGTCTTACACCACCAAGTTAGGGACGGCTAATGCTAATAGTCCTTGTGTAGCTTTGCGCAAAATTCAAAACGAAACACACACACACTCACAAACAGTATTTGGTTACGCATTAAACTTAATGGTTGTAGGTTATAGTGTTTACTTGTATATTAACGTCATTCATAGTGTGGATGACCTTAAGTAATGTAATAATTATGAAATTTTAGTTTCGTTTGTCATAGTGTCAATTACTCAAATTATTGAATATATTACCATTAATGAAAACTTTTTTAACATATTTGTGCTGACGCATATGTTGCTTTACGTCAGTCCTAATAGATATGTGTGTTTTTGTTGTCCCTGTCACCATAAGCTAAACGGTTGGAATAGTAAAAACTGATGACCCTGGCACATTTCCATAGTGAGTAATATAAAACCAACTTTGTTTTGTATTTTCGTCACAGCATTTGAAGGTTTCTAAACAATCCAGGATTTTTACGCCATAAAAGGTTGTGGTAGCTTATCACACATTACGTTTTCTCAAGGTTTGAAGTAAAGTTATTAATACGACAAAATAGCTTGTGGTGCTCTCAGAAAATACTAATTAATTAACAAATGTTTATTTCATGCACTGTTAACGAGAGTATTCGTTAAACAAATTTATCCCTTGGTGATTGAACAGTAAGTCTAAAATTCCATAACTTTACGATCAATAATAAACGAAAACTTGTAGAAAATAAAGGATGATAGGTTTTATTGTAGAATGATAACGGAGGAAACATCAGTTAGCTTTACTTTTACATCAAGTCCGTTTTACTAATTTTTATATCAGTTTCACTCGTCTACAAGTACTAAAGCCTTATTTTAAATCAAATCAAACTGTTTTTCTTTGGGTGATTCAAACGTATACAGTTTTTTGGTGTTTTTCACGTAATCATTTTCCATGTAATTTAAAAGTTCACAGTGTTACAGGTTTGGGAAACATTAATTTTTAACGTGTATTTATTCTAATGTGTTATTTTGGACTTTACCTGTTTCTCAAACACGTTTTTGTAACTGTTTATTCATCAAATTTCTTGTGGTGCAGGACTTTTTTGGTTATAGTATCTTTTACCTAATGACATATGAATTACCAAAATAAAACAATGATGCAATTAATATTACATTTAATCGTATTAATTGCCGTGTATTCCACACACAAATTATCTTAAGTATTCTTTGTGCAGGATACTTTATCATACCTAAACATAAAATCAGTATGGATCCTGTTTAAAATGAATATTTAATTTGAATGTTAATTAGCTGATGGTTATAGTCTGGAATAATATTTTCCTTTTTTTTATTTTTCAGAACTTGGCACAGTTTAACACCAACATAAACCAATTAACATCATGAAGGACATTTGTCTAATGAAATGTTTTTTTGTGAGTAAATGACTCTTCATGAAATTAAGTAAACCAAACATGATTTAAGTATGTCATTAACTTAAAACTGTTCTAGTTTTTTTTTTTTTTTTATGTATGATCATAAGAAAAAGTCCTTTCTCCAGTTGCCATTCGACACGTAACAATATTATTTCACCTTGGTAACACAAATTGTAACCTTTACTTGTTACCTTGGATAAATAAACAAGCCACATTATATAGCTGCTGAAAACATAACGTCGAGTGAATCTAGTGACACCTACTAGTCATTTTCAAATGTGATTAGTTTTAATTTTCGCCCAACCTCGTGTAAGAATATGTGTACCTGTAAAAATCAGTTTATAATATTTAGTATTGAACTGGAAAATAATAATATTATGCTTATGATTTATCTTTGTCAATCGATGCACCATAATCAATACTTTAAAAATATAGACTTAGCTACTGATCAGAAGTTAATTTAAAATAAGATAAACCATTTCTCAGATGGATAATTTGGATAAAACTGAACGAAATGGAGATTTTTTTTCTCTTTTTAATTATTCCAGTTTTGTAACTTTGATTTTCATCATGATTTTCCATACCTCCAATTAAAGGATAAGTTAATGATTACGTTTGGTTTACAATTTTTTCATTGGCTCCATTTTTCTTTGTTTAACAATGTGCTGATAAAGTGACGTGTCGTTGATTCTTGTTTTGTAACTATTAACAGATCTGTTTGTTACCTTATCATACATAACCTATTTATGGGTTCTAGAAGTTCACTATGACTAACTTTTTCAGAACTGTAACACACAACAGATGTGAAATTACTGTTAAGTGGCAATGTCTAACTTGAATTAGAATATAAAATAACTCTTACGATTCAAATAGAGAATATGTAGCAGATTTTGGTTCACTGCAGAATATAGGAAAAATACATTTTCTAGTTCGACTTTGAATTGCGTGCGTGTGTGTGTGTTATTATTGTGCTGTGTTTAGATGCGATATATTAGTTAAATTACGTGCGTGTGTATTGTGTTTAGACGTAATATACTGCTTAAATTGCGTGCGTGTGTGTGTTATTAGTGTGCTGTGTTTAGACGTAATATATTGCTTAAATTACGTGCGTGTGTGTGTTATTAGTGTGCTGTGTGTAGACGTGATATATTGGTTAAATTACGTGCGTGTGTGTGTTATTAGTGTGCTGTGTGTAGACTGATATATTGGTTAAATTACGTGCGTGTGTGTGTTATTAGTGTGCTGTGTGTAGACTGATATATTGGTTAAATTACGTGCGTGTGTGTGTTATTAGTGTGCTGTGTTTAGACGTGATATATTGGTTAAATTACGTGCGTGTGTGTGTTATTAGTGTGCTGTGTGTAGACTGATATATTGGTTAAATTACGTGCGTGTGTGTGTTATTAGTGTGCTGTGTTTAGACGTGATATATTGGTTAAATTACGTGCGTGTGCGTTGATAGTGTGCTGTGTTTAGACTTGATATACTGGTTAAATTACGTGCGTGTGTGTGTTATTAGTGTGCTGTGTGTAGACTGATATATTGGTTAAATTACGTGCGTGTGCGTTGATAGAAGTGTGCTGTGTTTAGACTTGATATACTGGTTAAATTACGCGTGTGTGTATTATTAGTGTGCTGTGTTTAGACGTGATATATTGGTTAAATTACGTGCGTGTGCGTTGATAGTGTGCTGTGTTTAGACTTGATATACTGGTTAAATTACGCGTGTGTGTATTATTAGTGTGCTGTGTTTAGACGTGATATATTGGTTAGAGGAAGAAAGTGGTTTAAGAATTGTAAAGGAACCTTAAATATTTATATTTTTTACGATTTCTGTTAAAAAAGCCACTAAAATTACTAGCCGTCTCTCCCCAGTAGCTCAGCAGCAAGTCTGAATACTTATGACCCTAAAAAACAAAAAAACAAACGGGTTTTGATACTCGTGGTGAGCACAGCACGGATATTCCATTGTGTAGTTTTGCACTTACACGTTATCAGTCATGTCAGTGACGATTTATGTTGGAACGGTCGCTTGACATCTAGAAAAGAACTACTGGATGTTTTTATTCTATTAATAACAGATGAAACGGGTGATTTCTCTTTCCAGCAAATTTTAATTTTAACTGAAAAAAATCATTAGCCAGTCCCCCCCAGACAGTTAACTTTTAACTTTTCTCCCTGTATTTTACTATTCGGACAAGAGGTAAAGCTAAGAAGTTCGTGTTTATATTTCAAAACATTCCAAGTTTTCTTGTCAACCACTTTAATATACCTCTGTCAACACGTCAGGTATGTACAGTTATGAGCTAGCCAGCTTTGATAAACAGAATAGTTTTAACTTAAGAATAACAGACAAACCACTATTTATTATGACAAGAACAATGTGTTTTAAAAATATTGCTCAAAAAGAAATACACTGTGCTGTTTTGTTTCCGTTAAAAGAACATTCTTTCCTGAGTTGTGTAGATAGCAGATTTATAATGCTTAATTGGACATTGTGTCTATGATTGTGTGGCTGCTTTTATATCTGCAAGTAAAGAACAGAATGTAGATAAATGTGGAGTTTCAATCTACTGTGCAGTTTTTGCTTTTCTTTTTTGGATGTTAGGTACGTTTATTTTTAGTATATATGACATTCTTCGACCATTTTCAATAAAACTGGTGGCTGAGCGGTAAGCCTGAATGAAGGTTTGTAACGCTGTTAAATCGGTTTCGATACCTGCAGTGGACAGATCACAAATGGCTCATTACGTAGCTTTATGTTTAAAAATTGTATCCTAATTTAATAATCATCCTAAATATTCTAAAACTGGATAATTATATTTTAAATTACCGTATTCACACATTACCAGAGAATTTCATGAAACATTTAAAATTAGTTGTGTTTGGAATGCGTGAGAATTTTTGAAACTTGAAAGCTTGTTAATTTTGCCATAAAATTAAGCAACAATTAAGCCAATAAAAATTAACAAAACATTTGAAGAAGTACTGCATATTTCAGTGGTTTTTGTGAAGCGCGTATTACACCCATAATATAATGCGAGTTTTATGTACCAAAATCAATCTTGTTTATACTTGGTGGGACTTTACGCCATCTTTATCCAGTGTTGATGTATCAGCAGCTCATTTCATATTTCATTACGAAGTTCTAACAGTTCATCATAACGAAAGTAATTTAATGGACGTAAAAGTTTACCATTTCTAACATGCTGCGCTGCTAGTTATTCGATACATGACGTTACACACTGACTACGTATATATAGAAGAGAAAAAAGGTTGTCGGACCTTTTGTTATAGGTATGGCTCAGTTTTGGTAATGAATTTAAATGTTGGTGCATGTAGGTTTTAGGGGAGTAACGTACTTTGCAGATTAAAAAAAAATGGTGTGTTTTTACCGTCAGATTTAAAACTATTCAAAGCAGGTAACGGATCTCGGATCCCATATAATTTAAACTCATAAAGTGTTCTGCATCACATCTACTTTTCAGGAGTTGAAGAGTAGAGAAATATGGTAAATTGGACAAGCAAATTACAAGTGTCGCCACTCGGCAGAAAACCTGCGTTGGTCCACAACTAATAAGACCAAAGTAAAATGTCTTATGTACACATTAAATTAGTAGAAGTTGCTGTTGTATTCTGTTGTCAGTGGATTACAAAAGTTTTAAGAAAGTAATGCTACTCTGGATGAGTCAAACAGACCTGAACACTGACTTGGCATACCGGACAGATTTGTAGTCAGCTGAGTCTCTGGTTTGAATCCTGTCTTGCTTCTCCACCCTGGTTTAATTTTACGCTTGTTCAGTGAACTTGTTTCAGGTTTTTAAAGATGGATAGCATAAAAATTTCCTGCGATTTTGTGTTAATTCACCCGGTGACAAAAGTTCACTTTCTAAAAAGTGTTCGTGTAAAAATAGGTTTCGTTTGCGGTGCTAGTTATACTCTCGTGATCGTGCATGTTTCTGAATAAGTTAAAAGAAAGAAAAAAGATCTCATGAACTCATTTCTTTGAGTTGCTTTCGTTTTCCAAATGTAGGTTCACGGTGTTTTATTACTTTCACATTTATTATTATTCCACACACAACAGTAACTCGTGTCTCCAACGGTTAAGTTACTTTAAACTATAATGCTAAAATTCTGGGTTCGATCTCTGTAGTGAACTTAGTTCAAGTAACCTATTATACATCGTTTTGATTAAATGAACCAAATCGATGTGGACTAGATAAACTATACCTGTAGTTGGGGCTAGGTACTTGGACTTCTAACCATAAGTAGCAGGCGAAATGGTATTTCAGACGACACCTCAGTAGGTGGTTCAGATATTGTAATTACGTCACAGTGATTGTAAATAAATATAGGTAAATTAAATTTCTTCGTCCATTATAGCAAGATTGTGATACTGCTGTTCGTGTTTTCGTTTCTTTGTGGCAGAATATTTACTTGCTTGGAAAATTGTATTTATTAATATAAAGAATAAAAGATAACCATATATCCAGTATTAGAAGTAAGAACATGCTATACTTTTCGTATAGTGTTTGAAATCTTTAGTAAATGTCGGTGCTTTGTCATCGTTGTTCAGACACTGATTTTCAGTATCTGTTGTTTTTGTATAAAATAAGTGGCCTACACAGCTAAGGTTTCTTGGCTTAAAAACGACGGCACTGAAAAATGAACGTGGCTTTTTTATTTAAAGTGTTTGTCAACTGACGTATTTCTTTACATGTACCACACGTGATTGCTCACAACAAACCAAACATATCTAGTTAACCCTATTGTTGACCCTACTCAGGTCCAAAGAGAGGAAGGCAAATAGATAGGTGTAGATTTGGTAACAATAGGTCCATTAGTTTTTCAGTTATAAATGAACACGAAGACTTGTCAAATAATGGTTTAGGTTTTCTTATTTTTGGTTGGCATCCATAAATCTTATACATATTGTTTCTAATAATTAAAACATCCGATGATATTGTGTATTGTTTTTTTTACCAGTTACCGGTCCAAGTTTCATATATTTTGCACTTTCTTGTTTCATAATTTCCACATTATATTTTTGTAAACAGTAGTCATAAATAGTGACTTAAGATGGAAAAAAATGTGCACGGTTTTGACTTAACATACGATTTTTTGTGTCATGTTTAAACACAAGTTGAGAACATGACTTAAAACATGTCTTGTGGTGTTTTATTGGAGACATTCTGTTTGTTACATTTTGTCCGTTACCTTTCTTCACATGTACTATCATATAAGATGTTTTCTTAAGTCTTTCTGTACATAAAAAAGTAACCTCTAGCTTGGAAAAAAAATTGTTTTTAGTATCCAAAGTAGAGCCGAACCAGACAGAATCCAGCTATACCGGTACATTTCACTATTTTGAGCAGAACGTTGTTACGTAAACATGACCATCATAAAACTTCTATGTTTAGCTGTAGTGTATCTTTCAAGAGATAGCTTACTTGCGAATTAAACATATATATAAAAATTGGTTTTATACAACTTATCAAGGTTGTTACTCTAAACGAAGTTCGCAAAACTTTTTTTTATTATTAATAATCACTTTATTTAAAACTAATGTTATAACAAAAGTTTATTTCAACCAACTAATATATTAAAGAAAAATCAAATATATATTTTAGTATTTTAAAAGTAATGTATCGGCAAAATATCTTTTAATTGTCAAACTTGTGATTGTGATTCCAGATCAAAGGCTTAACGTTGAATACTGGAACGTTTAGAATATTATGCACATATAGGAAAAATACCCACCAAAGTATTAGATTGTTTAGTGTTTTTTTCCTTTTCTTTATAACCCGGATGATGTCAGTTCCACAACTAACAGATACAGTGGCATTGCTGAATGAGCTAGAAAACTATTTTTATAATGATTTGTTTCTGTTTTTGAATAAACCATTCACTCAACCAAAACTTTAGTCTCGTCTGTTAGGCCTAAAAACCTACATTGCTTTGTCACTTCGGTATAAACGATTACTGTAACGTATCAAAAGATGATAAATAACACGATTGTCGTTAAACATGTTTATAAACTGAAATAAACATCTGCAGTTTTATTGCTTTCATGTGTGGTGAACTAATTACCCACGGAGAATTAATTATTTAGCATGGTTAATATAATAGTAACTGAGCATTTGTACTAACAGTAGTGTGTGACATATTTCCTTCATCTGCGTGTGTTTATATTGTATTTCATTATAAATTCTGAGCGTGTTTACAACATGATGTGTCATATTGAGAGGGTAATAATAATGTAAAGTAAGGATACGAGAGTTATTGTTTGTACGTTTTGTAAGAACTCGACCGTGGGTTTTCTATAAATCCAGCATTTTTAACACTTCAGGTTTGGTCACTTCAACTAAGTGACCCTAGTTGGATTTATTTAGAAAGTGTCTTTAAAATTCTAAGCTTTTCGCCGATTGGAGTTGTTTAATTTTCTTCAACACTTAGGATAATTTTGTATGTAGTAGGATAAACAAGTGTGGTGAATTGTAAATTATGTTAGTGTGAAAATATATGTGGTTCGTTCATTTTATTATACGGTATAGTGGTAAGATATTAATTGTGTGTGATTTTATAACCGAAGTGTTAGTTTCTGTAACAATTTTCCATTGATGTGGGTGCATATGTAATTTTTTGAAATAAATTTGTAGTTCAATAATGTTCAAGATTTAACTTTGAGATTTTAAACCTAAAAGTAAAGTGAACCAAGATCACGACTTTAATCGAATGCTGTTTTTTCTTAAAGGAAACTTGATAAAAAAACGGGACCTTATATTTGGTGAAACAATAAAGTGTAAATTTATCATTAATTTCTTCTTCAAAAGTTTCAAGTGTGTCTAGTTTATCCCCAGATTTCTATGTACGTTATCAAAGTAAATCATTAATGGTAGAATGTCCCCGTTGGAACAGTTTATGCTTATAATGCTGAAATTCGGAGTTCATTTTCCTGGGATGTACAGACAGTCTATTTCAAACAAACAACAAAATAATTAATAATGGAAATAATAATATTTAACTTATACTAGCTATTAGTTTTATAAAATGTACATATATAACAAATGTACGAGATACACGTGCAGATTACAATCACTTTCATTATCAGCTAGTTCTAAAAATTATATCAGATGGATGGTTAAGGAACCAGAAAAGAAAAGGTGATATTTTTGGAGGCTTGTAATTGAATTTTAGTAGCTTTAGAGCAGTAATGTAAACAAGAAACGTGTGATGCTTCGAAATAATTGTGTACAATTTCTGATGGTGTTAACAATTCTGTACAATAATTTAGATTCAAATTGTGCTGTACACTATCTGGTGGTGGTTTTACTACAATGTGTAAAATGAATTGATATTAAAGTATCTTGAGAAAATATCGTTAGCGTGGTATTATTTGTGTGTTTTTGGGTCCAAGTTTATCTCTGGTAAACATTCTGTAAAGAAGAATAGACAACATCTCTAACTTTGCAGTATCAGTTGCTACCGATACAACTTCATTAGATGGAACTTTGTTTTTTATCTCGTACATTGTTTTGTTCGATAGCTAATGGTACTCTAACGCATGGTTTTTCATACTATGTTCCGCCATAGTTATCTGGGGCTCCGCGAGGGATTTTTAAAATGTTAATATTTTTTCCTAAAACTATAAAATTGAAGCAGATTACACTGTACAAAAAACTAAAATATATCTTTAATATAACAAGTTTATCGCGTATTGGGCCCTTTAATATTTTAATCTGCCTAACGCCAGACGATTTTATTTAGCTTAGGGGAAAGTTCTCGCGGTCTCAATTAACTTCGACAGTGAAACTACTGGTTCGTAGTAGATATGGTACTATCTCAAGATCGCATGTGTCATTATAGGTGCGAAATAGCCTAGTAATTTTCGTGTGAAACATCGATCAACCTTGGGTAGTGATGCCAATTGTCTTTTAAAAGCCAGATGAGGATTAGCGGCTAAATCTCGAACGAAATGAAACGTGATGTCATAGCTGAAAGTTGTCCAAATTTGGAACATTGTGATGCAATTAGATGCAGTAGCAATTGTTTTACTTTCAAAGTATATTTATGTGAAGTTTAATGACATTTATGACAATTATAATTAGTAATTGTTAAGTTAGGTTAGATTCGTTGTAGTTTAATTGGACAAACTTGGTACCAATGAACTATATGACGTCATATGTCCCCACGAAGTCAAGTTTCGTTTTGTATCAAAACGGCTGGTATGGTTATTAACACTTTCATTGAAAAGTAGAGAACAACGTGTCGACTTTCCTAGGTCATCTTCAGGTTAAGAAAGAGAAAGTGTTTGAATGTGACCGTTGATGGACACGTCTTAGGGACGAGAGTATAAACGGGTACCGGATTGTAGGGGGCGTTGCAAGTGGATGTTAGGTTAATAATTAATATAGGTATAAAAGTGTTCCTTTCAGGGGCGTAGGTCCTGGGGGATGGGGTATACATCCCCCTTCACTTTAGGGGGGGTATGGTGCATACAATCATCCCCCCCTACAGTTTAGTCTGTTGAATTGTTTTATTGCATCACAGGCCTACAAATTGTGTGTTTGTTCTTGTGATTCTCGTGTTATTACCAATCGAATTACATAATTAGGCCTAGATGTAGGCTTTTTCAGTAGCCGAAATGTACATTTTTAATATAGGCGTGCTTCTAAGCTTTACGATCTAAGCGATAGTTCGTAAGTGTCAGTTAGTAGGCCTAAGTATACATGCAAGTGTCGTGACAACATGATTACTCTGTGACTGCATGTTAACAGCTTTCAGGTCCACATAAGTGGTTGCAAAAATCATCTCCCCCATCGGGTGTAAAAAATCCACGCCCCTGGTTCTTTTATATTGGTTTAATTTTGGTTTTATTTGCTGTATAAGTAGGGCTTCTTTGATTTTGTGTTCGTTTATATACGTTTCGCTACTTAGTATCTGAGCGTTTTCTATGGTTATGTTGTGTTTATTTGATTTGCAGTTTTCTAAAACATGTGAAGATTTTTTAAATCTAGTTTCCAATTTTCTGCTTGTTTCTCCAATACAGAAGTCGTGGCAATTTTATAAATTATGTTGGTGTTGTGTTATCAGTGTAATTTTTACATAATATAAACTTTAGTTTTGTACCTGGTTTTTGAATAAATTTAGTGTTTAATGGAATGTTGTGTTTTATTAGAAGTTTTTTTTTCCAAATGTTGTTATTTTTTCACTGATGTCAGGAGCATATGGTATGGAGCAGTATAAGGTTTTGTAGTTTGTTGTATCTTGGGATTTATAGTTGTTTGTCCAGGTGTATGCGTGTAATTTTTTCCACGGTTTTTTGAAGAAATTTGTTGATGTTGATGAAGTGTTTTATTTTATTGAGTTCATCATTAATTTTATCAGGTGAACATAGTTTTGTGTTTGTGTTTATTTGGTTTCTTAATATGTTGAGTTTTTGTTTTGTTTCATGTGTTGAGTCCCAGAATATGTATAATCCAGTACGGGTGATTTTTCCGTGGATTCATATTTTGAATTATAACCGATATATAATTTATATATCGGTTCTAGTGACCTTGAGGTTAAGAAATGCTGTTTGGTTAGTTTTTTCCTATCCACAGGTGAACTTAATGTTGGAATGTATCGAGTTAACGTGATTGAAAAATTAAGGGTGTGTTATGTAGGTGTGATTCTAGTAATTGTATCAACATATCTAACAGTATAGTGTTGAGTGTAAGGATGAACTGATCACTTCTGATTCAACCTGCGTCATAAAAATGTTGGATAGAACTGGTGACACGGGATTTCCCATACTAAGACCATTTATTTGTAGGTAGTTTTGTTTATTGAACATAAAGTTAGTTTTGGTAGTAGTGAGTTCTATCAGGTTGCTAACTGGTTGCTGGGAATGTGTATCAATGGGTTTGGGTCTTTGATGTAATGTTCTAAAGCATGTTTAATTTTGTTCGTGATTTAGATGCACGTCAGATCTGGTTTAATATTTTGTTTGGCTTAAAATTTTCGGTTAAAAAACAAAGAAAATGTTAAAATAATATGTTACCCTTTTCTTTTAGAAAAATATATTATTCTAGCGGCCTAGCCTTTTTACCAGGAATCTTTTATTTGTGACTTCGTTATAGCAACACTGATCTCAGGTCAGCATGTCATTGTATGATAATAAAACTCAAGTGCTTGACTGATCTCAGGTCAGCATGTCATTGTATGATAAAACTCAAGTGCTTGAACGAGTTTTCATTAAGAAGCTATTTTGTGTCCATGAAAATACTTTTGAAGTGCCAAAAACATAAGAATGCGTTTTTAGATAAATTAATAATTAGTTGTCACTTATAATGGATAAGTGGCTGAATATCAATAATAAATCTGATACGAGTAAAAATCTTCCTAGGACTAATATGAATTCATCGGCGTTATCGTCGTCTGCAAGCACTTCAACACAGGATGATACAAGACGTACTGAAACAAGAAATAAAACAAAGTATGATGAAAGTTTTATTTAGATGGACAGGTAATGAAGATGGACCTAGTGGGTTGTGTGTTGAATGTGGAACAGTGTTGAGTAACAGTACTTTGCATCCAGCAAAGTTAAAACGGCATCTAGAAACCAAACACTCCCAATTATAAAATCCAACTTCCGAATATTTCAAAATAAAATGTTTGTAATTAAATGCGCGAGCGAGCGAGCGAGCTCATAGATTGTTTGAAGCTAGAGATTTGGGGCGTCAGCCCTTATTTTCCTTCAGGTTTCTACGCGATATTTAATTTATTGTTGGTTTACACATAGACGTAGGCCTGATATTCGTAATAAAAAGATAAATTCAAGTCTTCTATATTTAGTGTTTGTACTTTTAACAGATGTACAGCACACTCACAAAGCATTCTCGGTTACACTAGTACAGGTGTGTATGTTATAATTTTAACGCATCTCTTCCGACGAGGGTCGAATAACAATGTGTATTTGGCTACAAATAAGCCAAGAAAAGTAGAGTACCAAACGCAAGCTTTATATAAATATAAAACGCACGAATATAAACACATACATAAAAGAAGTGTGCTTTGAAAGTCAAGACAACGCGAGTGTGTTACAGAGTTGCGTTTTTTGGTGTGTGAAAATCGTTACAATATAAGCATAATATACTTGTTACGAAGAGATAATCAGCATTTAAAATTGAGAAAAGGCTTACAAAGTGTAATTATGTTAAGACAAGTATTACAAAATACATTTGTTTATTTGAAAGTGCATTTTATTTTACACGAAATATTTATAAAACATCAACACTAGAACAAATCACAATTATAATATTTCATTAAAAAACAAGACAGAACTTTAGAACACTATAGCAGAATGAGAGGAATAAGTTAAGCCTTTTGCTCATATCTAATTACGTAGTGATTTGAACTCAATGTTGTAAAAGTCTTTGGAAGGGAGAGAAAAGGGGTGTAATACTATTTGTATTTAAAAACGAAACCAGTTAGGAAAAAATTTAATAATTCTTCCAATTACTGGTTGCGTTTAGTATATACACAAGGAAAAGTAAATGAAAGACAAAGTAATAATTACAACTAGATAGTACCAGTTCTACACGATGTAGAGATACTTGAATTTTCCGTTTAAAGTGTACATCCAAAAGTAAAAATCCACAGCCATTTCATTGACGAAATATTACATAGAATTAGACATGGGTGTAAAAATAAAATTACTGTCTATAGGATGCTTTTATTCTAACTTGTGCAGCGTCTCGAGGTTCCCAAACTACAGTTTCATTCTTCCAAGCACACTGTCCTGACAAGTACCTCAGCCACGGAATATGGGTCGCAGTTTGAAGATGGACGTCTATCTTCCAGGTATCCTTTACGCTCCTCTGCCACTTGCCGAGGGATACGGATACTAGCCCCTCGATTAGCCACACCTGCAGAGAAGTCGTGGATGCTTGATGTTTCATGGCGCCCTGTAAGTCGTCTTGCGTTGTCCTTTCCCTCGTTTGGGTCATACGCACGAATGTGAAGTTCGTGCTTGTTAGCTAATCGCTCAATGGCCTGTTCGATCACACTAGAGTGAATAACGGATGAATTTCAATATACGTCTTAAAAACAAACAAGACCGCTTTTCCAGTTAAGAAATTTTAAACAACATTTCACCTATAAAACGAATCCACTATAAGCTACATTTTTAGCATTTCGTCTTAAGTCCCGTGTACTTTTAATCAA
Organism: Tachypleus tridentatus; assembly: GCF_004210375.1. Classification (NCBI taxonomy): domain Eukaryota; kingdom Metazoa; phylum Arthropoda; class Merostomata; order Xiphosura; family Limulidae; genus Tachypleus; species Tachypleus tridentatus. The sequence goes on from NC_134828.1 coordinate 5,657,266, forward strand.
CTACAATATGACATCGGAAAATGTTTGTTTTAGCCTCCATGTTAAATTGTTATACAAATATGAAATTCAAATTAGGAAATTTAGATCTATTCTTGCCAGATAAAGTGGAGTACATGTAACTTACGACAAGCCATCCTCTTCCCTCATTCCTTTGGTGCTAAAGTTCGTGTGCGCACCAGCCCCATTCCAGTCACCTGGTATTGGCTTGGGATCGAAAGAAACGACTACACCAAAATCTTCAGCTACCCTATGTAAGATAAATCTGGACATCCAGAGGTCATCTCCTATGGTTATTCCTTCACAGGGCCCAACTTGGTATTCCCACTAAATATCCAATTAAAAAGTAACTAGTAATGTGGGTAGCACTTAACTTGCGTGTTAAAAACAAAATAAAAACACGATTTTATTCAAACACCAAGATTGATTCGTCAGGTGGAAAACCAAGTTTGTTATGCATATGACAAAATTCTTTAGTACGATTAATGTGAACTTTAAAACTTAAGAAAAAGAGCATTCATAACGTAAACTTCGACTCCGGAACAACAGGTTACGAACTTTAAGTGGAAGGCTTTTCATTTTCAATGATCACCCAACAGTAAAAATGTCAAATCCTCCCTATTGTCAGTGTAATAAATTCTAGTTGCGTTAAATTTATTACTGTAAAAAGATTTGATTATAAAAACTTTCTTGGAAATGTTATTTACTAAACGTGTATACCGCAAGGTTTATCGTACAATTATATTCTTATTTAAAATTTATAAAGTTAAAATAAATGCAAAAACTTTTGTTTTTCTAATTCCAAACATTATGGACCAGTTTGTTTTAATTTAAATATTAACGCTAATGATGAATAAATTCCGAAACACCTATTTAAAAAAAAAAAAAAAAAAAATTGATGTTTTTGGTGTTAATGTGCAATATGCATGAAAAAATTATCTTGTACTAGCTATAGTTACCATAAATAGTTACTTCGACACTGATTTCAACCGAAGTTAAAAACACACGTTCACTGTCAAAGGTCAGTTAAGTTTTTTCACGTGTTTAAGTGTTGATCTATTTAACTTAATCACTACCTGAGCAGGCATCACTTCAGCATTGGATCCGGCTATGTTGATACCAGCATACATACAAGCTCGATAGTGCGCTTCGACTACGTCCCTGCCGTACACTTTGTTAGCGCCTACACCACAGTAATAGGGGCCTACGAGAAATAAAGTACAAGTCAAATGCAGAACAAATATTTGAAATTACTGGAGAAATTCTTTAAGAGTACACCAAGCCATGTTCGTTCGGTAACTGTTATTATTTGGAAGGGGAAGACGATATCCAGTTACGGTTGTTTATTTTTAACGTTACATTAGTCTTAAGTTATCTTAACACCCTGTCTATAAAGAGTTTCAAACAATACGATAGCTCAATGAGACTGAAAGAAAACAAGTATAGTAATCATTCCTAGGGTCCTGTTGTTAAAACAATTTAGGGTATGAAAAGTTTTATTTAAACTGGCGAATCACGAGCCAATAAGCCTGTGAAGTAGATATGAAAATACACGTTGATGGCGCAAACTTGCGGGTTTTGGCCGTACGACGATTTACCTTTGTTTCTTATAAGGTGCATTTTACGCCCCCAAATATTTAACGAGGTATCACGCGGCTGTACTTGCGTAATAGGCTTTAAAGTACGCAACTGATTTTAGTTTTGTCGCCGAAAAGTTTAAAAGTGTTTAAAACCGAGAGGCTTAAAAAGTGTTAAAAAGACAAGTTAACACTTATGGTTAACATTAATTTGTTCATTGCCGCTCGAAATAGAGTGTAAAAATATTAGTGTTAAAGCTGTAATTTAGTGTACTATATAGCATTTCATAGAACTTTGTCTTTCATTGTCTGGTCCAACCTAAAAGTTCCGATATTGAAAAGTTTAGTAACATAGCGTTACACAAACTTCAACCATTTGATGGGTATCTGAATCCAGATTGTTTATTTTATTAAAGTAACTCCTTCAGTATATTATTTTCACTATATAAAGAACTGTAGCAATTTGATACCGAAGGGAAAAAGGTAGTCGGCGGTATATACAGAGTTCACTAGAGGGTATGGAGAACAAAGGATTCTTCATTTGTTAGAACAGCCATTGACCCTAGTTAACTTCCTGAATGAAGAGCAGGAGTGGTCAATATGACGCTTACATGCTATGACAGAATAAAGTACAGCAGTTACATTAAGTGCTTGAAAATAGAATAATTGTAGAAAAGTAAGGAAATCTTTTGCAAATCGTAATAGAATTATTAATGTAAATTAAACGATTATCTGAGAGTATCATTATCAATAAATATAAAGCAGATTTATTAAATAGGAAAATAACATACCCTGAGGACCTGGGAAACCGTTCTTGGGCCAACCAAACGGATGCTTATCTTCGTCCAACAGAGTATATTCCTGCTCGATTCCAAACCAAGGGTGCTGAGCCTTGCATTTTTCCATGACTTGGACACAAGACCACCTTTTGTTTGATTCTGTAGGCTTATGGTTATATTTGTAAGTCTCGCATAACACAAGCTTATTGCTGCCGCCACGAAAAAGGGTCCCTGTAGAGGGCGACAGGGTGAAGGTAGATGTCAGAGTTAGATCCTTCTGCCTGGTAGGTACTAGAGCCATCATAGTTCCAGATGGGTAGTTCTAAGGGTTTAGAAAAAAAAAAAAAGGTTCGATTTGTAAGATACAACGTTGTACAATATTACTTTGCAATCCAACTAGGTATAGGTAACAATTGCTCCTATAGGCTACTTTATTCCCCCCCCCCCCCCCCCCCCGTGTGGAGGAAGTTTATTAGTTAAAATTTATAGCGTTACTTTTAATGGATGCGAGTTCTTGAGTAAAGTTAAAATTATGATTACGTTACAGACGTTTGTTCCGCAATACCTTAGAAATTATAAAAAATGATTCAAACATTAATGTATTTAATGCAATCATCTATTACACGTCAAACAAAAATATTCTGTTAAAATACTATTTATAGCATGGATAAGGATATGAGTTATAGTCTACGTTATTTCAATAAGGCACTGGAAGCCTGTAGTTTTAAATCAAAACAAGACTAACTCACCATCAGGATGTTTGGGAATAAAGTTAACAGACTTCGTTTTGGCACGTACAGATTCCCCAGTGCCATCAATCCACACGTACATACACTGCACTTTGTTCTCGGGTTGAGGAAGGCTCAGGTATTTCATCAAGGTCTGTTTATTTAGCATTGTGGAATTACCGTAATACACAGCCATGTTCGTTACCTGAAAAACGTTAAAAAGTTAATGTAAATAAGGGATTTTATTATTTCTCTTTAAAGAGAAAAGACAGCAAATAAAATGCAAAAATAATAGAACAATGGATAGAGTTGTTCAACTTTATTTGTTGAATGGTCTAAGACACGAGAGTGGAAGTCCAATAACATTGATATTAAGTTCATCCGAAAATCCTGGTTGTAATATGGGTACCAAACTATGTAATGAAATTCAGTATGCCAAAAAAGGTGCAGTTAAGACTTCTCAAAAGAAATATTACAGTAAGCCGTTGTTGTCCCGACTAATAAACCCGTATAAAGACAGCTTAAGTTCAAATAGTCATCTTTTCAAATAAAACCTTATTCATAAAAAGATATCGGTGAATAATTTGCTCTTACACAAGTAATTTTAAGCTCCCAAATAAGACCTATCATAATTTATACCAAGGATGATTAGAGACGCAAGTCTTATTTATGGTAATTTACTAGTTTTACGAAGTCACCCAGTAGAGTAGGGGCGGGTACACTTGCGCTCGGACGCAAGTACTCACAATTTAAATATTTTTACTTGGAGAAAATAAGAAAGAACGGGTAAATGTTGACGTTATTAATCACTTGAGTAAATTTTGATTTGAAGCAAATTTTCCCGAGTTCGGGCGCCACAGCATAGTAGAAATAGGTCATCAGTGGTACCGAGTCAGTCATACGCTGTCCTAAAGAACAATATTAAAAAGTTAGGTAGTCAACTAACTGATGAATACTTACAGTTTTATTAACATTATTTTAATAATAATAATAATAATAATAATACATCACAACTAGAATCCCGATTTAACGATGGGTAAACTGGCGTTAGAACTTGAAGTATACATAGAACCTTGAGCTAACAAACTTATACTGGAAGATTGTTAACCATTTTCATTCTTAACCACAAACGGAAATAAGTTTAGGATTTTAAAATTTAAATCAGTGCTTTGGAATAAGTCAGATTAGCAAAGAAAATTTACCACTAACTGAAGTCACAAACTTAGTAACTGGGTCTGGACAACGTTGAGGGGAGGATTCACTCTTCATTTTGTGGGCACACACACACACAACATATAGTATGTAGGGAACAAGCCAGTCTTTAAAACGTAAGCACATTTTGTTGAAGGGGGGGGGGAATGCTGCAGTGGTGGCTAAGACACGTTTTGGTGAAGCTTCAGCCCATTACATACTCTCTATCTCAAAAATAATAAACTAGTAAAACCAAATACTATAGTTTGTTGTACAGGTGGGGTACAATTTAGAACTTGCTTCTATTGAAACTATTTCGTTAAGACTCACGGACTTACGATAACAAAGTTCAACTAATTATAAAATTTCAGGAAGTGTCGATTGTTTTAAGTATCAATTACAAAAAAATGTATCTACCCATGCTTCGTTCTTTATTTACGAACTCCGATTAATACTTACAATAAATATTATTATCTTTATCTAACCTTACCTATCAGCCGTAATAATACAAAGTCCAGGTAGTAACGATAACCAGCCCTCTCTCTATCTCTTATAAGAGAAGTATAATACCAACGTCTCAATTTATATTGCGTCTGAGAACAGGAACACCCGAGGACAACAGCATCATTAAAGGCACGTGCATTATCACGTGACAGATTAGCTTCCTAATTGGTCAAAAGTATCAACTTTTAAAGAGTGCTTATTGCAAATTCGAACGATAGATTTAAGTGGACGACATAATACATATTGAATTTTAATTAATATGTGCGTTTTTATTGGAAAATATCAATAACAAGAAGGAATGTTCAGCAATGTTTCTCTTTGAAAATAACATTGTTTGTTTGCTGTGTGAATCTCGCGCAAAGCTACACGAGTGGCTATCTGCGCTAGCCGTCCCTGATTTAGCAGTGCAAGACTAGAGGGAAGGCAGCTAGTTATCACCAACAGTCGCCAACTGTTGGGCTACTCCTTTACAATGGAATAGTGGGATTGACCGTCACATTATAACGACACCACGGCTGAAAGAGCGAGCATGTTTGGTGTGATGGGGACTCGAATCCGCATCCCTCAGATTACGAGTCAGGTGCCTTAACCTCCTGGCCACACCGGGCCCAGATGTTATGAAACACACTCATAATGTTTTGTTTTATTATTTCATTAGTCCACTATTTTGAAATTTTATTTATTTTATGCGTAACTCGAAATAGTTTGCATAAATAGAAAAAAAAGGGAACTTAAGAAGAATCGTTGAAATCTCACGATAACTGAGATATGTTCTAGTTTCAGAAATGCTGCTAATTTTCTCAATCCAGGCCCGGCATGGCCAAGCGTGTTAAGGCGTGCGACTCGTAATCTTAGGGTCGCGGGTTCGCATCCCCGTCGCGCCAAACATGCTCGCCCTTTCAGCCGTGGGGGCCTTATAATGTTACGGTCAATCCCACTATTCGTTGGTAAAAGAGTAGCCCAAGAATTGGCGGTGGGTGGTGATGACTAGCTGCCTTCCCTCTAGTCTTACACTGCTAAATTAGGGACGGCTAGCACAGATAGCCCTCGAGTAGCTTTGTGCGAAATTCTAAAACAAGCAAAACAAACATTCTCAATCCAAACCAGTAGTGCCATCTGTTGGAGAAATTACTACAATCATAAATTAATTATGAAAATCCTTATAATTTTGTCGTATCAAAACAAGTTGATAAAATCAGACCTTACGCCTTTTTGAACAATGTACTTTGAGAAATGTTTGTGCTTTAATTATACCAACAAAACCAGACTGTCCTGATATTCCCAAACTTTCAAGTGTGAAGAGGGATAACCTTTTACAAAGCCATAGGTTTATACTTTCTTTAACAAACCTGTTTTTCGTTTTATTATTAAATAAGAAGAGGTATATTTTTGTTTAAGCATTTTAACGTAGAGAAAAGTCCGTGTATTGTATTCTATATAGGAGTATATTTTTTGACGAGATACTCTAACAGGCAATTGTAAAATCGCTAAATGTTTACGTCTGCGGTGGATCAGCGGCAAGTCTGAGAGCTTATAACTGTAAAAATCATGTTTCGGCAACTGTGGAAGATAGCTTTGTGCTTAAAGACAAACCAGTGAAATTTTATTTATAAAACTACTCGTTAAATATAGCAAACACACTAAAACGTCAAAGATAAAATACGAACATATCATTGGTTTATCTTTGTCATGATTAAACTGGTTATTTATGAAAAAGAATCAGTAAAACGCATGCTGTCATTTAATAAATATTCAATAATGTTACTATAATTTCCGTTAACATCGTATAATTATAATTTAAGAAAAATACATCATTCCGAAAACCAGTTTTGGTTTTTAGAGCAAAAGTACATTATGCTATTTGTTGTGTCCACTGCAAAGAATCAAACCCTGGGTTTTTGTGTTGCAAGCCAATAAACGTACTGCTATCCTACTGTGGGACTTCCAAGGACTATACCTCCCACAGAACAGGATTTCTTAAAGGTGTGAGAGGATCGCGAACAGACTAACATAAATGAGTTCCTCACAAATTTGCCAAACAAAAGTTAAGAACCCGCGCGTCATGTGAAAAACCTCTGATGTTCGGCTTTTCCTTCGATATAAGATCCATTATTACCAACTAACCAAGACAACCACAGCTCAAGAACTATTTCTCGATAGGTAGGCAGACATTTAACTTAAGTACCACTGTTTTGTGTGTTTCTACACCGGATATCCTATTTTTCAATATTTCAAAGCACAACTTCATTATCAACATTTCCAATATTTCGAAGCATAACTTCATTATCAACACTAGATGTAATCTAATCATCATCTGAACAGATTGAAAGAGTTTTATGAACTGACGTACACCATATGTTTTGCTCGTCATAACTAAGTTTTAACTTTTGGTTGGAATTCATTCAACATCCAATTTAAGCATTACCTCTGTATCATAAAACAAATTCCAAACATGTTTTATAATTTCATTTTAGATTCAATTTAATCGAATTTCTGTTATTTTAAGTTAATAAGAAATAATCTAAGAGTCAAAACTATAGCATTTAGTTTTTGACAATACATGAAAGAAAAATCTACTTACCTTACGTCTCTGTCACGTAAAGGATGAAATATTAAGAATAATATAAGTAACTGGGTTTCTCTGTTGAAGGGTAAATAATTGGATAGAAAATCTCTTTGATACGCTTTATTCATAGATGCTTACTCTTTTTCCCCAGTTTGAAACTCTACTGCAGTGAGCTATGCAGCATCTAATATACGTGGAAGAAAACCGTTCACGTGATAACACGCGTATTATTCGTTACTTGGGAGCGCATGTTGTAAGAGGCAGCTACTCGTTCATTGGACAAAATGAAGTAAGTGTTTTCCTAGTTTGTTGCTAGGCTGCTGGTAACTTCCATTGCTATGAAAACGAAAAAAAAAACAAAAAAAAAAACATAAGGCTTATAGTGATTTTTAATCAATAGTACCGTAACCCGCAACCGGTATGATTACGTAAGGCGTATCTGCAACAGTTATACACTCTGTGTTGTGTAAAATCACAGCCACAGCAAATCAACCTGAAAACAATATTTCATTAAATCACATCATAATATTTGTTTCATTAAAGCATGTTTACCGTTTCATTTATCTGTATAATCATATCCTCAGTTAATAAAGCAAATAAACCTGAAAACGATATTTCATTAGATAAGATTTTTTTATCACGCTGTTTCTTTTATCAAGTTGTTATGTCATTTATCTCTCATCCAATTTCAGGTACGGAAATAATTTCTTATGTTTAGTATTAGCACGTAGGAGTCGACTTCAAAAAAGTGAAGTACCATTCATAAAGTTTTATTTTATATTATTAGAAACATATATTTATGAATTATTGCTTTCTATACGTGTGTATAAATATACTGTCTTCTCACATATGGCGGCAGTGGTAATTTTCATTACTGGTAAAGGTATTCAAATCAGCTTGTACATCAAATAATTTTGTAGGTCAAGTTGTGTTGAAAACACATACTATTTATTACAATGTAGGTTTCTGCACACATATAATAACTATTTAAAATGAATAATTTTGAATTATTAGTTCATAGTTATATAGCTTTCATTAAAAAATATGACAATTTGTATAAAATTACTTACTCTCGTAACCTGGAAAAACAACTCCAAACCACCGACGAGCCTAGCCTATGAACCTTAGAGCCACATTATGAAAACAAGTGACGACAAAGATAAATAGCGATATAGTACAGCTCCAATGACCACATATTTAGAGACTTTCGTTAAAAATTCCTCCAACAGTGAAGTACCATATTTTCTTTTGCACTTTTTTATTTATAAAAATGTGTTGTTTTTTTACATTATAATTTAGAATATCTCATTGATTTATGGATATCGTTTAATAACAACAGGTTTTCTGAGAGAAAAAAAGGCTTAGTTTTCTGGTGCATCTTTTTCAAAATTAATCATAAATAAGTTGTGATATGTTAGTTAATTTAAATTGAGATTTTAGCATTGTAAGTCCATAAACATACCGCTATCTCGCCATGGCGTTCGTCTTCATCTAATTTAGATTTTGTATTTTAATCTTCTAATTTTCTGTTTCGTTTTTCTTGTTCTTTTTTTAATTTGCCTGTTTAATGTTCTCACTTTTATGCTTTCGATTGTTTCATAATTTCTAACAAAATTTAATTTTGTGTAAACAGTTAAATGTTTAACCATAATTCTGTTTTACTAAAATAATTGCACTTCTGACACTAGTGCTTATAACGTGTTTTATCATTTGGAAGGTTCTTTCAGAACATCTGGTAAAAAATAATGCCAATTTTAACAAAAATAATGAAGTATTTTATTTCTCTGTTTGTTACATTCATTTTAAAATAAGTGTAGACCTGAATTTAAAAATAAGCTTTTCAGTATAAACTCTGAAACTACTGTAGGTCTAATAAAATAACAAATTTTAACAGAAATATTATTGATTGATAGCAAACCTTAGTGATTAGCTTACTAAATCACTAACAAAATAACTTTACTAGATCAATCTTCTTCTGATCAACAACTAACCGAACATGGGCAGGTTGTTAAGGTTCTTGACTCAATCCCCGACCTATCAAATAAGCTCGACCTTTCAGCCTTGGGAGCGTCATAAGGTTACGAATAGTGAGGTTGACCGTCATGTTATAACGCCCCCAGGGATGAAAGGGCGAGCATGTTTGGTGTGACGGGGATTTGAACCCATGACTCCTAGATTACGACTGGAGTGACTTAACCACTTGGCCATGCCAGGCCTTCACACCCTGAATACGTTTTTATTATAAATTTTAATTCAGTACTCAATAATTTTCCAATAAATACTCCCGCGACTGAATATTCGTATTTTATAAATAACTTACTAGATTATTACAATATCATTATGATTAGCGAGATATCAGCTCTTTCTATCGAGTATTTAAACATATATTACAACAATGGTGTTTACGTATAATTTACTTGTATTGTTTTGTCTCTTCCAGCACTCGGCATAAAGAAACAATTTACTGAAATCATTTATTTTATCTGTAAAATACAGAGGGTTACATAACCCTAGTAGTAATTAGTACGATTAAGGGCAATATAGAACTTATATTTGTTTGTTGTGTGTCTACATTGTTATGGGCTCTCAAAAAACACGGTCATGGATCTAGAAGCAACTTGGTGCATAAATATATAATTTTAAAATCCGGTAGGTACCATATTCAAATAGGCAGTTCTGAGGTTTTTTTTGTTTGTTTTTAATTTCGTGCAAAGCTACACGAGGTCTATCTGCGCTAGCCGTCCCTAATTTAGCAGTGTAAGACTAGAGGGAAGGCAGCTAGTCATCACCACCCACCACCAACTCTTGGGCTACTCTTTTACCAACGAAAAGTGGGATTGACCGTAACATTATAACGCCCCCACGGCTGAAAGGGCGAGCATGTTTGGTACGACAGGGCTTCGAACCCGCGACCCTCTGATTACGAGTCGATGCCTCAACCATCTGGTCATGCCGGGCCTTTCTGAGGTTAAATATTTAAATGCCAAGGGTGAACAACTTTGCGTAAAATCAGTAACTATGGGTCTTTGAAAAATAATTCCTTCTCAAATCCAATTTGAGCAAGAAGTTGAAAAATGATTTTATTTTATGATATTAAATTAAGCTTGATTAATATTTTTCCTTGCAAATCATGTTGATCTATATCTTAGATAACTACTAAAAAATAGATTATGAGTATTATAATAATCGTTGAAAGTCGTTTGACAGTTAGGCCTACTGTGTGTTGTTGTTTTAATAGGAGTTTCAAAGTATTGCATCATAAGCCAAACCGTTTGGTAACATGCAGTGTGTTAGAAAACAAGAATCATCTTTACGCAATTTGTTATATTCAAGATCATAGCGAATCGTCATTTCTAGTGTGATTACTCAACATAAACGGTGTTGACTGCATGTTTTTGTTAAGTCGTTAAACGGGAGCAAACAACAAAACAACTTTATTATTTATATTTAATTTGAAAGCGCTTGAAAGTGAACTAAAATTTTTATTTTATTTTTTAATTGAACAAGAACTCTATTTTTGTGGGTTTTTATTTTTGTGCAAAATTTTAAGTCTTCGACATGAGACTACTATAAATTATTTTAAATCTTCGACATGAGACTACTATAAACTATTTTAAGTCTTCGACATGAGACTATTATAAAATATTTTAAGTCTTCGACACGAGACTACTATAAACTATTTTTTGTTTGTTTAACACACGCACTGTCATGTTCATTCAATTCGTATAGTTCTTTCGAGGTTCATCCGTGGTTTTCTAAAGGAACGTGCATGCGCTCGTAATCTGAGGGTCGCGGGTTCGCATCCGAGTCGCGCTAAACATGCTCGCCCTCCCAGCCGTGGGGGCGTTATTATGTGACGGTCAATCCCACTTTTCGTTGGTAAAAGAGTAGCCCAAGAGTTGGCGGTGGGTGGTGATGACTAGCTGCCTTCCCTCTAGTCTTACACTGCAAAAGTAGGGACGGCTAGCACAGATAGCCCTCGAGTAGCTTTGTGTGAAAATTTAAAACAAACAAACAAACAAACAAACAAAAGGAACGTGCAGGCCCGGCATGGCCAGGTGTGTTAAGGCGTTCGATTCATAACCTGAGAATCGCGCGAATCCCCGTCGCACCAAACATGCTCGTCCTTTTAGCCGTAAGGGCGTTATAATGTTACGATCAATTCCGCTATTCGTTGGTAAAAGAGTAGCCCAAAAGTTGGAGGTGGGTGGGATGCCTTCCCTCTAGTTTTACACTGCTAAATTAGGGACGGCTAGCGCAGATAGCTCTCGTGTATCTTTGCGCGAAATTAAAAAAATAACAACAAACGAACTAAAGGAACGTGCAACACTGTTGAACTAGTTAACGGAATTGGGGACATTGCGCACGTGGCAAAAGCGTGTTCCTGCGATCTATTTTCGTTGTTTCGTGTTATGAGTATAGTTAGCTAGCTAGTTGCCTTGCCGCAAATAAAGATTTCTCTAGCATGCACTCTTCTTCTTAGAATTAAGATGAATGTTAGCGATAACTTGTTACTTACAGTACTGTAGATTTCTCTATTTGATATTATTCAACCAAACCTGAAATAAGTTTATTTTGGTCTTGTTAAAATACAAATGTGACAAAATTGTACATCTAAAGTTATTGGGTGCCTTCCCCAGTGGCTCAGGAGTACGTTCGGAAAGCTTATAACACTGAAAACAAGGTTTTAACACCCGTGGTGGGCATAGAACAGATAGCTCCTTGTGTAGCTTTGTGTTTTACTTGAAACGAAGTTATCAGGTTTGGCTATCCTGAACTTCAAGTTCTTTATGTCTTCGTGTCCTCAAAAATCCCGGTGGAATATGCCTAGACGTTCTGGATGTATAGTGTCTCAGCGTCATCGAGTTAAAAATTGTTTCTTAGTATAATTTAAATGAATGTTCTGGATGTATATAGTGTCTCAGTGCTTACTATTCGCCTGTCTATTCTGGAGCACAAATTTCTCAGTGTAATCTGGTATGATTTCTGGGTTAACAGTTCATTAGTGTCATTTATCAGAAAATTCTCGACCTAATTTCTTTAGTGTCATCTAGGTATTCTGAACCTTCACTTCCTTAGTGTCCTCCACCAGGATGTGGTGTACCTTGAACTTCTTAGATTCATCTACCAGAATATTCTATACCTGGTGTTCCTTGGTGTCATCTTCCAGGTTACTGTGTACCTTGGGTTTCTTAGATTCGTCTACCAAGTTACTATGTACAATAAATTCTTTAGACTCATCTACCAGGTTATTGTATACATTGAGTTCCCCAGATCCATCTACCAGTACATGATGTACCTTGAACTCCTCACTGTCATAACATAGAATATAATATTTAGGGAATACAAGGGGCCTGTTGGTCCATCGAGGCTGTCCAACCTTCTGAGACAAGCTAAAACTATTAAATAAATAATTTTCTAAAACATTAATGCTAGCCCATATCATTCATATATCTACCAAACTTTCTTTTAAACTATCTCAAATTTACTGCCTCATTTCACAGGCAAACCATCCATTCTAAAAAATAAAATTGTCGTAGTTGAAGACGGCTTCTACCTTATCTAAATCTATATTTGTTTCCCTCTTTCTATAATTCTTGATGTTAGGTATGAAAAATGTTGATTCATCAACACTATCAATTCTTTGTACAATATTAAACACTTCAATCAGATCCTCTGTAATGTTTCTTTTATCAAAATAAAACAATTTAAGAATCTTAGTCTCTTCACTTATCACAGCCACTCAATCACAGATAGCATTTCAGTAACTCTCCTCTCAACCCTAAGGTCTTGTAAATATCGTACTGTAAAATATTGTAAGGACCGTATTAGTCTCTGTGTGTGGATAATATTGTAAATATCATACTGTAAAATATTGTAAGGACCGTATTAGTCTCTCTGTGTGTATAATATTGTAAATATCGTACTGTAAAATATTGTAAGGATCGTATTAGTCTCTCTGTGTGGATAATATTGTAAATATCATACTGTAAAATATTGTAAGGATCGTATTAGTCTCTCTGTGTGGATAATATTGTAAATATCGTACTGTAAAATACTGTAAGGACCGTATTAGTCTCTCTGTGTGGATAATATTGTAAGGACCGTATTAGTCTCTCTGTGTGTATAATATTGTAAATATCGTACTGTAAAATATTGTAAGGACCGTATTGGTCTCTCTGTGTGGATAATATTGTAAATATCGTACTGTAAAATATTGTAAGGACCGTATTAGTCTCTCTGTGTGTATAATATTGTAAATATCGTACTGTAAAATATTGTAAGGACCGAATTAGTCTCTCTGTGTGGATAATATTGTAAATATCGTACTGTAAAATATTGTAAGGATCGTATTAGTCTCTCTGTGTGGATAATATTGTAAATATCATACTGTAAAATATTGTAAGGATCGTATTAGTCTCTTTGTGTGGATAATATTGTAAATATCGTACTGTAAAAATTGTAAGGACCGTATTAGTCTCTCTGTGTGGATAATATTGTAAGGACCGTATTAGTCTCTCTGTGTGGATAATATTGTAAATATCGTACTGTAAAATATTGTAAGGACCGTATTAGTCTCTCTGTGTGTATAATATTGTAAGGACCGTATTAGTCTCTCTGTGTGGATAATATTGTAAATATCGTACTGTAAAATATTGTAAGGACCGTATTAGTATCTCTGTGTGGATAATATTGTAAATATCGTACTGTAAAATATTGTAAGGACGATATTAGTCTCTCTGTGTGTATAATATTGTAAGGACCGTATTAGTCTCTCTGTGTGGATAATATTGTAAATATCGTACTGTAAAATATTGTAAGGACGATATTAGTCTCTCTGTGTGTATAATATTGTAAGGACCGTATTAGTCTCTCTGTGTGGATAATATTGTAAATATCGTACTGTAAAATATTGTAAGGACCGTATTAGTCTCTCTGTGTGTATAATATTGTAAATATCATTCTTATTGTTGACATGTGTCCAAGAAAGTTAAATCTTCAAAGATTTATGAAAAATGGTATGTGTTCTTATTTGATAATAATGGTTAATCACATTTGTTATGCAGCAGAATTATTTAGTAGTTAATGTATATGCTTAAATTAAGTTAGGGAAATATTCCTTAATAATGTTGCCTGCCTTTGTGAATTACATGTAATACAAATAAATATATATACTTGAAAACAAAAACATAACTTTTGATTTATTCAAATAATGGATAACAGCAGATTTGTTTATCGAACTTAGGAACTAGTGTTAAGAGTCCTTTTCAAAACAATTTACTTATGAATTGTCAGGAAATATGATGAAATACAGAACTACTGAATCAGTATTGAATGTTGACACAAGTTGGTACACTTCATGTGCCTCTAGCAACATATCCTCTGCTTCTACTTTGTGAAGTCTGCTTGTCATGGCGGCCTAGCAACGCACTCTGGTGTCACTTCATGCACATATGACATAATCGATCCTTGTATGTTTAATTGTCTCCAATCCTTTCTTCCCTCCCCTGAGGGCAACACACGTTGGCACAACTAGGTCCCCGGGATAAGTACTAATGTCTCTTCGCTTTCTAGAAATAAAAGTAGTGATCAACAGTAATTCCACTCCAAACGTCTTGATACACTTATTTTTTTTTTGGCTAGCTCAGTGGGACAAATTGACGACTTATTTTTTTTAGAAAGTGTATATCACAGGGGCGAAACTTTCGCTTTAAAAAGGAGGAGACATTCCGTGAAACTGAAGTGTATTCTCTAAAAATAAAGGCATTTTTTCTGTTTTAGTGTTTCCCTTTTTATTTGTTATCAAAACATTCATAAATTATAGTAATATAATTTATAGTAATACTTACAGCATTTTAAGACTTTTAAAGAAATAGTTGCATATTTTCAACATAACCAGTTTTCTGTATTACAATATGTAGGTATCAATACAACTTATGAAACAGTTACATGAGAAATACTTTGGTTAACTCGAGAAAAAGAAAATATATCAAATTTTTAATTTAATGACTGACACACGATAGACTTTAGTTGAAACTTTTATCCATTTAATATTTCTTTTGGTTTGAAATTCGCGCAAAGCTACACGAGGGCTATCTGCGTTAGCCTTCTTTAATTTAGCAGTGTAGGGCTAGAGGGAAGGCAGCTAGTCATCACCACTCATCGCCAACTGTTGGGCTACTCTTTTACCAACGAATAGTGGGATTGACCATCACATTATAACGTCCCCACGGCTGAAAGGGCGAGCATGTTTGGTGTAACAGGGATTCGAACCCTCGACCCTCAGATTACCACTTGGCCATACAAAGCTAATATTTCTTTTAAAAAAGGAAAGAAACTGTGTTCCTGTTAGTCTTTGAATAAAAATAAGTTGGATATATTATCTCTCTGTTATGGTACCATGTAAAATGTTTTTGTATCAATTCCTTCTTTTCCACAAATATAAACTTGTGACCTTGATTTACATCGTATGACAATATTAATAATGGTCCACTTGTTATTACAATTCTTGATATGGTATACAAATAAAATAACCATAATCACCGTAGATAAAAAAAAGAAATATCAGGTCATCATTTAAGTAATGTTCGATTTTAAAATCATTTTAAATGCTTTTAATGCTATTTAATCAACAATGTATGTTCCATTATAATTGATTACTTCCTGCCAACGATTCACAAGCTTCTGAATGCCACTTCTAGAAAATTCTTGGGGTTTGGAGGGAAAGAATGTAGAGAGGGTAGTTTTGACATCTTCATGTGTTCCAAGCTCTTTTCATCAAGATAATTCTGCAAACTTTGGATTAGATGATAATCAGATAAGCCAAGGTCTGGAGAATATGGAGGATGTGGAAGTTTTTCCCAGTCTAGCTCTTCAGTCTTTGCAGATGTGATCCTTGCTGTATGGGGCCATGCATTATCCTGGTGTAACACAACACCTTTATAATTGGTTAAAGCAGGCCTCTTTTCTTTCAATGCAACATTCAAGTGTTATAACTGTTGACAAGAAAAGTTTTATGTAATTGTTACGTTGAGTGGCAGCAACTCAAAGTGGATCACACCAACAATATCCCACCAAATGCTTAACAAGACTTTCCTCGGGTGGAGGTCCATTATGAATTGTGCTTTAGCCAGTTTACCTGCAATGAGCCATTGTCTGCAGCTTTTAACATTTTTATAAAATATCCATTTTTGATCTCCAGGCACTAATCTGTCCAAAAAGGCAAGTTATGTTCATGAGAGTGCAGAGAAGTGCAAATGTCCACTCTTGCTCTAAGGTTGACTTTTGTCAAATCATGAGGGACCCATTTTCCAAGTTTTGATATCTTTACAAGCTGTTGCAGATGACGGTGAATTGTTGAATGGATTGAATTAAGCTTCTGTGCTGATTTTTCAACTGTTACAGTGCAATCTTCATCAGGTGCAGCCAGCAGCAAGTTATCATTAAACTCAACAGGATGGCCTGAATCTGGTGCATCACTTAAGCTGTAGTCACCTGATCTGAACTTCTGAAACCACCTTCAACATTTTCTTTCATTGAGAGACTCTGCACCATAAACACCTTGAATGTTTATTATAGTTTCTGCTGCACTAAGAGTTGGCGGTGGGTTGTGATGACTAGCAGCTTTCCCTCTTGTCTTACACTGCTGAATTAGGGACGGTTTGCGCAGATAGTCCTCATGTAACTTTACGCGAAATTCATAACAAACAAACAAACAAACAAACAAGCCTTTAGAAGGAAACACATTACAATGAAATTCTGACAAAACAACTCGTTTTCTTCCGCCTTAGCTTAATATACAAGTAAACTTTCATATTGCCCTTGCAAACCAATGGATAACAAGAAGTATCTCCTTTTACTAAGGAAAATATCAGCTGAAAATCACAGCAGCCTCAGCCTTAGATAAGGACAACTAACAGTAAACTCGCGAGGGACTCAGCTTTAGATAAAGACAACTAACAGTAAACTCGCGAGGGTTTCAGCTTCAGATAAAGACAACTAACAGTAAACTTACAAGGGCCTCAGCTTCAGATAAAGACAACTAACAGTAAACCCACAAGGGCCTCAGCTTCAGATAAAGACAACTAACAGTAAACCCACAAGGGCCTCAGTTTCAGATAAAGACAACTAACAGTAAACTCACAAGGGTTTCAGCTTCAGATAAAGACAACTAACAGTAAACTCACAAGGGCCTCAGTTTCAGATAAAGACAACTAGCAGTAAATACACAAGGGCCTCAGCTTCAGATAAAGACAACTAGCAGTAAATCCACAAGGGCCTCAGCTTCAGATAAAGACAACTAACAGTAAACCCACAAGGGCCTCAGCTTCAGGTAAGGACAACTAGCAGTAAACCCACAAGGGCCTCAGCTTCAGGTAAGGACAACCAGCAGTAAACTCACAAGGGCCTCAGCTTCAGGTAAGGACAACTAACAGTAAACACATAAGGGCCTCAGCTTCAGGTAAGGACAACTAACAGTAAACTCACGAGGTTCTCAGCTTGATTAAAAAGGGCACGAACCTCAAGCAATATATTTTTCAAAATTTGCACCTCCAGTGCTGGAACTGTAGGCCTACTTTGGGATGAACATGTAATTATTCCTGGTCAACTGTGAATATTAGTCCACAACATTATGAGTCTCTCCGGAGGACAAGTTTTGTTTCAAATTTTCTTCAGTCTGGGGAAAAACTCTCTGACCTGTAGATCTGTAGTGTCTATAAGATTTTAGTGTTCAGCCTTGTAATACTACAAAGAAAATATTGTTGCATGTTCAACAGCTTCGGTGGTTTTTCTCATGTGTCACATCTGATTTGGCAGGATATGCAGAGTTGATTAATGATACACAGTGGTCAAACTCATGGTATATCCTTCCTTTGTATAACAAATCTAACTATATTTTCGACACTAACTTCCTATATTTATACTTTTACATTTTTTTAATGTCTTAATGATTTTATACTTTAATGATCAAGAAACTGAAAACAAATTCTGACCTCACTGAATTGCACAACAACAAACACATAACCAAAATAAGTGAAAAAATCAAAACTAAAGATAGATAGAACTGTTGTCTTAAAGAATGAACAAATAGATAGATAGAACTGTTGTCTTAAAGAATGAACAAATAGATAGATAGAACTGTTGTCTTAAAGAATGAACAAATAGATAGGTAGAACTGTTGTCTTAAAGAATGAACAAATAGATAGATAGAACTGTTGTCTTAAAGAATGAACAAATAGATAGATAGAACTGTTGTCTTAAAGAAGAAATATAAACATTTTCTTTTCATACAGTGAGTTTACTAATCAGTTTTAAAAAGTGTTCCTAATGCATTGTCTTACACTAACGGTACAATAAGATCCTAACGTCCACACGGGTGTTATTTAAGACGTCAGTAATATCATGGACATAATTTAATTAATTTATTGATACTTCAAAACAATACAATTAATTCACTAGACAGACGATTCTTGTTTTTCCTTTCTGTTGGAGTCTACATTTCAAACACTCCATGCAAACTGCGCCAGGGTTGAGACAGCTGCATTATAACACGACTTTCTGCATGATTCGTTCTAAGACTTTGTTCGTTGTGATAACTGATTTTATGTTAAAATAAGCAAACAAATAATTAAGCTGAAACATAGCATATCCCCATCACTCGAAAAGTGTGACGAAGGTAATTTGCCCCACTTGAAACTAAGCCTCATGTTTGAAATCAGTTTTATTCAAAGAAGCAAAAGAAAACGCTAAGTCTACATAAACGAACACACGTAAAAAGGCAAATAATATTCAACCCTATATATATATATATAACTATACAGCCAATATAAAAGCCAGTGTGTCACGCTGGATTTAACCAATAGAAGTGGTCTTGCCGTATGTTGTCAAGATGTTATTGTGTCGATATATTATTTGTTGTTTGTTTAGAAATGTATGTATAAATGGCTTTCATCACAAATATCACGTGACAAGAGAAGAACACTGATCTTTAATTATTTACCTAAGTAGCTAAATGGTAGTAAATCTGAAAACAGAGTTTGAATACTCGTAGAGTGCACAGCACCGGTGCCAATGACGTCGCTCGCGCGCAACTGGAAACGACCAAGATTAACTTACTAACAAACAAAATATGATATTACAGTTAACCAGAACGTTATAATTATATAAGAAGGAAATAAATATTATTGTTTTTAATCAACATGTATGCTTGCATTCACTGTGTCAAAGAAAATAAAACGGTAGACAAAATAATGTCACCAAAACATTATGATGAATAACGTACGTGATTGTAGAGTGCAGGTATTTTCCTGTGTAATCACGTGAATAGCAGCTGGTGTGTTAACGTCACCAGTACAGCACGTGATGTCCACGTGTGATGAGTATTATGTATAACAATCACCTACTGATCGTTTCGTAATGTTTGTAGAGCTAAAATTATGTTTCTAGAACGAATGTTTTCTTTACAAAATACTGAAACAAATAATTACTGTTGTAACAAATAACTATAGGCAAAATGTTATGTGTTCCTACAGAACCTTTTAATAAAATTCAATATTTGCTTTCAAACATTAAACTTCAAATTAAAAGGCATGTGTAAGTAAGTACCACTCCACTGTACTGTTACCGTATCGAACTACACTGATAACTTGAATAGCACTAAGTTGATAAAAACGATGCTGATAAACTTATAACTGTAAGGATATATTTTACACACACATGTATATAAGTCAAAATTTCACTTACTAATGACACAATAAGTCCTCCTCAAATGAAATTATTAGGGAAAACACGACTGAATAAATGTTCTAATAGGCGATAGCAGTTTCCAAATACAAAAAGAAACCACTGAATAAATATTTTAATAGGTTATTGTACTTCCCAATTAAAAAAAAACAACTACTGTATTAATGTTTTAACAGGTTATTGTACTTCCCAATTAAAAAAAAAACTACTGTATTAATGTTTTAACAGGTTATTGTACCTCCCAATTTAAAAAAAACAACTGCTGTATTAATGTTTTAATAGATGATTGTATCTCCCAATTTAATAAACAACTACTGTATTAATGTTTTAACAAATGATTGTATTTCCCAATTTTCTCCACTATTTTCCTTAGTAAAATTGTTTACATTTAGTTTTAAGGTGGAAGGATAGTGTTCACAAATATTAATTTTTTCAAGTAGGCCTAACATTAATCAACAAGCAAGTTCTCATTTTTCATGTACTTCTTCCCAAACGTAGTAACTTCACAACTCTTGAAATGGATACATTAAGCACTGTTCATGATCATGTCTACACTGATTTATCTGTACGCTGGATTTATTCTTATAAAATGTTAACCATGTAATATATATGATAAAATCGTTAAACACAATATTACTTCAATTTATTTCAAACTAAAAATAAATTTTAAATATTTCACTTTTTAAAATACGATTTATTCATTCAATAAAAATTACCACAATTACAGCAGTTATGGCATATTGTGTTCAGACACTGTTTCTATACCATGACTGCGTGAAGGCTTATTTTTACTTGACCCTGTTTCTATACCACCACTGTGTAACGGCTAATATTTGCTTAACCCTCTTTCCGTACCACAACTGTGTGAAGGCTCATGTTTTCTTGACCCTGTTTCTATACGACTATTCTGTGAAGGCTTATGTTTTCGTGACACTGTTTCTATATGACGATTTTGTGAAGGCTTATGTTTTCTTGACCCTGTTTCTATTCAAGTATTCTGTGAAGGCGTATGTTTCCTTTACCGTTTTTCTATACGACTATTCTGTGAAGGCCTATGTTTTCTTGACACTGTTAAAATACGACCATTCTGTGAAGGCTTATGTTTTCTTGACCCTGATTCTATAAGACTATTCTGTGAAAGCTTATGTTTGCTTGACCCTGTTTCTATACCACGACTGAGGTAAGGCTTATTTTTACTTGACCCACTTTCTATACCACGACTGAGATAAGGCTTATGTTTACTTGACCCTGTTTCTATACCACGACTGAGATAAGGCTTATGTTTACTTGACCCTGTTTCTATACCACGACTGCGTGAAGGCTTATATTTAATTGACCCTGTTTCTATACGACGACTGCGTGAAGGCTTATATTTACTTGACCCTGTTTCTATACCACAACTTTGTGAAGAATTATTTTACCTAACATTGTTTCTATACCACGACTGTGTGAAGGCTTAATTTGACTTGACCCTTTTTCTATACCAACTCTGGGTGAAGGCTTATGTTTACTTGACCCTGTTTCTATACCACAACTGAGTGAAGGCTTATGATTACTTGACCCTGTTTCTATACAACGACTGTGTGAAGGCTCATGTTTTCTTGACCATGTTTCTATAAGACTATTCTGTGAAGGCTGAGATTTACTTGACCGTGTTTCTATACAATCACTGTGTAAAGGCTTATGTTCTCCTGACACTGCTTCTATACGACTATTCTGTGAAGGCTTATATTTTCGTGACCCTGTTTCTATACGACCATTTTGTAAAGGCTTATGATTTCTTGACACTGTTTCTATACGACTATTCTGTGAGGCTTATGTTTTCTTGACCCTCTTAAAATACGACCATTCTGTGAAGGCTTATGTTTTCTTGACCCTGTTTTTATACGACTATTCTGTGAAAGCTTATGTTTTCTTGACCCTGTTTCTTTACGACTATTCTGTGAATGCTTGTTTTCTTCACCCTGTTTGTACACGCCTATTCTGTGAAGAATTATGTTTTCTTCACCGTGTATCTACACCACGAGTGCGTGAAGGCTTATTTTTACTTGACCCTCTTTCTATACCACGACTGCGTGAAGGCTTAATTTCACCCTTTTTATATACTACCACTGTTTGAACGGTTATGTTTACCTGACCTTGTTTCTAGACTACGATTGTGTGAAGGGTTATGTTTTCTTGACACTATTTTTATACTACAACTATGTGAAGGGTTATGTTTACTTGACCAGGTTTGTATACAATGACTCTGTGAAGGCTTATGTTTCCTTGACCATGTTTATATACCAGGAATGTGTGAAGGCTTACATTTAATTGACCGTGTTTTTATACAACAACTGTGTGAAGGCTTATGATTACTTGACTCTTTTTCAATACAACCACTGTGTAAAAGCTGACGTGTACCTTGTTTCTATACCAGCACTGTGTGAAAAGTTTTCTTTATTTGACCCTCTTTCTACACCACCACTGTGTGAAGGCTTTTGTTTACTTGACCCTGTTTCTATACCACCACCGTGTGAAGGCTTATATACACATTGCCCTGCTTCTATACCACAAGTGTGTAACGACTAATGTTTACTTGACCCTCTTTCTGTACCCCAACTGTGTGAAGGCTTGTTTTCTTGACCCTGTTTCTGTACGACTATTCTGTGAAGGCTTATGTTTTGTTGACCCTGTTTCTGTACGACAATTCTGTTAAGGCTTATGTTTCCTTGACACTGTTTCTATACGACAATTCTTTAAAGGCTTATGTTTCCTTGACACTGTTTCTATACGACCATTCTGTTAAGGCTTATGTTTCCTTGACACTGTTTCTATACGACCATTCTGTTAAGGCTTATGTTTCCTTCACACTGTTTCTATACGACCATTCTGTTAAGGCTCACGTTTCCTTCACACTGTTTCTATACGACCATTCGTTTAAAGCTTATGTTTCGTTGACACTGTTTCTATACGACTATTCTGTGAAGGCTTAACTTTTCTTGACCCTGTTTCTATACGAGTATTCTGTGAAGGCTTATGTTTCCTTGACCATGTTTTTATACGACTATTCTGTGAAGTCTCATGTTTTCTTCAGCATGTATATATACCACGACTCCGTGAGAGCTTATTTTTACTTCACCCTGTTTCTATACCACGACTGCGTGAAGGCATATTTTTACTTGACCTTGTTTCTATACCACGACTGCGTGAGGATTATTTTTACTTGACCATGTTTCTATACTACGACTGTGTGAAGGGTTATGTTTACTTGACCTTGTTTCTATACCACGACTGCGTGAAGGCATATTTTTACTTGACCTTGTTTCTATACCACGACTGCGTGAAGGCATATTTTTACTTGACCTTGTTTCTATACCACGACTGCGTGAGAGCTTATTTTTACTTCACCCTGTTTCTATACCACGACTGCGTGAAGGCATATTTTTACTTGACCTTGTTTCTATACCACGACTGCGTGAGGATTATTTTTACTTGACCATGTTTCTATACTACGACTGTGTGAAGGGTTATGTTTACTTGAGCCTGTTTCTATACCACTACTGTTTAACGGCTAATATTTACTTGACCCTCTTTCCACACCACAACTGTGTGAAGGCTCATGTTTTTTTGACTCTGTTTCTAGAAGACTATTCTGTGAAGGCTTACCTTTACTTAACCGTGTTTATATACAATCACTGTGTGAAGTCTTATGTTTTCTTGACACTGTTCCTGTACGACTATTCTGTGAAGCCTTATGTTTTCTTGACCCTGTATCTATAACACGACTGCGTGAAGGCTTATTTTTACTTGACCCTGTTTCCATACCAACACTGTGTGAAGGTTTATTCAAGTCCATACACTTGAACTTTTTTCCATACCACTACAACGAAAACGCTTATATTCACTTGACCCTGTTTCTATCCCACTACTTTCAATATCTGTGAAAGCTAATGTTTAATTTACTCTATTTTTATACAACCATGGTTTGAAGGCTTATGTTTAATTGATCGTCTTTCTAAACCACCATTGTGTGAAGGCGTATACGTATATTACCCTGTTTCTTTACCACTACTTTGTTGGCTAATGTATGCTTCACCCTCTTTCTATACAACAACTGTGTGAATGCTAATGTTCGCTCAACCCTTTTCTATACCACCATTCAGTGAAGGTTATATTTTCTTGACCCTGTTTCTATACCACCATTCAGTGAAGGTTATGTTTTCTTGATCCTGTTTCTATACGACCATTCTGTGAAGGCTTATATTTTCTTGACCCTGTTTCTATACGACCATTCTGTGAAGGCTTATATTTACTTGATCCTGTTTAAATACGACCATTTTGTGAAGGCTTATGTTTTCTTGATCCTGTTAAAATACGACCATTCTGTGAAGGCTTATGTTTTCTTGACCCTGTTAAAATACGACCATTCTGTGAAGGCTTATGTTTTCTTGACCCTGTTAAAATACGACCATTCTGTGAAGGCTTATGTTTTCTTGACCCTGTTAAAATACGACCATTCTGTGAAGGCTTATATTTTCTTGACCCTCTTTCTATATGACCGTTCTGTGAAGGATTATGTTTTCTTGACCCTGTTTCTATCCCACTACTAATGGGATAATTTTTACTAATGAAAGCTAATGGTAATTTACTCTCTTTTTATACCACCATTGTTTGAAGGCTTATGTTTATTTGTCCATGTTTCTATACCACAACTGTGTTAAGGCTTATATTTAATTGATCGTGTTTCCATACCACCACTGTATAAAGGCTTATGTTCACTTTGCCTTGATTCTTTACCACCACAATGGTAAGGCTTCTGTTTAATTGACTCTGTTTTCATACCACATCTGTGTGATGGCCTATGTTTACTCGTCCCTGTTTCTATATTACCACTGTGTGAAAGCTAATGTTGACTTGTCCCTGTCTCTGTGTTACCACTTGTCAAAGCTAATGTTTACTTGACCCTGTTTCTATTCCACCACTGTATGAAAGTTTATGTTTACTTGAAACTGTTTCCATACCACTACAATGTGAAAGCTTATATTGTTTTGTTTGTTTGTTTTGAATTTCGCGCAATGCTACTCGAGGGCTATCTGCCCTAGCCGTCCCTAATTTAGCAGTGTAAGACTAGAGGAAGGCAGCTAGTCATCACCACTCATCGCCAACTCTTGGGCTATTCTTTTATCAACGAATAGTGGGAGTTACCGTCACATTATAACGCTTCCACTGCTGAAAGGGCGAGCATGTTTGGTGCGACGGGGATTCGAACCCGCGACCCTCGGATTACGAATCGAATGCTTTAACACATTTGGCCATGCCTGATATTTACTTGACCCTGTTTTTATACAACCACTGTGTGAAGGCTTATGTTTACTTGATCCTGTTTTGATACCAGAACTGTGTGAAGGCTTATGTGCAATTTGCTGTGTTTCTATACCACCGAGTAGTAACGACTTATAGTTTTTTCCTAGAGTGTATATCTTAGTCAAGATGAAAGTTGGTATGGACACTTGTACCACTTAGTATCAGCTGGGTTTATCTCTTTAGAATATGAATGACTGAACTTATCGCTAGGTAATTTAATATTGTAAATTTAATTACTGTGAACTTTCTTTCCGACTTAATAGCAAATTCGCTGAGGAAATGGATACACAAACATATTTTTTAAAAGTATTATAATTAACATGTTAGAATTAAAATGTAAGGTATGGAGGTGTATATGGATTAACGCTGTGGTATTGATTGAGCTAATGAATGACAGTCGTTTTACAATTTATATAGAATGATAAAAATTATGCAAACGTCCATCTCCAATAGGCCGGTGCCGTAATTTGGGTAGGGAAACAAAGAATGTTAACCGGGACAATGTTTTTTTGGTTACTGTTTGTTTGTTTTGAATTTCGCGCAAAGCTACTCGAGAGCTATCTACGCTAGTTGTCCCTAATTTAGCAGTGTAAGATTAGGGGGAAGGCAGCTAGTCATCACCACCCACCGCCAACTCTTGGGCTACTCTTTTACCAACGAATAGTGGGATTAACCGTCACATTATACCCCCCTCCCTCGGCTGAAAGGACAAGCATGTTTGATGCGACCGGGGTTTTAACCCGCGAACCTCAGATCTCGAGTCGAATGCCTTAAACCCACCTGACCATGCTTGGCCTATGTGGGTACTGATACATAGATTTGCTATATAAAGGAAAAACATTTATTTAACATGTAAGTGGTCCGAGCAGTAATGCAAGTTTCACTCTTACTTATGCACGAAAAGTAGGCTTCGTACGGAAATAAAGATTATTATATTCTGTAAAGTCTAAATGTTATTAATACAAGATATATATTAAAAGATAGTGTTAATGGCATCTATGCTCGCTGCAATCTTCTGTAATCGAAAGGTTGTCATTGAGCTAATGGTTTAGTGTCTAAATGTATTATAGTCCACCATATTTTTATAGAACAAAGGATGTATTAATGATTCTGAAGTCAACTGAACGGCCTGAATTGTGTGTATTTCCGAACCAACAAAGTCCGGAACGAACCTGTTACTACTTGTGAGACTATGGATCGATGGAAACACCAAAAGCTAGACACCAACAAGAGAAACCTTCCGTTATCAGTACTGGTTGAAACCTGACTTTTGTGAGAAGAAGCAAGAGGGTCGATAAACGTGTTCCACTCATGAACATTATTTGAAAGATGTAGACATAACTAATTTCGAAGTAATGAAAGTTTAAAGGGGAGGAGTCAACGTATGTAGAGCAAAAACTGTTGAAAAAGATCTAGAAAACGTAAGTATAATAAAAAACAACATATAGTTTTATCAACCACAACAAAGACTCACAAAGAATTTTAAATAATTGAAGTGTCCGTTAAAATAAGACAAGTCTATATTTTCTAGAATGTACTTTACTTCTTGTAAAAGTTTAGAAACATAAACACGACGTCCAGGTTGAAAGACACTAATTTAGTAGTGTATGATAAAATGCGTTAAAAATTTTATACTGGTAGTCCCAGATGACAGAAGTCTTATAAAATTAAACTTTATTTCATTGTTGAAAATTGCATTTCAAGTAGAATAACATATGTGATTTGGAGTGATGACATAATTTATTGAATGTCTACAGAGTTGTGTGGTGATATAATTTGTAAGTGTGGATAGTGAAATGTGGTGACATGATTCATAGGTGTTTAAGACAGTGATCTTTACAATATGTATATTGTTTAAAACAGTGAAATGTCATAATATGTATCTCAGACAGCAGAGTTCGATGACATTATTTAAATTTGGTTCAGAAAATGGAGTGCAATGACATAACAAAATTTATGGACAATAAGGGATATTTAGTCTATTTACGCCACCCTGTCCACTTAGTTAAATTAAACATTAAAAAAGCTACTTAAAATCAACCATTATAATAAAAGTACGTATAAAGCTTTCCCTTTAAACTTTATTAAATTAATTAAATCAGCCAAACCTGAAGTCAACCATCCTGTTATAAAAATAAAGCTGTATCAGCTGAAGGTGACTCCTACCCTGTCGAAATATATATGCTTCCAGTTCTCACCATTAAATATGGAAAAACACTATCAGTTCATTTCACAGTTTTAAACACTTAAATAACATCTCCATAACCAGAGGAAAAGCAAGCTCAGAGGTTTTTAACCCATCTTCATATGACAATATTTCCATTCCCAATATAATTCTAGTAGCCCTTTATTAAACCCTTTCCAACATCTCAATGTACTTTCTAAGGTAAACCAGTCAAGTTGAAACATAGCACTATAAACTTTGCATAACCAAATACTTACACAATAAAAATTATAACATCTTTAGACTTGTATTCAATATTTCTATAGATACAACCAAAAATCCTATTTCCTGCCACTAGCAACAGCATACTGCTTAGATGGCTTTAGAGACTGATTGACTATTACACAAATATCCCTTTCTTCCATAACTATATTAAAGTTACTTCCACCAAAATTATACTTATAATTCAAATTATGATAACCCAAATACCTTATCTTCCATTTATTATAATTAAAACCTATCTATTATTTATTCGTCCAATTCACTAAATTATCTAAATCTCTTTCTAAATCTGCTGCATCATCTTGACAACCAACAATGCCCAAAACTTTAATGTCATTGGTAAGTTTAAATAATCTGTTGATTATCATTCATTTCTGTCAATGATTTAAAACAAAGAAGACCAACGATCCTAACATTGAGCCTTGAGGTGCCCCACTTGTGACATTAATCCAGTTAAATCAAATTCCATTTACAAAAACACTCTGTTTTCCGTGATGACGAGAAAACCCACTTGTAGAACCAAATTATATATTTAAAAAGGGCTTGTATGGGTAGAGAAAGCCCTAGTAGAGGAGTGAATAACGTTTTGACCTTCTTCGACGACCAATACCCATACCAGCTGTTTTTAACTGTATAACACTCTGTTTAATATTAGTAGGCAAATAATGATTTATAAATATAAGTAAAAGTTTTATTGACGGTAAAATATAACACATATTTTGACAGAATACTGGTGTGGCTTCTGCAAGTATGATCTGTACTAAGAAATAGAGTGTTTAGATAGATAGTTACAAAGACACAAGGATTAGATGCGACAGAAATGGTGTCAGCAAGTGACAGGATATAAGTAAAAGGTCAGGTTTAGTCAAGTGTATAGACATTGAATATGGCTGATGTTTTGGTGTCATTATTATAGTTTTTAGTGTGTAACCTTTTGCTATGTTCTTTAAGAAGTTCAGTTAGTGAGATTTGTTTTCAGTGCAAAGTTGTATAGCACAAGTTATGTAGGTGAAGTGGGAGAATGCATCACATATAAGATCTAACCATCAGAAAGAAGACAGACCATTGTTCCGTCCAAAGATGTAGTATGTTACATCATATAAAAAAAACACTTCTTTATAGTGATAAATCGTTGTCTACCTTCCTTTTATTATAGAAGTTTCCTTACTCAAAATCTTCTGCTTTCTTTAAGGTAGCCAGTTTTTTTTTATTCAATGAGCTAACCTATCTCTCTACATGTACAGAGATAATTTTATTTAACAAACCTCGTACATGGCATCTTATCAAATTCTTTGTGAAAATTCGTATACTTTACATCTACAAATGTACTCTTATCTATGTAATCAGCAACCTCACCAAAGAATGTCGAAAGATTAGTAAGGCAACATTTTCCACTAATAAATTCGTATTGACTATTCAATATAATTTTAAACTTTATTAAATGACTTTCCAAAACATTTTTTCTTCACTTTTCCCACCACTGACGTAAGACTAAAAGATCTATAATTACTGGGACAGTTTTTATCACATCATTAAAAGAGAGAAGTAGCAACAATAATCAACTTTCAGTCTTCTGGCAACTGTCCAGTATTTAAGGAAGGAAAATTGCTTACTATTTATTTTTATTTTCCAGTTTGACCAACTCTCTTGGTATTCTACAGTTGCCAAAATCTCCCAACATCGGAGTCTATTTAAATTTCTTATATTTATAAGTATCGGAGTCTATTTAAATTTCTTATATTTATAAGTATCGAAGTATGTTTAAATTTCGTATATTTATAAGTATCGACGTCTGTTTAAATTTCGTATATTTATAAGTATCGAAGTCTCTTTAAATTTCGTATATTTATAAGTATCGAAGTCTCTTTAAATTTCGTATATTTATCAGTATCGGCGTCGGTTTAAATTTCGTATATTTATCAGTATCGAAGTCTCTTTAAATTTCGTATATTTATCAGTATCGGCGTCGGTTTAAATTTCGTATATTTATCAGTATCGGAGTCTCTTTAAATTTCGTATATTTATCAGTATCGGAGTCTGTTTAAATTTCTTATATTTATCAGTATCGAAGTCTCTTTAAATTTCGTATATTTATCAGTATCGGCGTCGGTTTAAATTTCGTATATTTATCAGTATCGGATTCTGTTTAAATTTCGTATATTTATCAGTATTGGAGTTTATTTAAATTTCTTATATTTATCAGTATTGGAGTCTGTTTAAATTTCTTATATTTATCAGTATTGGAGTTTAATTGAATTTCTTATATTTATCAGTATTGGAGTTTAATTGAATTTTTTATATTTATCAGTATTGGAGTTTATTTAAATTTCTTATATTTATCAGTATTGGAGTTTATCTAAATTTGTTTTAAATTTTATCTTTAAACCCTTTGTGAGCCAACCTAATTTTTACCTGCACTGCTCCCCCTTTTTGTTTCTGTGAGGAAAATACCTACCTTGATTATTATTTTAAATCTATTTTTAAAATTTCTCCACATTTGATCAGTATCTCCAGCTGATTCAGTTGCTCAATTCATAGCAAATAATTCTTGTTGCATCCCTTCAAAATTTTCTTTTTTGAAACTTGAAACAACATTTTATTATTTCTTATCTCCATTTTCTGCAAAACATCTGATCCAATAGAGCAATGATAACTTGCACTTAGCTGTTCTCCAGTTTCCATCCTATCATCCATTATTTTATTAACAATAAATGTAAATTAGCATTGTTCCAATTGGTTTTCTAACCAAATATTTAAGTAGATCATCCTCTGCAGTTCCTGTATCTCTCATGGTTTAATATTTACCAGTCTATATCGCTAACATTAAAATATCCCATAATTCATTAACACTGAATTCTTTATTTCACTACAGAGTTTCTCATTAATTTTATCAATTTTGTATGAAGGTCTGTAACAAATATCAGCTGAAAATCTTCTTTTCTTATAACCACTAACAAAATCCCAAACTGTTTGAACGTCTTTGCTATTAGTTTTGATGATCTCAACTTTAGCTGTAATCTACATTCTACATAAAAATTAATTGTTACAACCAGTGCTCTAAGGTCTTCTAGCATTACAACAATAACAGTTTAACCTATCTTTAAAACTACCCTGATACCTTCTCCTCTTCTAATGTATTTTTTGTTTATTATTTTGGCCCTCTTCAATGTCTAGTCCTAGTTTAAAGTTGCTCCTACCTTTAGGTTAATAGACTTTGCAAACAATCCAGCCTCTATCCTATTTAGATATTAATCATCCATTTTAAAACTCCCTTCAAATTCATCTTACAAATCCAACCAGCCAAACCTATTCATCCTTATATGTTAACCTCAGTCTGTCATTCAACCCTACTTAAAATTACATCTCCACAATAGTCTTGGCAATATCTATGACAAAATTAACTTATTAGAGTCCATTTCCTAAAAGTATTTTGCTTAATGATTACCTCCTCTAACCTTTCATTCCCTACATCATTAGTTCCTATATATACTACAAAGTCTGCATAACTACTGTGACCCTTTAATGTACAACTGACAGAGCATAATCTAATTCTTTTCTCCCCATTTATATATAGACAATCTAATCCATGTGTCATATGAAATGTATTCTATAACAATAACCTAGTTATATAATTTGAATTTTTATTGTTATGTTTTTATTTACTATTCCGATTTGATATTCTTCCCTTTTCTCATCTGTACAAGCTAAAGGCTGAAATTTGTTACATAAATAACTAGCTCATTATTAATTACATCTATTACTACTAGACCTATTGTTACTGTTTATAACTTCCTGAAAGTTATATTTAGTCACTCTTTGTGTACACTAATTACATTTCCTCTTTACTTTTAAATATTGCTAATATTCCCACAGTTTACACTTCTCTTTATCCATGACCTCTACAATAATTTATCCTATAAATTATAAAGATAAGTATTCTTACCCTGGCTCATTGAATCATCAATAGGGTTCAGTGAACCATTACCATAATGTTGAAATTTACATTCTGTAATGACATGGAAGAATTAGGCCCATGAAATGGAAAGAATGACAAAATATTCTCTTGTCCTAACACTGTAAATGGAATATTGATCTAAAATTAGTGGTCTATCAATCTAACATGTCATCTATTCATCTAGCAACAGTGGTAAGTTGATATAACACCAATGGCCTAACATCAGGGTTAACTTGATCTAAAAACAGTGGTATATTAATCTAACAACAAGCTTCTATAGATCTAACATCACTGATAAGCTGATTTAAAAACAGTCATCTATTAGTCTAACATCACTTGCCTCTTAATATAACAATAGTTCTGTACTTATTTAACCTAAGTTTTCTATTGATATAACTAACACAAGCAATGTATTGATCTAAATTCAGTGATCTATTTACCTAACAGCAGTGGTCTGTTGATTTAATGTAAGTTGTCTGTTGATATAGCAATACAGTTGAAATGATCTACATTCAGTGGTTTATTGACTTAACACCAGTTGTCTATTGATCTAACATCAGTTGTATATTGATCTAGCAACAATATTCTATTGATATAACAATAGTGGTCTCTTGATCTAAACACAGTGGTCTATTGATGAAATATCAGTGATATACTGAAATAACAATAGTTGTCTATTGATCTAACAACAAAAGTATGTTGATCTAACATCAGTTGTCTATTAATCTAACATCAGCACTCTCTTGACCTAACATCTATCTTATATTTGTATAACATCATTGTTATATTGATCTAACATACTTTTTTCCATATTAATATAACAACAGTTGTATATTGATTTAACATCATTGCTATACTGATCTGACATCAGTTTTCTATAGACCTAACATCAGTCATCTACTGATCTAACACCAGTGGTATTTTGATCTAACATCAGTTGTCTATTGATCTAATATCAGTAGTATATTTATCTAACAAGGCTTATCTATTTATTTTCGGTTGTCTATTGATATAATATCAGTGATATATTTATCTAACAAGGCTTATCTATTTATTTTGGGTTGTCTATTGATCTAATATCAGTGGTGTATTTATCTAACAAGATTTATCTATTTACTCAAAATTGGTTGCCTATTGATCTAATATCAGTGGTCTATTGCTGTATCATCAATAGCCAATAATCTAATCTAAAATCAATGATCTATTGATATAACAATATATGTGTATTGATCTAAAATCAATGATCTATTGATATAACAATATATGTGCATTGATCTAAAATCAGTGATCTATTGATCTAACAACAGTGTTCTATTGATCTAGCATCAATAATGTATTACCTAATAACATTGTTCTATTGATATAACAAGAGAGGTGTATTGATCAAAATTCAGTGGTCTATTGATCTAAAAACATTAGTATATTGATCAAACAACTGTAAACTATTGATGTAATGTCAGTAATCTATTGATCTAATAACAATGGTCTACTGGTCTAACATCAGTGTTATGCTTATCTAACATTGATCTAATAGCATATTATTGATCTAACAACAGTGGTCTACTGATTTAACATCAGTGGTCACTTAATCTAACAGCAATTGTCTGTTGAACTACATCAATAGCCTTTTGATCTAACAACAATGGTTTATTGATTTAACAACAGTACTCTGTTGATCTAACATCATTTGCGTATTGATATAACAACAGTTCTGTATTGATCTAACCTAAGTTGTCTATTGATATAACAAAAGAGATGTATTGATCGAAGTTCAGTGTTATATTGATATAAACACACTGGTATACTGATCTAACGTTAGCAGTCTATTGATCTAACATTAGTAGTCTATTGATCTGACAACAATGGTCCATTGATTTAAAAATCAATATTCTATTGGTGTGTTGATTTAACGTCGGTAGTATCTTAATCTAACAACGATGGTCTATTGATCTAACATCATTAAAATTATTGGTGGAAAGTTTGTCCCTGATTTTCAAGTGCTGAGCAGAGAAAATGTAGTCTGTCAGCATCCTACAATAAGGAATTAAATGTCACTCCTGTAACATAGTTAAAGCTTAAAGTACTGAGAATGCTTTATTGTTTTGCACAGATTCAAGTTTGTGTCACCATGGTTCTGCCATAAGAGACACAGACAGTGCACCTTAAACAAGAGAATATGGCATTATAATTTTAACAGAATAATTTCTCATGACAGTCTATCTTGAACTTTTTTTATGACCCATACTGTACTGTTAATGACTTACTCCTGACTCAGGGCTACACGTGTTAATAATTTCTTAATCTCTGCCCTCTGAAAAAAACCGTGACAATATCCCTAAATAGGGCACTTACCCAGTTTTAATTTAGTGGTATGACATTTACCCATTTATAATTTGGAAAGTATACTACCTACCCACAATCATTTTGGAAAAATTACATTTATTTATTTAACTTTCAGAAAATATGGTGTTTACCTACTCCTCTCTTGGTAAAATATTACATTTATCCACTTCTTTTGGAAGCATGTGGTGCTTCGTTGTTTATTTCTTATTTGGGGAATATGACATTTGTCCATTTCTCTTTTTTTGGAGGTTTGCATATCTTCTTTGCTTATAACGCTAATGATCAGGTGGACCACAAGATTTGTTTATCCACTTTCTGGAGAGGATAGATAACACGTGTAGCAAGTCTTATATGTATTTGTAGATGCTACTAAACAAGTTTAACTTGTTCCACGTATTCAAGGTTAGTTTCAGGTGGGAGAGTAGGTCTTGAAAACAGGTTCAAGATGTATGTAAGATAAAACTAAATTCCTTCTTCATATTCTAAGGCTCAATGAACATCGTGTATCTTTATCATCTTCGGGAATGGATATTTTTGTTGTTATGTACGTATATACAATAGAATGTCGATTTTAAGGAAACGTTAACTAACGAATAGCTGCAGGCCTAAAGTTGTATATTTTACAAAACAGTTACTCCCTGTGCGTTACAGTTTCAATCGGTATATGTGCACACAGGCCTGTATGCGCTTTACAAATAGTCAAAAATGCATAATATAGGTAGGATTGTGTGTATATTTACTTGTTCAGTAACGACTAGAATATTACGAATAAAATTATATATATATATCGTCTGTTCAAATTTTCGTTATCTAACTACTCCTAGGTCACTTTACATATATCATTATACTTCGTGGGATGATAGTATGAAACAATGGAGTATGTTAATGGGAAAGTTCATAAACCCTCCATTGCATTATTATTATATTTGTTAACGTTAACTGCATTCACAGACAGCACTACGTTCTCACACCAAAACAAAAACAAATTTATTAAAATTTCTAA
This sequence comes from Tachypleus tridentatus, assembly GCF_004210375.1. Classification (NCBI taxonomy): domain Eukaryota; kingdom Metazoa; phylum Arthropoda; class Merostomata; order Xiphosura; family Limulidae; genus Tachypleus; species Tachypleus tridentatus. The sequence goes on from NC_134828.1 coordinate 5,692,445, forward strand.
AACACAACACACATATTGTGGCGGGAGGACACCACACAAACATCTTATAAATCTTGCCCTCTAGTAGCACAGCCATATGTCCGCAGACTTAAACTGCTAGGAACCGAGTATAGATAGTCCTGATGAGCAGAGCACAGATAGCCCTTTGTGTAACAAATTATGCATCCTAGAAGGTACGGTCTTTGTGGAAGAATTAAATGAAAAAAATGGCCACCACTGTTACAATAATATATACCATTAGGCTGATATGAAGAGCCGTTTTATCCACTTCATACTTTGGCCACCACTATTACAATAATATATACCATTAGGCTGATACGAAGAGTCATTTTATCCACTTCATACTTTGGCCCGTGACCTTTAAACTTTGGCTCGTAAGATACTTCTGCAGCCATTGATCGTCAACTAATTAATCGCATTTACATCAAAAGGTGGGTGTTGAAAGCGGATAATAGAAAAAACACTTACCGCCACTACTTTCCTGCTACCGCTCCCTATAAAGTCACTTTGACCGTCGAACATCATATACCATGTTGTAACTATATAGATATTGAGTTCTTAAAGGTTATTCTAAACTTTTAATGAGATAGTAATAAATACTGTGACATAAGTAAATAGTAAAAGTTATAATTTATGTGTTATCTATCATAGCATTCACCCCACATTTTTAAGTTTATAAAGGGTTTATAAATAAAGTGGGAAATACTTAATATGTTATTACCAATCTGGCGAAGTTGTGGTTCAGAAACAACAGGTTCATCATGATATTTTAAACTATTAGGCTAACCACACGATCAGTGTATATAAAAACCAACTAAACTGATTAAGCTAACCACACACGCATCAAGCCAAGGATCGCTTTTTTTTTTTTAATTTTGTGAATTACACGAATTCACTCCCACTTTTTACTTCTATTAAACTTCCTCCTATTCCCACTGTAGTTGACTTTAATCGCTAACATAGGTGTAAGTAGCTCCTAAGTTTCGGCACAGTTTTGTATTTAATTATCAGTATTTAGGTAATTTGTGTGGACCTTGGAGGGTCAGGTATAATCTTGACCTCTTCTGTTTGGTGTGTTTTGTTTGTTTTGACTTTCGAGCAAAGGTACACTAGGGCATTCTGCACTAGCCGTCCCTAATTAAGCAATGACAGACTAGAGAAAAGGCAATTTGTCTTCAGCACCCACCGCCAACTCTTGGGCTAATTTTTTACCAACGAATAATGGGATTGATTTTTGGTTTGGTGTTTTATGGCGCAAAGCAACTAGGCTATCTTCACCTAATGGGATTGACCGTCACATTATAACACTCCCACGACTGAAAGGGCAAGCATGTTTGATGGGACCCTCGACTTTCAGATTGCACATCGATTGCCCCAGCCACCTGGCCATGCCAGGCCCACTTTTTCTGCTCTGTAAAAATCTGCAGAAAATACTTTCCAGGAACAGACCACGCGTGGCATTATGCGTGTGGCACTACATCGTCTATATCGTTGTGGCATCAAGCTGGGTAAGATTCGAATAGGAAAGTCTGAAAGGCTATTGAGAGAAGTCAAATATTGGCGAATCCCTATACTTGTGGATTATTGCGTAAAAGCCTTTATTAAAAAATGAACACATATTATTTTTATATCAGAAGATGGCTTCTCGTATATGGAATCACAAGGTCTCGTATGTTTTAATCTTTAGAAGAACAGGTGTGCATGGAATCACGTGATCAAAATATGTTTTAATCTTTAGAAGAACAGATGTATATGGAATCACATGGTCATCGCATATTTCAATCTTTAGAGGAACAGTTATATATGGAATAACGTGGTCAAAATATGTTTAACGTTTAGAAGAACAGGTATATGTGAAATCACGTGGTCAAAGTATGTTGTAATCTTTAACACTCCTACGAAAAGTGGGGCCTAATAGGCCCCAGAGCAACTTGAAAGGTTATTAATATTAGGCTAATAAATTTGTATTTAAATGAAATTTCCATTATATTAATAACCTTTCAAGTTGCTCTGGGGCCTATTAGGCCCCACTTTTCGTAGGAGTGTTAAAAGAACAAGAGTATATGTAACTTGTTTTTTCGGTCATATGTAATGGATTCAGTATCAATATGTAACATGTTTGTTCGGTCACATCTAATGGATTCAGTAATAGTATGTAGCATGTTTATTCGGTCACATGCAACGGATTCAGTAACAATATGTAGCATGTTTGTTCAGTTATATGTAATGGATTCAGTAGTAATATGTAGCATGTTGGTGGGAAATAATGTTTGATATTTCTTTTGTGTGATGCAAGTTTTATTCAGAACGGTTTTGGTCACCAGTGTTTCTCATCATTTGTGATGCTAGTGTATATATATGGGCTGTCTGTTCTGTGTCACCACAGAGTGAGTAAGTAATGATAAAAGTGTTAATTTTAGAAAGTGGTTACACTTTATTAAAGCTCTAAATATTTTCATTAGTTACCAGTGTTTATATTATTAATAATTATGCATTCATTATTAAAAAACCCGTCACTTGTGGTAACTACCATAAGTGTTTACAACGCTAAAATTAAGTGTTAGATTCCCTGTCACTCATAGGACCTATATCATATTGTAGAGCTTTGCTTTAAAACAAAACAAAAATAACTGTTAAAACGTCTTTTTGTCATTGCAATAAGTCTTCAATCTCTAACATATAAACAACTCATTAAGTTACCTAAATACCTGATATTCATGGCTGAAGGAACACCAGAGTAAGTCTGGTGTATTAGTCATACACGATTACTAATGGTATGTCACGGTTCGCTGTATGCTTAAAGAACGTACCAATTTATTTTGTAATTACAACAGATAAGTAAGAAGAACAATACCTTGAATCCAAGGCCCAACTTCCGGGACTGAATGATGAATCTGAACATCACATACGAAATGACATATGATTGAGGTATAAATTACTTGTTATGGTCCAAGTAATATTTGTATAAAAATAATACCCTATTAATTATTATTTAATAAACAACTGAAATGGTGACGTGCTTTTTATAAAGTTTTATGAATATGAAATACAGATTTCATTAAATTACTATCATTTACTCTATAGTGGTTAACCAGTTTATTTTTTTTTAACTAGTTATTCAACGAATAATAATTTCAAGGTATAAAATATCCAGAAATCCAATAAGGATTGATGTGAAGTACATTTATTTGATTTTCTTGTATCTTTCAATAAAAAATAAATAGTTTTCCAAAACATTTTTCCTGTTTACTTAACTATCAAAAAATGCAATATTCCCATCTTAAAAACAAAGGAAGTGTTAAAAATCTTATAGTTTGTTCGTCAGTTATATAACATCAGATATTTAATGTGGACAAAAAACGTGTTTCGTAGGTAATTAAAATTTTTATCAAGTATACTGAAGGATGTTACTGTTACAATAACAAAAGCTTGTTTTAGTTATAAACTGAATTACACACTATATCTGATACTTCAGCAAAGTAAATTGTACTGGAATCATTTATGAACTGCATTTTCTCGGAATTGAAAGATGAAAGCCTCATATGTGTGTGTGTGTGTGTGTAAACTCCATGTTGTTTGAATCCATCTGAAACTCAGGCTTATTCAGTTCATTTACTCTCCAGAATGACTCAACCTACTTTAGTAGACTGATTCAGTCCATCTAAACCTTAGACTGATTCAGTCCATTTACTCTCCAGAATGATTCACTCTACTTCAGCATCAGACTGATCCAGTCCATCTAAATCCCAGAGTGATTCAGTCCATTTACTCTCCAGAATGATTCAACCTACTTCAGCCTCAGGCTGATTCTGTCCATCTAAGTCCCAGACTGATTCAGTCCACAGAAGATTAAACAATATTACTTAATTTTCAATACGTTTTGTCAACATGGTACCCTGTTTAAAAGTTAAATAAATTTGTATCTTGCAGTATTAGGACTACAGAATCAACAAACATTTCACTACCAACATTGAAACCGTAAAACTCCACCACGGCACTAATAACACAAAGTCAGTGGTTCTACTACATGCTGCTTTAGTAAAACTAGTAGACCAATATCTCGTGATGAATTTTCGCAGAAATAAATCTTGTAAATATGTACGTTGTGTGAAATGTATTTGCAAGATATCCACCAAATAAGAATATAGGCAGATATGCTGAGAATTTCTATATGTGTTTAAAATGATAATCCCCCATTAAACTACAAAATGTATAGGCATAGCTTCCTGAATCCAATGCACCCAATTCTTTATGCAAGAATTAAAATTGTTAGTATCTCTGAGATGTTAGCTGAATTTTTGTTGAATCAATCTAAGCGACAAGAGTATTATATATGCTAACCGCCTCTAATTTTGAAATGATGGACTTGAAACAAAAAACAGCTAGTCGCCACTTACCGTCAACTTTTGGGTTACTCTTACCAGATCGAATGCTGGGATTTGACCACTATTCTTATAACGCACCAACAGTCCAAACGTCGGATTACTGTTTGTTTTGAGTAGTAACGGGATGAGAAACATTGAATTTCAGGCCATGCGCTAACCTTTGTTTTGTGCTCGTATTTGTAAAAAAAAAAAAAAACTAATTAGATTATAGCTACACACGTACAAGGGGCTTGTCATTCAAATTATTTTCGAATTTAAAGTATTTCGTAGCGTTCATACAGAGTATATTTCAGACATGTACAAAGTTTCCTTGTAGAGAAATGTTATTTTGGATATATCTGAAACAATTAAAGATTGTCTTTATTCGCTGTAAACATTATGCATCTACACCTATAAGTAATATTTCACAGAATGAATAAATGAAGACAGTTAATGTCAAATGTAATGCGCAGTATACGTGTTCGAAGCATCAGGTTCTATCACTTAATTAGAGGTAGTAAAGGTTCAGGAAAATATCAAACCCAATCAGATTATTCCGAATCTTTCCGATAAATACAAATCAGTCATGAAATTCACTCATTAAAGAAATCATAGTACTTTAAATTAACCATTCAAATTAATGTTATTTTACTTTCTTACTTAACAGCAGAACAGTTTTATTTCACCACTCCTTCAAAAGTCTGGTTTAGACGTTCTCTTATTTGCACTCGTTAAGAGAATTCTCAGAACTCAACAAAACATTGTAAACAAAAGTTTGAACAAATTACACAACAAATCTATTCCAAACTCGAATAAAAACATGCTTATTGTACTTGCATTTTCTTTAAAATATGTGACATTTTTATCAGCATAAAACAGCATAAACAGTACTCTAAATGTTGACTTTAAAAATCGTTTTAATGTTATAGCATTACATGAAAGATGTGATTTAAACATTTAGCAAAAGAACGTTTTTAACAAAACGTACACACAGAAACCAACGTTTCCATAAGCATTGTTCTTAGTAGGCCTTACACCTATACATACAATTGTTTATTGTTGCTTCTCTATCTCTAGAACGAGCACCAATTTTTTCCCAAACTGTATTACATTATTGTAAGATATGCTGCTCTTAGTGGTTGTATTGTACATTGAAAGATTTATTAGTTATTTTTTTTTAGGTGTTTCTGTTTGGAGGAGCGGAGTTAAACCCCAAGCTGAGGTCCGGCATGACCAGATGTGTTAAGGCGTTCGAATGGTAATGTGAGGGTTCACCCTTTCAGCCGTGGGGTCGTTATAATGATAAGGTCAATCCCACTATTCGTTGGTAAAAGAGTAGCCCAAGAGTTGGCGGTGGGTGGTGATGACTAGTTGCCTTCCCTCTAGTCTTACACTGCTAAATTAGAGACGGCTTGTGCAGATAGCCCTCGTGTAGCTTTGCGCGAAATTAAAAAAAGACAAAACAAACCCAAGCTGCCAGTTTATTATACTGTAACATGTCCACCGCAAAGGTCGAACTCCAATTTCAATCCAGGAAAAAAAAAAAGAGACAATTTTTGGCTAGGAAAATAAAGTCGCAATCTATTTAAATTCCATAAATAATTAAAGTAATAAAACAAAAAGTATTAATGAATTTATACACTAATGTACAACAGGATGCTATTCGCAAACCACCTCAACGAAGAGTTCGTCGACTCTAAGAGCAGCCATAATAACGTCTTCGAAACTTGCGTGCTGCTCGAAGAAAGAACCACAAGGCTGTGGCACTTTTTCGTGGTGTCAGCTGGAATATTAATATTAATCATTAACGTTAAAAACGCTGAATATATGTGTGATGCCACAGTATGATATGAGATGTTTTCGATCTGTGTATTGTTAATAAATGACTGAATTAAACGTTTTCATTTCATTACCTTATTTTGCTATTAAAAATAAGTTTTTGAAAATATCCATTGTTTTCACACTAGTGTATGTTTGATTGTATTACACATAATCTGTGTTGTCAATGTGTAAAAGTCATGTATTGTCAGTTGCTGATTTAATTTTTTTTTGTTTTACTACTTTAATTATTTATGATTTAAATAAATTGTGACTTTGTTTCCTTTCACCTCCAAATTTACCCTCAAGCTTCCCGATGAATAACATTGACACTGTACAGGGTGGCCCGTAAGTACCTACTCATCCATATATCTTATGTATCCAATGTATTTGTGTGCTGTCCCTCATTCTCGCTACATAATATTATGCGATGCCATGTTCTGTGAGACATTTTCCTCAACATAGCAAGGGTTATTGTTCCAAATCTTCTGAAAAAAACAACAAAAAACATGCGTAATTGAATATAACATAATGACATATGGATGGGTAGGGACTTACGGGCCACCCTGTACATTGTTTCTCGTCCCTAAACAACTGTTTGTAAGAAAAATTAAACACAGAAATTCTTCTTTTTTAAACTTTATTCAGGGATAATGCGTTTTGGTTTGACCTCTCTGTGTGTACATAAACACGAATATTTTTTCATAGTGACTCGGATGTTTTTGCCAATTCCTATTTGTTTCATGTTGTTGGTCGTACATTGTTACTAATTCAAGTATTTGTTTTTGTAACAAGATAACCTTCTGACAAATGAATTCAGGAAAAGAAAGGCGATTAGATGTTTCTTAAATATTATATTTGTTACGATTATGGTTTCGTCAGTAAGACTAAAAGTCTGGTTTCGATACCTGTGGGGGAAGAGCATAGACAGCCCATTTTGTAGCTTTATGTTTAACGTTTTGCAAAGCAAAAATAACCGCCTTATTTTAATTGTAATAATGTAACCACCTGTACTGTTGCTATGGAAATACATTGGTTGTTCTGGTTTTCAACTTTTTTTCTTCGGTTGTAAAATGAATGAAAATAATTCCAGACGAAAGTTTATTCTGACATGTATAAACTGTTACCTCTTGACCTTCCGGAAGAAGATTGGGGAAGTGATATAAATAAATGTGCAGTAATATCACTAAAACCAAGAGTTATAACTTCCTGTCATTGATGCTACTACTGTAAAATACGGACGTTCCACTGTAGAGTCCAAACGTTATATAGGTGAGGACATTTTTCACTAGCGAAGTTTAGTCATGCTGGTTTAAAAACTGTGGGAGTAGTTCGGGGACTAATACGCAAAGTAAACTGATATAATCTACAGTCGTTATTTAGTTTATCCAATTTTGGTCAAAGTGCATGGTTATTTTCGCTTTCGAGACTGTCGACTATCTGCCATTTGGTAGTCGTTGCGTATGTTCTCTTGTGAGAAAAAAAAAACATGGCTAATGAATAAGAGCTCTGATACAAGGCGAAAGACTCCGTCATCACCGGATATGGTAGATTCAGTGGTCCGTCCCTAATTTAGCAGTGTAAGCCTAGAGGGAAGGCAGCTAGTCATCACCACCCACCGCCAACTCTTTTTACCAACGAATAGTAGGATTGACCGTAACATTATAACGCCCCAACGGCTGAAAGGGCGAGCATGTTTGGCGCGACGGGGATGGGAACCCGCGATCCTCGGATTACGAGTCGAGTGCTTTAATTACCTCGTCATGCCGGGCTTAGTGATGTTGACAGAACGACTTTTTTATTCACGAGTTCTTAGAATTACTTGTTTTTTTTCCCGTTGACTTTATGGCTGTTTCATCTGAAAACAAGAGTTCTTGTGAATTATTGTAAAGTTACTAGTAGTAATAAATAATATCGTGTTGTGAACTTTTACTGTAAAATATGATTTATAATTACTTTAATAATGTTGATAATTAAAATTCACTTATTTAATCTGGTTCGCACCATAACAGTTGTTGTTCACCAAAACTGATATAGTTAGTCGTATACATTGTGGCCCGATGAACCTTGGTACGACAGATGTAGCGCGTCTGATAAGTTATAATATATTCTCCTTTGTTTTTGTTGATAATGTCTTAGAAATACAAAAAATATTCATGAAGGCTATGCCGTATATGGAGATCGAACCGTTAAAAATGTGCTTCAACAAACTGAATCAACATTAACCAAGTTCATAAACATGGACTATCAGTTAAAGCCTTTGGAGTTGGCGTTAGAAGTCATATCATCAACACTGAAGAAGAATGTTGTTCTAGTTAAAGGAACTTTTAGAAAGAATACATCTTTTCAGTGGCTAAATATTCGATCATGTTTGGTTAGATAAAAAATTTAAGTATAATACCATAACATTTCGACAAGTTCTGCTAGTAGTATACATGGTAGGTAAACTAGATACATTTCTGAAGAGTTATTGAAAATACTGTATTTTGAGAGTAATAAATATTTTTATTTCTTCCTTTAAAAGTTCATATGTCATGCTGCGTTGTAGCTTACAGAGTGCATAATAATTCTTTTCGTAATTTATGGCAAGCGCATGTTTGATTAACGTCCTAACAGTACAAACTGTAACGTTAAGTGTCCTTTATGTAACGTTATTTTAGTGTCTACTCACTGACTGACAGACAACACACTAATGTACAGAGATGCGAATAGTTAAAACAGGTGACCCCTCTCGACGGCCTTTGAGAGAAATAAAGATCATTTTGTTTTAACTCATAAAATAATGAAGAAGAAACAGAAGAGTTTAAGTGTTGTGGTGATAGTATCCAAAAGTAGGGGAAACTTGCTGGTTTTTCACTTTTATACATAACAAGGGGGCATAGTACAAAAAAATTCGGTGTGTAATGCCAATTTGATCACGTTGAAAAATAACGTAAGTATTACAGTGACTTGTTCAGAACTGTTTTAACACAATTTTGAACGATGGATTTTAAACCCATAGGTATTTTCTTGAATGTAGTTTGTTCCTTGTACTTAACTCGTGCTGTAGATCCGAGCGTTCCATGTGTGCTGTTGACCAGGGCCATGCCGATCGTTATAACGCCTTGTTCAGGAAGTTATATCTGCGTTTCTCTGAATAAAATGGAATACCTTGAAAGACTGAAATTATCGTCTCCCACTCACATTACCCTTGGTACTGTCCTGCTGTTGATTAACTTGTCTATCAGTTCAATATTAAGGACAGCCGGTCATTGTGTGTGTTTGAACTTTTGCAATACCAGGTAAAACTAAATATACTCAGTTCGACAACTTACACTGTCCACCCAAGTTTCTGATAGAGTACTGAGCGTCCGTCTTTGCCTATCACATTGTATTGTCCAGTCAGCGAACTTTAAAACAGCTATTCACACGTCACAGTACGTTTAACCAATGAAATGCAACTAGTTAACTCAAGCTTCTTTTATTTCGATGTTAACTTGCGGCTTATCAAACTGTTACAACTGTAAACAAATACTTTATTATCACGTGCGCGCGCACTACTCAGGTATTGTGTACTTTGTTGGCATTTTTTATTTAAACATTTGTATTTAATGATAATTTGTTAACACAATTTTGTTGTCAAGCTGTCAGTTGGAAAAAGTTAAATCACAAATGACAGTCACTGTATTCGACCTAAATGAACAATTCTGAGTTCTAAAGTTCAAACCTTGATTCAGAAGGTAAACAACGAATTCACCAAACATATGCTTTTAACTGGGTAACAGAATCGATTGTTACAACTTTAATCGTTTTGATTCACTTCATATAAATATGAAGTTCTACTGTTGCTCTGTATTCATATTTTTGGTTTTAAATGTGGATAATTTATTAATCGATTCCCATTTTCACTTGTGTGGAAAGTGAATTTTTGTTCAAATATAAAATCGCAATTTTTAATGCTGTTTTTTATTTATTTTTTGTCAACCATAGAATGAATATAATAAATATATTCTCGTGTCGAGTACCAAAACCACCAGGTAACGCCAGGCCTAAAAAAAAGGTCTATTTTCACTGTCACGTTTATAAATATACAAGTCATCTACTGCCAAGTATAGTTTTAGATACAAATATACTTATCTGAAGCTACTAACTAACAAGTTTACAAAATATCTATAGTACGAAACCTCAATTCCCGTGGTTGTGTAACTCGGTGTAAAATTAACTTCATTAAAAAGACATACACGTCTTAGTTACTAAATAAAAACATTTCTGAAAACGGAGATGAAAATAAATAGTAGTAGTCATCGTTTGGTTCAATGAGTGTTTGTGTTTTCATTTAACAAATAGTTACGTAGTATTAATTTCTCACAGTCAAGACTGCAGTGGAATGTTATATGTTGAATGTTAAAGAACAATGTTTACTCTTACTATCAGTTTGACGACAGAAAAACCACAACCAAGAGAAAGAACCCCATAATGGAATCAACGTTATTATATGTTTCATAAACTACTGGCAGAATCTTCAACTCGTGGTCATTAGAATGAAAGAGAATTTTATAACGACTGCTTTAAAATATTTTTAACCTTTTAGTTATTATAACTGTTCAGGAAAATGGTAAGAACAAACTTTATTTTCCATAAAACAAAGCAAGTCTTACAGTAGCAAACGTAAATCCATAAAAACCACATATAATCTACCAGCAGTAAACTTTAATAGACCTTGTATCCTTTTCACAAATATTTATTATTCAACACAATAGTACTTACTTGTACTGAAAGTAAAGTTTACACTGCAGTTCTTGAAATATTAAAACATTATACATCCATGGAGTGTTCAATTCATTATTACTTAGTGCCATCTGTTAGCAAAAACACATAACTATTAAACAAAAACCAGCTACACTTTTGGAATTCCTAAAAGAAAGATTTTTTCATCACTGTTACAACTCGTTTCATATTATTAAGAGGCACACCTGTTCTACTATTAAGTTATAACGTAATATTTGAAAGAGACAATATAAGGTTACTTTAATTGCACGTATTCCACAATACCTTATTAACGTGTTTTTATATCAGTAAACTAAAAATCAGTCGTCATAACTACTACCTGTATGTGTTTAATTCCTGACCTGGCAAGTTTAATGATTTTTTTAAAGTCAGCACATTTGGTCTAATTTGTACTTCATATTAACAAACTTAGAAATCTGTAACGGGAATTTTGACATGTACAACAAAACTAAAGTAATTAATCTAGGTAACTATTCCAAAAATCTGTTTGTTGGTATTAAAAAAGAGATTTACAGTTCAGAAGTATTTCTTCCATGATAGTTTAATATCTTCCTAATAACCATTTACTTTCAAGATGAATCTGTAAGACCTTCAATTAATTTTTATTAAATATGTTATCAATCTTTGCCACTACATTTTCTCCAGGAAATGATACACAAATAAAGTTATTCAGCTTTAGATGATGATAAGTGTATGTTTAGTTATGTAATGTAATCACAAATAAAGTTATTCAGCTTTAGATGATGATAAGTGTATGTTTAGTTATGTAATGTAATCACAAATAAAGTTATTCAGCTTTAGATGATGATAAGTGTATGTTTAGTTATGTAACGTAATCACAAATAAAGTTATTCAGCTTTAGATGATGATAAGTGTATGTTTAGTTATGTAACGTAATCACAAATAAAGTTATTCAGCTTTAGATGATGATAAGTGTATGTTTAGTTATGTAATGTAATCACAAATAAAGTTATTCAGCTTTAGATGATGATAAGTGTATGTTTAGTTATGTAATGTAATCACAAATAAAGTTATTCAGCTTTAGATGATGATAAGTGTATGTTTAGTTATGTAATGTAATCACAAATAAAGTTATTCAGCTTTAGATGATGATAAGTGTATGTTTAGTTATGTAATGTAATCACAAATAAAGTTATTCAGCTTTAGATGATGATAAGTGTATGTTTAGTTATGTAATGTAATCACAAATAAAGTTATTCAGCTTTAAATGATAAGTGTATGTTTAGTTATGTAATGTAATTATTATTTTTCAATTTTTTGATACTAAGTATTTTTCTAAGATAACTATAAAAACTTATTTGAAAAATTTAAATTTCTCAAGAAGATAAATCAACTTATAAAGTGAATATCTCACATATGAATATCCTCATTAGGAGATGCATTTTTGTAAAAAGTTCAATTTCAAACCTGACTTCACATGAAATATTTCTTCATCAGACATACAGTATTACAATTTCACTGTTTAAAACAATAATGACTACCAAGTGAACAATGGCTCAAACCTTTATGAGTTGGATATGAAATTCAGGCCAGTAAACATTAGAATAATGGATAATTTAAGTCACGTACATTCAAGTAGTTGTAAGGAAGAAGAGAGAATACACGAAGTGTTTATTGTTTATGTTGATTAAGATTCTAACAACATTTCTACTGATGTGATCTTTAATTAATGTTCTTGCTTCATGCCAAACTCACAGAAGAATTCCAGGTTTGTTGAACATTTTAGCCTTTCAGGTTTTTTTTTTTTAAAAATGACTTATGTAAACAAAGGTTAAACAAACAAAACAATTCTAGGCCCACTGAAAATTTAGACTTTTAAGGGTTTTTTTGAAATACATGAGTTATGTAAACAAAGGTTAAATTACATACAATACTTGTGTATTGTATGTGTACAGAGCAAACTCTTAATATAATGAGGCAACAGCCTGTTTCAGATAGACTAAACATTTTCATAAGGCATGACAAGGTATATTTCATCTCCATCACACTTGGAAAGTGTTTCAGTTATGGTTTTGCTCTGAATTCAACACCAACTATCTCTGCACCAGCCAGTCTTCTTGTCAGAACAGGAATTAAGTATGATAATAAGACAAGTTTTTGCCTGAGAGAACACTCCAACGATGTCTACATACTTGTGTCAGTTTGAACTCTTAGGCTGGAGAGGTTTACCTTTTTCTTTACCCCTAAGTTTCATTCCTGATATTAAATCAAAAGTTATTTTAATGAAATGAACTAATAAACATTACATACAAGTTCATTAACTGCAATGTACAAGTGGTATAACTCTACAAAGCATATTTTACTAAATCACACGAAAAACAATTTACATTGAACTGACCCACACTACAGAATAAGTAGAGTGTGAAAAATATCAATGATAACTATTAGTGTACTTGTAGTATTTGCTACTTCCTAATTATGTTGTTTATACTTAAAAGTAAACTCCAACTTTAAGTCCTAAAGGAGTTTTAGTATGTATTACATTACAACCAATAAAAGGTACAAAATGTTTTGAAACAGAATGTAGAAAAAGAAATACAAATTTCTATTACAGATACAACTTTCAAAATAAACCCAGATATCTTCAACAGATAAGAACCATAATGTAAATATTAAATGGTTAAGGCTTATGTGAGAAAATTATTGTACTGTTTGCTTGTTTTGTTCTTAAGCACTAAGCTACTCAAATGAGACATCTGTGCTGTGCCTATCACTGGTTTTTAGTGTGTTAGATACTGTATCACTAACCATGCTTACAGGTACAAAAATCAGCTACATCATTAGCACATCGATATAAATATAAAATATATGTCAATGCCCTATGAACATTTAACTAGGCTTCTGAGCTAGTGTTATACCAGCTGGCTGTAATTTTCGTATAATGATGACCAAACCAGATATAACTTTTGATACTAAAATCTCACACTCAATATTAACAACATACAAGTGAAACATGCTAAGTTAGAAATGTAAACATTTGGCAGGTTGTGCAAAATGTATTATTAAGAAGGGCTGTCTGTTTCTTTAAGGTTAAGAGAGCTAATTCAAACCTTACATAAGCAGAGGGATATTTTAACTTGAATGTGAAAATATTGTAAGGCACTTAATTTTCATGTCTACAAAAGTGTTTGTTTTAGGTGTTGGCATCTAGTGCTTGAGCAAAAGTTCCAACACTCCTCACTGTTAAGAATATGAATAATAATAATAGATGTGAAGTTTAATGGTAAAGTGATGTAGACTTGTAGAAAGACCGAATATGGTTGTATTGGAAAACCAATGATCTGTCAGTGTCATAAGAAAGTTTCACTTTACTTAACTAGTGGTGAAACACTTGACGCACTAATGCATATGTATATACCGTCAATAATAATCTCTGGAAACAACTACTGAATTCCTCATTGAAATGTCTTTCTTTTTTTCTTTGTAATTACATATTTCTCTTTTTTTAACTTTAACTCAAGTTAATAAATGAAACCAGGGCATAAAACTGTTGAAAAAAAATTAAACAGAACTTACCAACCACCCTTTCTATCTTTGCTAAAATTTGTTGATTTGGGACAGCTCGACCAGCTTCATAATCATTAACAACTTGAGTCTTTTCATTTATTTTCTGTAAGACAAAGAATAAAAATGGTTGATACAGAAAAATTTACACAAAAGTTTTGAAATAGATCTTGATTCTCAACATTCAAGACTTTTTTTACCAAATATTCAACTGTATTAAAATGTACAATATACTTCCCTTCCAAGCGATAACCCAAGACTACTTTACCCATCTAGGCCATCCTGTTTTCTATTATCACTGGAATCCAAACTACTTGAAAACTTATTCAGTAACCAGATCTTATCCCTGAAATACTCATTGAATTTCCTCTTAACCTTCAGCATATGTTGCAGCATCTACCATAGCTGAAGACAGACTATTTCAACCCAGTAAATAGATTTTAGTATTAAAGCCACTGATTTCAGCAGATAGATCTAAAATACACCTTTCCTGCTCACTTTCAATTTGAAATATGCAATGGATAAGCTAAAATGGAACAAAAAAATAAAAGGAATCTGAAGCCACATATCTTAATTTTAGTTTTAGGCTTAAAAAACAACAACATATAACTGCTTCACCAGCTTTAGCATTTTAAACCCAAGCAAACTGTTTAATTTTACACAAAATTATATGAAATAAAAGCATTCACAACTGCATGTTAGAAAATCTTCTAAAGAAAAACAGCAAATATTTTCTAGATTTACAAATCAAGTTCATAAACTACAGGATGTAAAATAAACAATATCTGAATCACAATTATAAGTTCTTGTTTGTTCTTATTTTAATCAGAAGAATTATCTTAACTTGATATGTGGGCTGAAATTGTAAAAGTAAATAAATAAGTATTTCTTCAAATATATTAAGGGTAAGTAAAATGTTAGGATCATTGAGAAATTATACCAGATGGTTAATATATGATGGTTATGGGATGGCTTAGTTACCAAATTCTTTTTCTTCAGTTTTTACTTGTGAAGGTTTAAGCAGTATTCCTCATCTGAACAGCTGCTAAATGGAAACAAGGTTGAACAAGATGGTCACATGAATCCTGAGGTTGTTAAGAAAAACTTCCAATAAAGATAATTCTCCTGAGTCACATAATAATTACCCAAATGTTAAGGACTGGCTTTGTGACCCACTTGCTATTATTGTTTTCTGTCCTTGAATAATGAGGGTGTCAAAAGACTGAAAGTTATGAAGTGGTAAAAATTGTCCCAGTAATTATAGACCTATTCATCTTATATCAATTCTGAGATACAAGTGGTAAGAAAGGTTTTGGAAAGTCTGTTAAAAATGCTTTGCAAAGTCATTTAACAAAGCTTAGAAATTCTGTTGGATAGACAACATGGTTTCATTATGGGAAAATCTTGCTTTACAAATCTTTTGACATTTTTTGAAAAGATTACTACTTAGGAAAATGAGGATAAGAATGTAGATTTGGTGTATATGGATTTTCAAAAGCACTTAACAAAATGTCACATAAAAGGCCTTAAAAATTATTGGTGTGGAGTATAAGTTAGCAGATTGAACAGAAAAAAACAGAGGGTTATTACAAACGAGTGTCAAGTGAAATATCTTAGGACCTTTGCTGATTTATATCAATGAAAGAATGGTCAATAAGTCTGCAGATGGTATTAACCATATCACTACAGAACATGGATCAAAGGCTATATCACTGTGTTTGTTTACTTGCATTCAAAATTTTATTAACCTCCTATTTTATAAGTATGTCAACAAGTTTGGAATCAAATTGTAGATTATAATTCAAACTTTATTACTGTATACAAGTTAATTTCTTAATTTAAAATTAAATATTAAAAGAACACACCTAAATATAAATTTTAGTGAGTCATGTGGTATGGTGAATGCAGCATTGGTTAAAATCAGATGTTTGTGTTGTCAAAATACAATGGCTATAGTTTTGTACAAATTAGGAACTCAAATTACCAATATTAACAGATACAAATATAAAATAAGAACCTCCTATCGTATCTGTTTGCTGAGATACTGCTCATGTACTGAATCAAACACAGTGGGCTAGCTCAACTCTTTCCATTTTTGCAAACGGTCCCTTATACACAATTACTTATATAACATATGAATAACCAATCTAAATCTCCGAATGCTTCCTAGCATTTTTCTCAGCCATTTTCATGTGTTAGGATGCCATCCGACTCTTTAAAAACAAGGTTTCAAGGAGGTAGGTTGTGTCTTTAGTCTGCTCGAAATTTCATATTTTTTTTCGATTGAAGTACAACTTAGTTACCAAATTTGATACATTTTAATGGAATTGCATGGTATCCACAGAGTAATATATGTATATATAAATTTTAATGGAATTCTGTGGTATCCATAGAATAATTTATGTATATACAAATTTTAATGGTATTATATGGTATCAATATAGTAATTTATGTATATATAAATTTTAATCAAATTCTGTGGTATCCAGAGTAGTTTATGTATACATAAAATGTAATGGAATTCTATGATATCTATGGTAATTTATGTATATATATAAATTCCAATGGAACTTATGGTATCGATATAGTAATTTACATAGATATAAAACCTTAAAAATATTTTGCTTTTCACATTCTCCACATGCAAATTTTGTTAAAATTGTTCACTTTACTTGTTTCTTTAGTGTTCTCTGTTTTAAAAAAAAAGTTTAAAACTTCTAATAATTAATGTACATATATAATGTATAATAAATAAATTGTAATCATATTTTAGAAAATACTAGTCCACTAAAACACATTCAAGACAGGTCACTCTGTAGACTAATGGGAAGTTTTATATTATTGGATATGTTAACAGGAGTGCATGTGTACTGCATCATTGTAACCTATGTGCTGTTAGCCAGACACAACTAGAAGGTCAATATACCAAAACAGTAAATACATAAATGTATAATGTTATGAGATTTAAGCTACTTAAACTAAATGTTTTTTGTGTTATAATTTGTAGTCATTCTAGAATGAAAAAAAGCCTAATTTATACATATCCTAACTTTTATGGTAACTAAGATGTTGGTCAAATCACAGATCCCATTGAGAAAATACCAAACAAAATAAAATATAAACTTTTACTGAAAACAAACATTTGAAATGTTTTTAAGAGGTTATAAAGATTACACAAATAATTTGAGGTTTTTGTGATGAAGAATAGTTTTTTAATCATGACATGAAAATCACTTCAAACTCAGACTAGTAACGAAACAGACTCAATATTTTCAGAAATCTTAAAAATACAAAATCTGATTTTTTTATCTACAGAAAACTTGGGATCATCACTAAGTCTACCTAAGTTTGTGAAAATATACATATATATATGTATAGCAGTAAAACTTAAAGTATAAATACTTAACATGTGAAAATGTGTATACAAACTTGTGTATTTTATACCAAGCCCATCACCAAATGGTTAAGGTCTTGGATATTGCTAGCTGTAAAGAGGATGCTGCTGATTTACACAAAAGAATTTAGATAATTTATTGAGTTGGACAAATAAATGACAGATGGGCTTTACTACTAATAAATGAAAGATAATGCATGTGGGTTGTCACAAATTGAATTATAACTTAGATGGGAATATCCTTATCAGTATCATGGAAAAAAAGATCTTAGCATTCTAGTTGATCAATCTCTTAAACCATTCAACCAATGTGCTGTTGCTAGTGGTAAAGCAAGTAGTATCTTAGATTGTATCTACAGAAACATTGAATACAAGTCTAAACAGATTATAATTTTCATCATATAAGTCACTGTGTTCATTCTTGTGTTCCTTACTTTAGAAAGGACACTGAGTTGTTGGAAAGGGTTGAGAGGAGGTCTGTTAGGATAATACCTAAGAAGGAGAGGTTAAGATCTCTAAACTTGTTTTCTCTTGAAAAACCAAAAAGTTAAAGGGATCTGATTGAAATGTTTAATACTACAAAGCAAATTTATAATGCCCATGTACCATCCATTTTTTTCTTTTTTTTTATTACTCAATGGTAAGGATATTATGACCAGAGAGACACAAATATAACTTGGGGGAAAGAAGAAGCCATCTTCAGTTTTATTTGGTGTGGCCTCTGGAATGTGTTGGATGCAGTTAACTTCAGAGAAAGCTTGATGAGTATTTTAAAGTAAGGGCTGACCATGTTATTTTACTTACAGCCTCACTTAAAATAATGGTTAAAATAAAAATCAGTTGGAAGAGCTCAATATGTTCAGAACACAATACAATAACTCAAAATTTAGAAATATTATTTTACCAAAGTTAATAAATTTGAAAGTAAAATACTATTAAAGACAAAATTCTGGTGTTTACAAGTCCATAAGATAAATTATACTTTTTGGGAATGTACCTAACAGGAAATGTAATGAAACAGTGAGAGAACATGCATTAAATGGATCAAGTTTAGTTTATAGACTTCTAGTGCCCATGCTTAAAACTTATAAACCAGATTACTATTTAAGTCTTTTAAAATCCTTTAATTTGATATAAACTTTTTCTTAACACCTGACACATGAGCCAGCCTAGCATTTTATAGTATTGAGCCAAGAATGAAACCAGTTATTTGAAATTATTTCAGCAGATCTCCAGAAATGAGTTATTTAGGTTTACTTCAACAGATTTCCAGAAACCAGTTATTTAGGATTACTTCAGTAGATCTTGGTGAATGAGCTCAGTACAACTTTTAAAATGAAAAAGCTAATGAAAATGTGATAAAGTCCATATGAACTAAATTATCATGGTACCATGTTTAGCATTATATTATAGTTCTTATATTTACTTGTAATTGCAGAAATGATATTTTTGATTTGAGAAAACAAGGGAAATCATTTTGTAATGCATTGTGTATCTGCTTGAACTTCAATACTACATCTTTGGGCTATACTGTGGCATCACTTTCACAAAATATTTAAACTAATGATTTCTTATATATGCTTCCAATCCCTCCTTTTGAAGACAATGATACTCCTGTTGTTTTATGGTTTACTGTCAATGTAATTAATTGCCAAATCTCTGATTCAGTTGGTATGTCAAAATGACTTGGGTATATTCAAACAAGTTCTTCCCCAATCCAACCAAGATCATTGCTACACTTAAAACATCACCCTCACATGTCTAATCAAAACAAAACCTACTTTTCCTGAATAACTCATTTTCTTGGATCCACACCAAGATGCCATGGCAGGTGTTAAATATACATTCATAATAATAACGTTTTACAATCTCCACTCCAGTACGTTTTTAAATATGTTGTTCGAAAGTTGACAGGTAAAGGAGAAAGCTGAGCCTGTAAATAAAGAGAAGCTAACATAATGTTCTTATGGGTTACTAAGTACAGGATGAAATGTATAAGAGAAAATTATTTGTCATTTCATGTAAAATATTACTGAGAAGCAAGAGTACAGCTACCAATAACATACTGTGGCAAGCTCCTTTTGAGTTAAGCCCTTGTTCTGTCGTCCTTGTTGAATTAGTTTCCCCACATCCAGACCAACAGTTTCGTGGTGAAGCTCCTCTGTTTCACGATCCAGCTTTGCAGTGTTTTTATCTATCTGATGTTGTTTGTTTGTTGCGGCATGAACTAAAGAAGGAAAAATAAACATAAAAGTTACAGATTTTAAATAGAGAAAAACTGTATGTCACTGAAATTTACACAATTTGTTCAAACAAAATATTATGAAAACAAAGAGTTTCTAAACCATTGCTGGTATGATAAATGATTTAATATATATGTAAATGAGATGAAATCCAACATGCAATTTTAGATTTATAATTATGGGACAAAAGTAAATTAACTTTAAATTCAGACTTAAAACTAAGCCAACCATTAATGATTAAATGTTACTACATTATCTAATACTAAACAAATCAATACCAAGATAAAAAAAAAAAGAGAATAAAACACGTTTACTTATTTAAAGATTACAAGTACAAGAAATATATATGGAAAATAATGCATTCAGACAGAAGCTAATATATTGATAAACATTTCCTTAACTATTATTTCACCCTTTAATCCATCAACATAAAAAAAGGAAAAAACGTTAAACATTTACAATGTAGAATAATTTATATCTATAATAAAACCTTTTATAGGGTTTAACAACAACAGAAAAAAAATCATAAACATATTTACTACAGCACATTTTTATATATCAGGTCATCCCATGAGTAATGTCCAAAAATTTAAAGTGCATCATCATTTCTGTCTTCATCGAAGGCTTTAATGACTAAAATATGTAGTAGGACGTGTATAAAAATGTTGTGATAAATAACAGAAACTAACCCAACTCCACTTTTTTAGATAATTAATCATATAAACCATTATGAAGATGGATGTGTTTGAGGAGCACATTAGACATATAATGCTTTATGAATTTAAAAAAGGTAATAGTGCAGCAGAAACTATAATAAACATTCAAAATGTTTATGGTGCAGAGTCTCTCAATGAAAGAAAATGTTGAAGGTGGTTTCAGAAGTTCAGATCAGATGACTACAGCTTAAGTGATGCACCAGATTCAGGCCATCCTGTTGAGTTTAATGATGACTCGCTGCTGCCTGCACTTGATGAAGATTGCACTGTAACAGTTGAAAAATCAGCACAGAAGCTTAATTCAATCCATTCAACAGTTCACTGTCATCTGCAACAGCTTGGAAAGGTGTCAAAACTTGGAAAATTGGTCCCCCATGATTTGATAGAAGCCAACCTTGGAGCAAGACTGGAAATTTGCACTTCTCTGCACTCTCGTGAACATAACTTGCTTTTTTGGACAGATTAGTGACTGGAGGTCAAAAATGGATATTTTATAAAAATGTTAAAAGCTTCAGACAATGGCTCATTGCAGGTAAACTGGCTAAAGCACAGCCCAAAATGGACCTCCACCCTAGGAAAGTCTTAAGCATTTGGTGGGATATTGTTGGTGTGATCCACTTTAATGAGTTGCTGCCACTCAACGTAACAATTACATAAAACTTTTCTTGTCAACAGTTATAACACTTGAATGTTGCATTGAAAGAAAAGAGGCCTGCTTTGATCAATCATAAAGGTGTTGTGTTACACCAAGATAATGCATGGCCCCAAACACCAAGGACTGAAGAGCTAGACTGGGAAAAACTTCCACATCCTCCATATTCTCCAGACCTTGGCTTATCTGATTATCATCTAATCCAGAATTTGCAGAACTATCTTGATGGAAAAGAGCTTGGAACACATGAAGATGTCAAAACTACTCTCTCTACATTCTTTTCCTACAAACCCCAAGAAATTTAAAGAAGTGGCATTCAGAAGCTTGTGAATCGTTTGCAGGAAGTAATTAATTATAATGGAAAATACATTGTTGATTAAATAGCATTAAAAGCATTTGAAATCCATTCTCTTTTTCTGAACCTAAAGTTGGACATTACTTAAGGGATAACCTGATAGTATTTCAGTAAATATTTTAAGAACCCATGATAGAAGGAATAAAACTGTAACAACACTATATATGTAAAAACGTATATTTTACGTAAAATATTTTCTCAACCCAAACGAGCCATTTTTACATATATATTTCTCTTATATATATATATATATATAAACATAAGCAGTAACCTTTTCAAATGAAGTCAAAAATTTTGTAAGGAAAAATTTTTCCTTAGATGAACCATATTGACTATCCAATAAAATTCTAAGTTTTATTAAATAACTCTGCAAAATATTTTTTAACAGACATTATCACCTTCCTTTAACAAAATTCTAGTACCTGTTCACTATTCAAGGACTGACAAAAAATAGTAGTATGTGACTCACATAAAATCTTTATCCTCTTTCGAAATCATTGGGAAAATATTACCTGGGTCAAGAAGTTTCATCATTTTTTAAACTTTTCAATTTTTTCTTATCCAGCTCTCAATTAATGCAGTATTTTGTTTGATTTCATTTATGTTTATCAACTATTCAAGATATGAAATACTGCATAAATCTTCATTAGTAAAAAGGAAAGTTTAACCAAACCATCTTGTAATCATCAGATATTAGCCTTCCTTTATCATTCCTATAGAATCCTATCCTCATTATGTTTACCCTTAATGTATTTAAAGAAATTCTTACTGTTAATTTTCACATTTTCAGCCAACCTATTCTCATACTTCCTTTTGATGTCCTAATTTCCTGTTTCACTAACTTTCTTGATATTCTATAATCTTTTAAATCTCCTGTCATACCAGTCATTTTAATTTCTTAAATTTATGACACCATTAATTTTATCTCTTAAACGCTTTGTAAGCCAACCTGGTTTTTTATTTGCAACTACTCTTTTCTTTCTATAAGAAATATGTTTACCCTAAATAGTTAAACATTTTTTGCATCTGATCAGTGTCTCCAAATACTTCAGTTGCCCAATTCACAACAGATAATTGTTGACACATTTCTTCAAAATGTGTTTTTTTGAAATCTGTAACCAAAATATCATTATTTCTTAGCTTCAATATGCAGCAAAACAACGAATCTAATAAAGCAATGATCATTTGCACCCAAATGTTCTCTAATTTCCAACTTGACTAAATTAGCGAAGAAAACCATCCTGAACAGTTTCCAAAAACCTTTCTTCATCATGGTTTGACTCTATCATTTCCCAATCTATATACCTAAAATTAAAATCACCCATAATTATGACTTCATTAACAGCTAAAATATTAATATCATTGGAAAATTTCTCAGTAATGTCATCAGTATCATTTGGTGGTCTGTAACAAATTCTCACTAAAAACCTTTTCCTTTTATATCCATAAGGAGAAACTCAAATGGTTTCAATCTCCTTGTTATTATCTTTGATATCCTTAATTTCAAAAGGATACAAGACTTTATATGTAGTCATTCCTTCCTCTATCGTTAATACGATCTCTCTATTAAACAGCCCACAACCTTGTATTCCAAAGAAACATTTTTCATTAAAAGAATTTACATTTAACTATGTTTCAGTTATTTCCATTATATCAAAATCCCACCAGTGCTCTAAGGTCATCTATTTTGTTTCTTGTACTTCCAGCATTAAAATATTCACAATTAAGCCTATCCTTATAACTACTTTTATAGACTTCCTATACTAAACTTTTCTCTGCCTCTCATTCTGTTTTCATTTAGTTTTCCTGACCCTCACCACTGTCTAGTCCTACTTTAAAATCTCCATTACAGTGGAGTTAATAGCCTTAGTAAACAAGCCAGCTGCTATCATATTTAAATGCAAACCATCAATTCTATACAGCTCCCTTCTTCCACTGAAATGATCCAATAATTCCAAAAAGCTAATCTGCTCATTAAATACTAACCTAAGCTGAGCATTTAGCCTTATAACTTCTAGGCAGTATCCCTGACAAAACTAAATTAAGACATTTTACTTAAAATGCCTTTATCAACCCCTTGTACTTATTAATATCCTATGAAACATCATTAACCACACGTGCACCACAGAAGCTCCATCTGTTGGTCCCTTTTCTTATTCTCCTTTGCTGTTAATGGTGACTATTTACTGACACATCAAAATTAAGGTTGAATGCTCTACTGTTACATACTAATACTAAATACTAGCCACTTCATCACAGTTTGATCCTTCAGAAGATAGATTTTAATTAGTTAATCTAAAGATCATCTACTTGCCAAAACTTCACATCAAATTGGGGTTGATAAGAAAGAGAAAATGGCATTTGTTAATGGTATTTCTTAAGAGATTATAGTGCTTTTATGAACAAAATAAAATAATAACTAATATTTCTATTTAGTGTAAATAAAATAATATTTCTGTCTTGAAGAGTTTAATTTCTCAAAAAAACCTGAAAACTTTGTGTATACTACATGAAAAGTTACTTGGCACATTCTACAAAAGTCATACATACCACACAAAAATAATCTCAATGTAATCAACATATTGATTTTTATAAAATCAATATACATTTTGCAATAAATAAACAAAAAGCTTAAATTTATTGAACAGTGTCACCAAAAAGTCAAAAGACATAAAATCAACCACAATCCCTCATCCTTCTTGTTTGGGCTACTTTAATACAGTATGAAAGTCAAGATACACGAAATCAACCATGGCTTTCTCATATTTCATATTTGGAGGGCTACTTAAATATACCATCACATAGAAAACAGTAACGATGAACTATACTGATAAACATACTGATACTCACATTTCTTTGTAGTTTCAATAGCCAATCCTTTTCTCTGAGCCTGATTAATAGCCTGAAAGTATACAAAAATTTAATATTAGTCAAATTCTTTTCAGCATAATGATTTTTAATATGGCTTAACACAAATGTTTCAGATCTTAAAGCCAAATTTGTTGATTATCGATGTTACATACATCCATGACCACAAATACAAAATTTGCTGTTAGAGTTCATACTGTTTTTTGTAAGTAAAAGGATGTGTGTGTGTGTGTTTTCTTATAGCAAAGCCACATTGGGCTATCTGCTGTGTTCACCAAAGAGAGTAGAACCTCTGATTTTTAGAATTGCAAATCTGAAGGCTTAAATGCTGTCCCAACGGGGGACAGTAAAATCATGTAGAGAATTACCTCTTCTGCCAACCACACAAATAGGAAATAACATGAAACACAACTGTTTGAATGCATTAAATATTTGACACCTTAAACAGTTCTACATACATATTAAAAAATGTTTTTTGATGCTATAAACTGAATGAGCAATGTTTAAAATATCAATATAAACCTATTATTAATTTCAGTGTTGTAAACAACTTTAACATTTGTCATGAAACTATATGTCATTTATTACTGTGTTTAAATTAAAGAAAAATACTTTTTAATCTCATGTAGCTCTAATAACTTTCTCAAGTTCTAGTATTGAAGCACAACTTACAATTACATTTTGTACTAGTACTCTCAGGTTCCAAATAACCATACTTCTGTGATTATTATTATTTGGTCATCTTGGGTGTGCATTTTTTTTCTCCAGTAATAAAAAATAAAAGTTACAAAATCAGTGGGATTTTTTTTTGGAATCTACTATTATGATAATTGTATAAATTTTAATGGCATTCATGCCTATGCTTAGTTCAATTTATGATCAGCTATGTCTACACATCCCATGCCTATGCTTAGTTCTATTTATGATCTGCTATGTCTACACATCCCATGCCTATGCTTAGTTCTATTTATGATCAGCTATGTCTACACATCCCATACCTATGCTTACTTCTATTTATGATCAGCTATGTCTACACATCCCATGCCTATGCTTAGTTCTATTTATGATCTGCTATGTCAACACATCCCATGCCTATTCTTAGTTCTATTTATAATCAGCTATGTCTACACATCCCATGCCTATGCTTAGTTCTATTTACGATCAGCTATGTCTACACATCCCATACCTATGCTTACTTCTATTTATGATCAGCTATGTCTACACATCCCATGCCTATGCTTAGTTCTATTTATGATCTGCTATGTCAACACATCCATGCCTATTCTTAGTTCTATTTATGATCAGCTATGTCTACACATCCCATGACTATGTTTAGTTCTATTTATGATCAGCTATGTCTACACATCCTATGCCTATGCTTAGTTCTATTTATGATCAGCTATGTCTACACATCCCATACCTATGCTTACTTCTATTTATGATCAGCTATGTCTACACATCCCATGACTATGCTTAGTTCTATTTATGATCAGCTATGTCTACACAACCCATGCCTATGCTTAGTTCTATTTATGATCAGCTATGTCTACACATCCCATGACTATGCTTAGTTCTATTTATGATCAGCTATGTCTACACATCCCATGACTATGCTTAGTTCTATTTATGATCATCTATGACTACACATCCCATGCCTATGCTTAGTTCTATTTATGATCAGCTATGTCTACACATCCCATGCCTATGCGTAGTTCTATTTATGATCAACTATGTCTACACATTCCATTGTCATTTCCCTTTCATTTTACACTATGCTGTGTCAATGAAACTCTTGGCCTAACCTACATTTAATCCTTTGGCATAAGACCTAGAATTATTGGCCTGCCAATCAGCTTGTCTTGGTGCTTTGCAAGTAAACTGAACTTAGGTCACATATCTTCACTACACATTACATTTTCTCACACTTTTGCTGACAGTTTCAGGCAAATAAAACTGTAAAGAAATGTTGATTCAATCAAAACTGATATCCAGTTCATAAATGTGAGGTTGTGTGAATGTTTTTTGCCATTGTAAATGAATACAATCCACAAAGAGATTTCCCAGACTAACACTGCACACATTAGCCCTATGCTGTTTGTATTTTTTGACATAATTATTGGTTTTAATTTTCCAAACAAATGTTTACTTATTTCCCTTTGACTTTTCATCATCTTCAATCATAGTTTTGTAAACACAACAGTAGTTGACTTTTTCTCTTCAAAATACACTAATTATGCATTAGATGACAAACAGAAACTGGCAAAGCTATGTGCTAAATATAAAGTACAGTATGATGATGCTGTTTTAACCCTTTCATGAAGGGTGATGAGTCAAAGACTATGCCATCACATTTGTTGACTTGTGTTCAAAATGTTATGGAACTAGTATTTTATGAATTTATGTCAATAAGATTGGAATCAAATTGTAAATTATAATTCAAACATTAATATTATAAATGAGCTCATTTCTTAATTTAAAAGTAAATATTAAAAGAACACAACCAGATATATATTTTAGTAAGTCACGTGGTATGATGAATGCAACACTATTTAAAATTAGAGGTGTTTGTGATGTTAAAACTCTATAGTTTCTTACAAATTAAGAACTCAAATTACTAATATTAACAAGTTATAATATAAAATAAAAACCTTGTATCTTTTTATTTTGCTTAGATATGGAATCAAATACAACTGCCTCGTTCAACTTTCCATTTTTTGAATCGGTCTCTTATGTATAATTATTACAATATATGACGTGAATAACCAATCAACATCTTAGAATGTCCCCTTATTGGTTTCCTCAGCCACGTTCTTTCAAACCAAAATTTCACGAAAGTAGTTTGTGTCTTCAGTATGCTTGAAGTTTCATATTTTTTGTAAATCTAAATACATCATATTTACTAAGCTTAGTAAATTATAGTGGAATTCTATGGTATCAAAACAGTTACTTGTGATTTTTTTTGGTTATTCAATTGTACATATATAAAAACTAAAAAAAATTGATATCTTTTGTCCAGCATCCTATGTCCAGCAGAAACTGAGTTCAAAGGTCATAGCAAGAAAAAATAATCATTAGATTTACTTCTTGATTTACTGTTATATATTTTATGAAAAATAAGTGTAATAATTTATTTCTAAATAGTAATAATCTATATACATACATATATATATATATATATAAATGTATAATAACTGAAATGTGATTGTGTATCGCAAAATACAAGTACACTAAAACACAGCCAAGAAAGGAAAGACTAAAAGTCAGTTTTTTTATTATTGGATATGTAATACAAGTGTACCGCATCAATGCAAGTTATGTAATGTTAGCTTGGCATAACCAGAAAGTCAATTTTATTACAAATATATGTATATAAATGTATATAGAGTTATTAGACTTAAGTTACTTAGTCTAAACATTTGTATTTTCATGTTGTAATATGTAGTCATTCTAACACCAAAAAAGCATAGTTTATATTTATTTCCTAATTTTTCATGGCAGTTAAGAAGTTGGTCAAGTGACAGACCCCATACAGTTAGAATATAGGAAATAATATTATATATAAAGTCTTACTGAAAACAAATGTTTGAAAATTAATTAGGAAGTTTTAGAAATTGGGCAAATAATATTTGAAATTTTTGGGATAAAAAATAGTTTTTTTAGTCATAACATGAAATCACTTTGCACTCAGACTAGTAACAAAACAAACTCAAAATCTTTAGTAATCTTTTTCATTAAAAATTCTGATTTTTATACACAAAATACTTGTAATTTTTATTAAAAGTCTACACAAATTTGTGAAGATACACGAGCTGTATCAAAAATTATAATGCAAATACTTAATGTGTATTAGTGTGTAAACAAACTTGTGTATATTAAATCAAGCCCATCATGAAAAGTGTTAAACAGATATGTCACTAGAAATTGTATAAAGAAGCCAGCATTGTTACTAATAGAGATATTGAAGTAATGATCTTGGAAAGCTTTCATTCTAATACTCATTAGAGTTGTATGGAGTGGTTAAGGAGTTTCTTGAGGTGAATCACGTTAATTTACTATATCAAATGGTAAGGAAGTCAACCAGAAGAGAGCAGAAAATCACAACTTTGTTACTGAGAATTTTCACTGTTAATTTAATTCTATCATGCCTAGGTGAGTTCACTTCCACCACAGAGGCAAACTTGTATAAATGAATTGTAAAATCATTAAAATAAATATTGAGTCATCATATCACTAGAAGGTTTAAATCATTTTTAAAAAAACGAAAAGAATAAAAAAATTTCACACACCATCAAGTTCCACAGTCACAAATTAATAGATTTACACTGCAAGTTTAATTACATAGTTAGTAATTAAAGAAAAACAATTAAAAGTCATACCTGTAATTTAACCTTTTGCTCCATACCACCTCCTTTTGTAATAACAATGTTACAGAGTTATTGCTTTATGTGATGTAGCATGACATGCATGTCAAGACAAGATAAAAAGGGATTGCTTCAGTATAGTCCATTGATTTCAAACTCATACACATAAATTCATATTATATGGGTAAATGCAATGAAAACTGTCAATAACCAGATGTTAATAATGAAACAAAGTTTACCTATATACTTGTGAAAGAAAAGGAGATTTTGTAATCACATTGGCCGTAAACTTGAAATACCATGACTACAAGATACGTATTAGTACTAACCTCTAGTGGTTCTACGTAATGTCATGATGAAATTAATACATCTTTCGTACCATGTTTACCACAAACAACTGCAGCACATGTTCTTTTACTGTATGGCCTTCTCTCTATGAATTCAATTGTTAAACAGATTTTTAGAATTTTTTATTCTGTGTTCTCAAATTGTAAATGCTTGTGGATCCAATAAAACCAGCCAGATCAAAGTACCACAGGAAGAGAGCTATTATTTGAACCAATACCTTGATTTTGTTTTTAAAATATGCTTGCTGATCTACAACAAATGGCAGATGGAAGGTTTGGCAATGTTTTATAAGTAGATTTACAACTAGCAGAAGTATTTTTGGCTTGAAATAAATCATGTAAATTCTGCATGTTTCAGTACTGTTGATGTTTTCATTTGTTTTTCATTAGTTTACAACAATCGTTATTTTGTTTATGCGAGATTTCCCACTAACAAGCTTTTGTTGCCACAAACGATAATTCTCTAGAACCCTCTACAAACACTAAACTTTATAGCCAAAACTTATTTATTAATAAGTTATTTAATTATTTAATTTTATATACACATTTAAAATTATAACTATAAATTATAATTTTAGGTTTATTTCAACATGCTCTGAAAAAAAATTCAGTGCTTATTAACTTCCTAACATTTTTTGAGTGATAACATGACAATAATAGCCCCTGTGCAGAAGACAAAATATTTTATCATAAGTGCTAACTTGAACCTTGTAATTTCAATACAAGTGTAATTTTATAGCCAATTACTTTACACAAACTTGGTTGTTATGATGCTATGCAGCAACCTATAGCTCATTTCACAATCAATTATTAAGGGCTGAATCTAAACATTAACAATAAAAAGAAACCATTTAAAGCTGTGTTATTAAAATTATTACCACCATAAATTGGATCACCTTTATCTACTTTTCAAAATTTTTCTGTTGCTTTAATATTATTAAACAGCATTCTCTTATAATATAAACCCCTTCTGAATTCCCGTCTTCTTTAGAATGAGGTACCTAGCTTTTCTACAGTTAAGCAGAGTTTACTATTAATCTTCTTGATATATTATTCTATCATATTTTATCCCTGCATTTTCTTTTTTATGTTCTCATTAAGCCTATTACTAATATTTGTATTACGTGGAATGCTTCTCGTTCTAAAATAACGTTTGAATGATAATTTTAGGCTTAACGTAATACAGATTAATATAATAATATTGCCTAGCCTGAAGAAGCTTAAGACGCAGCTTAGCCACGGTTAGCACGTAAGCCTAAGTCTTATTGGAAAGCCATTCCACATTTCTAGTTTTACTGATCAAATTCGAAAACCAAAAATTCATATGCAAGTTTCTTACTTGTTTTGACTTAAGCTGGCTGGTTTTGGGGGCTTTTTTGCGAAGGTAAGTGACAGTGTCCCAATCTGATTCTGCCATTTTAGAAATAAATCTACCAAAACTTCAGATTTGGTAAAATGAATACACACGTTTAATCATATGCAGCAAGCAAACTTAGAAAAACAAATTTCATCATTTCCTGTAGTTCGTTCGATTGTAATCCTGAGGCACCTATAACCTGTAAACCAAAGTTTGTTATACCTGAAATAAACACTTGAGTTTTTTATTTATGTATTTTTGTCTGTTACGACTTTCAGTCCAAATAACTGATCACAAATTGAGCTAACTACCCCTTTTTATAGAAAATACTCAAGAAATTCCAGCAGTAATTCGTGATGACGGGAAACTAATTTGAAAACAATATATCTTAGGACGGCTGGTATAGGTATTAACACTCAGTGATGTCGACAAAACCCACTTGTAGAGAAATATATATGCAAAAATGGCTCGTTTGGGTTGAGAAAATATTTTACATAGAAGAGCAAACAACATTTCGACCTTCTTCGGTCATTGTCAGGTTGTTCGCTCTTCTATGTAAAATATTTTCTCAACCCAAACGAGCCGTTTTTGCATAGGTATTAACACTCTTACAAATAAAGCAGAGAACAACATTTCGACCTTCTTAGGTCATCTTCAGGTTAACAAAGATTAGTAAAAGTGTTAATACCCATACTAGCCGTCCTGAGATACATTTCTAGCAGTAATTAGTGGGGTTAACTACAATTATGATGTCAATATTTTGTTTACATTTTTGTGAAACTTGTACGTTATTAGGTGAGGGAAACTGGGGTTGAAGTAAGCACCTCTACAGTTACGAACATGCTACGCTCTTCTGGGTTCACAGCATGCCGCCCTCGTAGAACTTCATGTTTAAAGCCTGTTCATTTAGAAGCACGATTGAGGTATGCAAGAAAGCATGTAGATAAACCCTTTACCTATTGGAAGAATATTCTTTTGTCAGACGAGACTCAAATCGAGCTTTTCGGCCACAATGATGTTCGCTATATTTTCTGTAAGAAGGGGGAACGAAATCTTTTAAAGAACACCATCCCTACAGTTAAACACGGAGGTGGCTCGATCATGCTATGGGGTTTCTTCAGCTTTTTTGGTGTAGCAGCCTACACCGCGTCAATGGAATCATGAAAAAAGAAGAGTACGTTGATATATTAGGCACTTATATCAAGAATGATGCTCTGAACTTGTGGCTTGAGCGTCGTTGGATCTCCAAGCACGACAATGACCCTAAGCACACATCGAAATATGTGCAATCCTGGTTGCAGAGGAACCATATAAGCGTTCTGGAGTGGCCATCGCAGTCACCCGATCTCAACCCAATTGAAAACGTTTGGCATGAATTGAATACCAGGGTTCATCAGCGTCATCCGAAAAACTTGCAATTTAAGGTTTGAATGACTATGCGCATATAGATGTTGTATAGTTTTGTGCGAACTTTTAAAGTAAACAAACAAAAATCATGAAAATTATTTAGCATTCTTATTAACAATTACAAGTATACAATTTGTGGATACTTAACTGAAACAGTTCCTCGCATAAATTAAAAGTATGGAGGAATTTCTTTGAAAGTGATAATTTCCATGTACAAAATCTCCTTTCGTAGGTGATAAAATTTCAAAATCGAGAAAGCTGCCAAAATTTTCCAGTAGCACAGCGGTATGTTTGTGGATCTACAACGATGCTCGTGGAGTACAGATAGTCGATTGTGTGGCATTGTGTTTAACTTCAAACAAAGAAAATGTGCGAAATTCTGAAATGTTTGTAAGATTTGCTTTGCTATTACTTTAATATCAATATTAGAAACTAAATAATAATTGCATAAATAAAAATATATATAATGTTAAAATGATATAATCAGGGCCGGATTAAGGGCAACTGATGCCCTTAGCCCTCCATTGCTTAACTAACAAGACATTAAATACTCAGTAAATGCTGAAAGTAAAATAAAAGTTTGAAAATTTATAACCTTTCTTCAGTTTTCTTCCATGTCAGACCCCACAACTATATTAAATAAAAACTTTATTTTATTTATGTAACAGATTAGGGCTGGTTCAAATTCAAGCAGTGACTAAAGTCTTTTATTTAGAAATGATTAGGGAAATCACTTCTTTCATTAATGATAATTAAAAATAATTATTTTTACTGTATATTTGTTTTCACTCTGAGTTAACAATTCTCACTTTGATGTTCACAAATTCAAACATTGATATTAACAAAAATGAAAATTTACTCAAAACCCTTTTATTTAAAAAATTCTCACTTCAATGTCAACAATTTCTCACTTTGAACTTAAAACCCTGTAAGCAAATTATTTCTCATACTTTAATATTTAGTTAAATTTTGAAAAGTTTTCTTCTAGATTTTTTAAACTGCAAAGTCTTTGATCAGGTTCTCAAAACTAATTTGACGTAACAAATATGCTTTTATACTTAGCAGAGACACGGCATCCTGCCTGTTTTGTCGCATATTTGTTCAGTTGAGATTTTTAATATGCTTGAGTTGAGAAAATAAACGCTCAGCTATGAAGTTTGTGACCATTAATGTTAAAGATATACGCAATGCAATGTCTATGTTTGGAAACGCACATTAAATTTTATCTTCTGAAATTATTTTATAAAGTTCAGAATGGCCTGAATCTGGTTTTAACAGTTTTCGTTGCACTGAACTTATGGCGCACATGAGTGAAACTGCTGAAGCTCGGCAGAGAGAGATTAGTGTCCAAGTCCTCTGGGTAAGCGTCAATTAGCTTTTGGGAACACTGAGAGTACCTTTCAGTTTCAGCAGATGTGGTACATCACTTAGGAAAGAAAATATGCTTGTACACCTCTCCTCTTCTTTTCATCTGGGTTTCTAGTTTGTCAACAATTGTGCAGAAGGTGGTGATACGAAATTTATCTCTGGCATTCGGATCTACTTTTTGTGCATCTCCGTTGTTGAGTTTGAGCTACATTGAAATTAACATCTGGTAGTATTTCCTTTGCAACTGCTTCAAATCTTTCAAAGTCATCCCTTAAAGTGCATATTTGGTCAGCTAATGAACCGTACAGATCTGCACATTTTTTAGTTCACATTCTAATTTTCAGAACTTGACTTGCTTTATGAAACTTTTGCAAAATCTCATCCCACATGATCAACACTAAAAACAAATTTACAGGTAAAGTGAAATAAATTGTGAGACCTGTGCCAATTGAGCCAGCCTGCGACACCTCAACGTTATCATGATGTTCTGACCTTGAAGTGGACAAAGTGGTACTTGAAGGTGTGGAGCTTGGTTCAACTTTGATCTTGTTAGAGTCAGATGCAGCACAAGTCACTTCTGATGACAGAGATAGGTTTTGATTTGGAAGATCATGTTGTGTAAGTTGAGTGAAAAAAATTAGTCAGCTTTCCAGTCTTGGCCAATAAATCTAAAGCCTCTTGTTGGCTCTTTTTGTCAGTTTTCTCTTTTGTGCACCCCTCAATTGAATACGTTTCATCTTGCAGTCTCAAAAATACAGAAACAAAAATAATAAAAAACACAAAATATGGATCATATATAGTTATAATGATCAGAAAAACACTGAAATTCATAAAGAAAAACGTTGGTAAGACAGTTAAACATACTAAATTCTAGGTCTACATTTATACAAAGATTGTCAGAAAGTTATATTAGAATCTAGGTCCATCAGCACATAAACATGAATTCATAAACACCTTTATTAATTTATTGCATTCTGATTGGTTGAAAACCATGCGAGACCAGTCTCTAATCGATTCGACACTGGATTCAATTCATTTTAGGAATTAGTTTTCAGTCATTACAAAAACTTCAATAAGATTGCTGCTACGGTAGCTGTATGGAAGTAGCAATGTCAATGGTAATATGCAAATCCATTGTGAGCCAAAACAATTTGTGATCAACAACACATTCAGTAGTAACCTATATACACAGTGATCATTCTGTACTGGTACACATACGTAACATACAATCAATTGTAAATTGTACTGCACATTGAACAACTAAATACTTGGTTAGGCGTAGGTTAGAGTACCTTAATCCTAATCAAATATCTGAAGAATGAGTTGTAACCTCAACTATGAGCTCAGTTTTGACCTGGTGACTTTAGATGAGCCAACAAACCATACATCAACAAAATAGGCATATGTCTGAAACTTTATCTGCGTGCCTGGATGCGAAGGCAAATTCAAAACGACGGCCTTAAACTTGGAATCGTCCACTTCATTATTCCAGGCTACAGTTGCATTTCTAAACACTAAATAAGTTACAGTATTTAGGCCTAACGTTATAGTCACCCAGTTCTCAGATAACAACATTAACGTTAGGCTTAATGCTAATACATTGCAACTGAAACCACTAATGTTAAACCTAGTACTCCGTACTAAACTTGCTCACATGAGCTTGTTCAATTCACACATTTTTTCAGACAATCCTAAATTGATTTTGTTGATTTGTTGGTTCTTTACAGTATCTTTGTGTGAACACGATGCCACAGTATATTGTACTACTACTAGTACTAGTACTACTAGTAGTTAAGAATCATGTTGTTGTACAAGTCAGTCTTATGCAATTTAACCTGGTTGAATCATCGCCTTTAGACTGCTCCGATCAGTCAATCGTTCTCCCATCTTTTCAGAAATGTAATATAACACATATAATGATCAGAATTTATAGTTGCAAAATAGTTGAATTACATTTAAACGTTTGTAGTTGTTATCTCTGTGTTGGATTGTTCGTTCGTCTCATAAAAATATCACCAGAGGACTGGGCCGTGTCGGGGCATTATGACGTCAGGATAGGATCAAGGAAGAAGTAAGAAGAATATAATTGTGATCTCCAATTTTGGGTCTGAAACGGCATATTTGACAAAATGTTGCTGGCTATTTATCCTCTAAGTGAATCTTAGCTTCAGATCTGTTTATATTATTACATAATCACAAGGGAATACATACATTCCCAAATACTCTTATAAGTTACATGTATTCTATGAACGGTGGTTTGCTACAGTAGCATTCCTTTCTAATTTTTTTTTCTTGGTAGGATAAATTTCAAAACATGTACTCACACACTAAGTAGTTTTTTTTTTTTTTACAGCAAGCTGTTTGAAGCCAAAAAACTTACAACTTAGAAAAGCTTCAGTGAGAAACACACTTATAAAAATATTGCAAAACATACATGAATAATGCAATACTAACGCAAATAAAACTAAAACAAACGAGATAATAACCCAAAATATAATATACGTAAACAGCAGGTGAAAAACAAAACTAGCTATGTCTCTGTACACATCTGTCACCATTTCTTTTGAGTTATGTTTCTGTAGTATTATACTTTTATATTTCTGTAGATGTGACTGAATAAAGCAGTAAACGGTAAAACAAAACAGTTCTACTGCTTATAATTTCTCATAAATAGACACAACAGAAGAAATGACTGATAAAAATATTTCATCTTCAAGGTCAGACATCATAACATACGATCATCTTTTACCTGAAGTTTTATCAACATTTTGTTTTGCTTTTTAAAAGTAATCTTTCGCAAATCAATGACTTTTTATTTCTGATACATAGTTTAGTAGTTTCTCGAAACTTTAGTCACTCATCGAGCCAAATAAAACGTTTTTTTTTTTAACAATGCAGAGTAAAGTCGGACACGGCAGATAAGGACAATTACAAAAAAATCAATTAAAGTTGAGTGTGGCAGTGAAAGAGTTAGGGGTATGGTAGCTATGGGAAAACTGTAGTACCCCCTTTCCTTTATGCCCTAAGCATGAGCTTATTTTGCTTAATGGTTAATCCAGGGCTGGATATAATTCACTTAAAATATATTTCAGAATAAACTCAGAAGTCAAAGTCCTAATAAAGTGCACAGGCAAATTCAATTCTACACGTGCAGGTTGCGCACTTGAAAGGTATTTTGAACAACGTCTATAATTTATGACATATCATGATACGAAGATATTTAATGAATAACAAATGAGAATCTGCTAAACCTTTTAGATAAACATAAAATTCTGGAGATATTTTGCACATTTACTGCATTGTAAAATGTCCAGTTATTCCATTTCACAAGATAAAAATATACTGTAATCAAATAGTTATACAAAACATATGAATATAATGTCAATACTTTTACTTGTCTTTTTTTCTCTGGACTTTTACCAATCTTTCATCTTGATACAACAGTGAAAATAAAACAACAATTTACAAACCGACCTTGATGACACTGACAAAAATACGGAAGGCATTTATTAGAAATATAATTTTGTGGAATTCAACATTTTAAGATGGCGTTTTTCTTGGATTTCCGAAGTTCATTTAGAGTAGACTAGAGAGTTGTTGGGGTGAGTAAATCGAATTTGTTCTTCAATGAGGCTAGGAGATAGAGACGTATCGGATCTGGTGTTTTTCATAATTCTTTTGAATTTTAATTTTAAGCTGTCATCCTACCTATGATAGTGGTACGTTATGTAATGTGTTATTTAGTGAACTGAGATCTATCTCAACAGTTTTGGAATAATTAAAAAATGGCGTATGTTACTTGTTCATTACAATTAGTCTTAACGCATGGAATGTTAAAAATGGCTGACAATGAGCGAGTTTGCTGAGTTGCTTATGGTAGCACAAATATATTGCTCGGCATCTTTTTACAGTAACCGCTGCGAGAAATTGTCAAAATTTAAAAAGGTTATGTAGCCAGTATTTAGGATAGTAATAGTAACATTAACATAAATATCAAAAATAGTCTAAGTTTTAAGGCTAGTGTAAGTAAAAGTGGTATTACTGTTAGTATTATTTCTGAATCCAGTTCTAACTTGTAAGTTCTAATCGTACTTGTAGAGACATATTAAGGTACTATTAGCCATCGAGTCTGTAGAAGAGCCATAAAATAAACTTTGTGGTGTGAGTTACATAATGCATAAACTGATACATGGTATGTCTACCCAAATATAACTGACAGCAAGTCAGTAAGTGATGAATGGGAATATTAAATAGACTATGTTGTCCTAGCAACTGCTTACTTTACATCATTGGGCATAAAAAATACCTTTGTTGTCCTGAAACAGTTTACTGTACATCATGTCACTGCGTGTGGCTACAGCGAAAAACTATTTGTTACAAAGTTTAAGAAAATTAAAATGCTAGATATGATGGTAATAGTCTAGGAAAACTAATTTGACATAACTTGCTACAATAGTGTACATAGTATAGCTACTGGTTTCATTGGATACATAGGCATTTTAGATATGAAAACACCAAGACAAAACTTTAAAACCATTTATTAGACATTGAAGTTGTAGAAACAAAGCCATACAGTAAACTTTGTGGTGCATATTACATAATGCATAATCCAATACATAGATATCTCTGTTCAACTAAAACTGACAGCAAGTAAAAAAAAAAGTTATTGGAGAATGTAACCACACTACATGTTGGCTTGGCAGCAAGTTGTTTTAGATTATATTGTCCTTGTAACAGTGCTATACATCATATTGTTGAGTGTAGCTACAACAAAATAAATGTGCACTTGGGTAGTTTAAGAAAAAACAAGTAGATACCATAATATTAAAATCTAGGAAAAACTTTAATCTTAACTAACTTTCCACAATAGTAAAGCTTTAAGAGAGCTATTTGATGTATCACAGATACTTATTGGTCCAGCCAATTTAAACCAACATCATGGTTTTGGTTTTAACATTTACTAGCTAGTCAAATGCAGGACAGGTTTAGCAAGCAATGCAATTTTGTATAGCCGAATTACGGCTAGTGAAAGTATGGTTGTCTTGAAACAAATCTTGCAAATTTAGTGTGCATTAAAACTGAAGATGTTTTTCATATATTGTTTGGTTTATATAGTTTATGTATTTGCAACTGAGTTTTCATATTTATATGCTTCTCTGTCCAGGAACTGTTTAATTCCCTGGGACTCCATAGTAGTAGTATTAATATTTGATCTGAAAGTAAATTAAGTTTAGGCTTAACATTTCAAACATTTAGGATGAGGCATAAACATCTGTAGAATGGTTGCTTTTTATTTGAATCAGCAAAGTTGTTGTGGGTTACTATTAATACCGAAATGACATAGGTATTGGATATGTTGAACAAATTATTTTGGTGTATATTTGGCAGATAATTTTATTAAATTCTCATATAAATGTAACAAAAAATCACAGAAATAAATTCTTTAGTTGCTAAAAAGGAAACTCCAAATTAAGAGAAGGAAAAGTACCTAAACAGTTAAAATAAAATGTCTATATTGTCATTTGACCACATTGACCCACATGTTAGAAAATTTTAAGAAAATAAAATTTCATCCTAAGGTACCAAATTAAACATTTTTGTTTCCTTGCAATTGTAAGCAAACTTAAATATAATTTTATAATTGCTGTAAATAACTGAGTTAAGAATTGCCCACCACAATGAAAATATACTAAGGTACCTTAGATGTTTTGTTTTATTGTAACAAACATCACATCTATTCCAGCTGTGAAGGGAAGCTGGAACAAAAAGTAAGTGTTCCATAGGTGTAATTTTTATAAGCAGCATGTTTTGCTTCATACGCAATACTTTTACATTACATTGTTGATCCAAGAGGGTACAATCAATAACAATAATGTAAAAACAGCATTGTGAGATAATGCTGTAAGAATCACAATGAAGGCTAATATAGCATCAGGTGTGAAACAAAAAATTATAGTAGCAGTAGCAGCAATAACTACTAAGTAAATAATTTGCTTAACAAGAGTAAAAGTAAAAAATAAATATTGATTCTTATGCTAATATTAACAAATATATCCCATCTTGGAAAGTGACTTATTACATTTAAGGTCTTGATAAGATTTACTAAAATCAACCAAAAAATTATTTTATTTATAAGTAGAAAATTTTGTTTTAAAGTAATGTGTTCATCTTAAAATATTTTAATGTGCAATTTGGTATTAAGAAAAACTAGTTATCATTTATTCATTTAAACTAACATATAATTCAATAATAAGGGATCTATTCCAACCCCTAAACTTCAAAATAAAAATAAAATGCTCAAATTCAGCCTAAAGAAGGTATAATGGGAAAATTTAAATTTAACAGGCTCACTAAGGACATATAGGAAATAAGAGGTAAGTCTTAATTGTAATAAGATGAATGGAAGATCTATATAATCATAAATTTAAATTTGGGTATAAAATAAATTTATGATAATTTCCAGAGGAACTGTTCAGTTGGTTAAAATAGTAATAACATTTAGCAATTCTTAGCAATCCCCTGTCTGTTCACCTAATCAGAGAATTATGTATCTGATCTTTTACTGAATATTTTTATTTGTTATCACATAATAAATATTAGATGATTCAGGTCAATATGAATAATTTTATTTATTATCATACAATAAATATTAGATTGTTCAGGTCAATACCAATATTATTTATTAACAATAAATATGTTATTCAGGTCAATACCAATATTTTTATTTATTATCACAGTAAATATTAGATGATTCAGGTCAATATCAGTATTTTTATTTACTATCACACAATAAATATTTGACGAGTCAGGTCAATATCAATATCTTTGTTATCACAGTAAATATTAGATGGTTCAGGTCAGTATCATCTTTAAATATACAATGTCAATATTTCTGACATATTCTAGTGTAAAAACAGAAGTCATTTAAAGAGGTGGAGACAAGCCAACAAAGTGATTGAACAGTTAAGATATATTTTATTGCTTATTGGTTTTCAACACCTGTAGCTTAGTTATGTAAAGATTGTCAACTCAACAGGGAACATCTCAAGACACTTTTCATAATGCTTCAGATGAAGAACAGTGATCACTTTTGTGCCTGCCCCTTTGGAAGCTCAGCCATCTCATTCTTAAACTAACAAATCAGCATCCTTTAGAGACCAAATTCATGTGTAGATTATCTTTAAAATGAAGAAGTGATCACTTTTGTGCCTGCCCCTTTGAAAGCTCAGCCATCTCATTTTTAAACTAACAAATCAGCATCCTTTAGAGACCTAATTCATATGTAGATTATCTTTAAAATGCTTCTGTGATAAAAAGTTTTGCAAAATTATTTTGTGTAATATATCATAAAAGAGACAATGAATTCATCAAAGAGAAATCATGTCTTAATAATTTAAGTTTATTTTTGAGATTGTTGCTTATGTAAATGCTGTACTTAGATATTCAAAAAGTGTTTTTATCAAATTATACATAGAATATTAGCTAAGAAAATAATATATCTTTGGGGTTTTGGAAAAGACTTGTTAGCTATATTTGAAGGTAGGTGGGTGAGAGAAAGCAAAGTGTGTTCACTCAAACTAGTCTTGATTACTCGGGTTACTGCTTGACTGTTTTAATTTTCATTAAGAGGGCTATAGTTACTGATAATGTTTGATATTTCTATTTGTATTGGGTTTCTTGAATCATTTGAACATGTAGTTAACAAACAACATTTAATTTTTGGATATACAAGGCAGTGTCATGAACAGGTACTTAAGGTATATAGGAACCTATCTGATTAGCTGGCAAGAAAATTATTCTTGGTATATTAGTTAGTGGTTAAGTCACTCAAGCCAGTAAAGAAGTGTTCTGTTGCTAGCAGTAAAATTAGTAAGGTTTTTGGAAAAATTTAAATAATATTAATTACATGTAATTATCACTATATAAATCACCTGAAAGGCCTAACTTAACTTGGAATATTGTGTATAGATTTTATCTCCTTATCTAAAAGTAATTTACTGGTAAAAGTGCAGAAAAGGGTAAAGGGTGATTTCAGGGTTAGTAGGATTATTGTTTAAATGAGCTGGGACCTTGTGTTTGTGTGAGAAAAGAAATATTTGTTAGAGGTGATCTTATAGAAGCTTACAAAATTATCTTTATGATCAGTGAGATAAAGGCTTCTGATTTCTTTGTGCAGAATTATAGGTACAGTAGGATGAGATACAAGTATAATACAAGACTGGATTCAATTAGTTTTGTTTTTCTAACTGGGTGATTAATTTACAAATGTGTTATCAGTAGTAGAGGAAATTTGCTTCTCACAAGAGTAAACAGGAAGCTTACATCTTGAAAAATAAAGGGTGGGATTTATTTTTACTTTTTTTTAGGGGTAGTATGTAAGGACAGCTTTAAAGGACCAAAAATCTCTTGTGTTCTTGTGTTAAGCAAGTTAACATCTAATTTCTTCAGCATGTTTAATCATTTTAAATTTAATGAATGACAATATAATTTTCATAGTTTTAGTTTCTGATGGATGTATCCTTCATTATTAAAACTTCATACTGTTACTTAATTATTAATTAATAGTCTAACAATTAAAGAATTACCTTTAGCAACTGGAAAGTTTTCTCCTTTATCACCATTGATAACATATTCTGGTTTGGT
Source organism: Tachypleus tridentatus (assembly GCF_004210375.1). Classification (NCBI taxonomy): domain Eukaryota; kingdom Metazoa; phylum Arthropoda; class Merostomata; order Xiphosura; family Limulidae; genus Tachypleus; species Tachypleus tridentatus. The sequence goes on from NC_134828.1 coordinate 5,734,630, forward strand.
CTGTTGGTTTGTAGAAAGTCTGTTTTGTACACAAAATGAATTTTGTTAATTTGTCAGTTCATTAGCATTGCACTGTTGGTCTAACTTTTAACTACAAGACAGAATCAGTGCAGCAACTTTTCAATTGCATATCTAAGCCATGTTAGAATAACATTCTTCAAAAAAAAATTTTATCATATCATTACATGAATATTCTTTGGGTTTCTTCCCTATGAGGTGCAGATAGCCCAGTTGCTTTGCACCATAAAACACCAAAACAACCAACCAGTTCTCTACATGAAGTGAAACTAATCTTTACTTTCCTTTTAAATGTTTTTATTGTAGTTTTAATTTTTTAGTTAATGCAACATTTCTAGCCATTGCAGCCCATAAGTTTTGTATGCAGTTTATTAAATGCTACAGTACTTAGTATTGATTCCATTATTTAGAATATTTGTGACATTAAATTTTAGAGAGATAAAAAATTTCAGAAGGTTTTCATGTGTACATTTTAAGCTCTAATGAAATTATAACAAAATACCTATGTATAACAAAGGGACCCTTTGGTACTTCAAGGTTTTCCTTGAACTTTTTTGCAAAAAGTAAAAAACATTAAACTCATTCTCTATTTTTAGGAAATTATTGACACTTAAAATAGTGCAAAGTGTTGGCTTTCACCACTGGCTAATTATTCCAGTAGTTAATCACTACATTTCAAACATGAAACTGGATATCATTAGCTTATTTTATCTGAATTGTAAACTCTTGTCATTTTGTCCTATTATCTTCAGAATACTTCACAAAGAAATTGGAGGTCTTTATTCCATTGATTCCCTGAATAGTTTTGTAAATTTCAATAAGATCAACTGTTATTCCTAACCTATTCCTGTAAAATAATCTTTCCATTCCATGAATCAGCCTAGTAGCCCTACTCCAAATCTTTTCTGGTTAGAGTCAATATCCTTCACAAGATAATAAGACAAGAACTACTCACAGTATGAACAAATGATTTATGTATAGAGATGATTAATTCTTTGGATTTAAACTAGATTTCTGTAAATAACACATTTTATTAACTGGATTAGTTGCAATAGACCAATTTGAGTGAGTTATCCATCATTATGCTGGTCTTTTTTTTGTGAATCCTGCTGTTGAATTTGTTCCCATTCATATTAAAACTGTGATCCAAATTATATACGATAATGCATTCAATGTAGTTAAAGGTTATTTGTCAGATATTTGTTTAATTTACAAGTCCATTCAATACAACTAGAAATGTATAGTAATGTCATCAGTAAACTTCACTAATTATTTATATCATTAATGTAAATAAGCAAAGGTCCAAGCACTAATGTATGATGTAGTCCACTAGTAACAAGGCTCTAGTTTGAATGAATGCTAGCAATAACAGTCATTTACTTTTTCCCATCCAACCATCCTACAATACAATTAACTGTTCTTTTTCCAACCCACATGAAACTTAAATTCTGAGCTGATCTTTTGTTTGGCACTGTTATCAAACTATGTTATAGTGTTGTGTTAATAGGTATTTCTTTGTGTATTTTTTATTATGTAGTCACAACCTGAGGGAACATCCTAATAACAGTAGTCTGATTACAAAATTGATTATAAAAAAAGATGGAAGTCACAGTGAAGACCCTAGATTCCCAGAATCACAGTTTCTCTGTTCCTGAAGATGTAAGTAGCATGTATATATTGTTATAAGTAAAATTTTATATGGAATAATTTAATGGAATTATTTAACTATTTAGTATTTTAACTGAATTTATTTGTTATTGCTGAAAGGAACCTGTTCTGAATTAATGTCAATTATTCTGTGAAACTTACCTTGGTAATGAACCTTGCTGTTATTCTGTGAAACTTACCTTGGTAGTGAACCTTGCTGTTATTCTGTGAAACTTGGTAGTGAACCTTGCTGTACTTCTGTGAAACTTACCTTGGTAATGAACCTTGCTGTTATTCTGTATCTTATTGTTCTGTAGTCCATTGACTGTAAAAGACTGAAAGCTTAAAATTAGTATACCAAAACACTTTTTCTTCACTTCCACCAGAAATCGCTAGTGACATGAAAAATAAGCCATTCTGTCTTTTACAAAGGTTTACTGCATATTTCAGTGTTACCTTGGTTTAAATCTGTACTTCACCTTTGGCAACAGCTGATATTTTATATAATTATGGTATTGTTTAGTGTTTCAGTGGAGATATTGATTTATGTTAGAAATATTTTCATTTCTTATAATTTTATTTTGTACATTCATTGCAGTTTAGAGACTATTCCTGTTGCCTCCTTTCTTATTTAATTAATCATGAATTTTGTATATATTGTACTATTTATTTTTGAGATAAAAAATGTGTAACAGTTGTTCTTTATGCTCTGATGATGAATGGTCCCAGGTCTTGTATAGCTGAAAGTGTCCAAGTTTGGTTTTATTTGTAGAAGATGCTTTCTTTTATTTTTGTACATGGGTCTTGTATTACTGTTCTTTTTTCTTTCAGGAAAAAGAAGAGAGTTTAAAACTATTCAAAATATGCTTGTGTAACAGATAATCATGTATCACATCTGTGGGACTTGTAATGGGGTTTTTGTATTCTATAAGTAATTCTAATGTAACTGGTCAAGGTAGACTGCAGGGTAAGGAGGGAGGCAGTCAGTATTTTATCACCAAGATTCAATGTCACTGCATGAAAGACCCCACTAGTACAGCGGTAAGTCTACGGATTTACAATGCTAAAATGAAGGGTTCCATTCCCCTTGGTTGACTCGGCAGATAGCCTGATGCAGCTTTGCTATAAGAAAAACATAAACACACACTTTGCATGAGACAAATCTAATCTACAATATATTGGATAAAACTGTCCAAGACTGCCAACATCGTAACACTTGGTAATTATCCTCATGGATTCTTCTTCTGACATGTCATGAGTTGACCAGTGTAAGACAGTGGCTGATGCAGGCTAGTGTCTCTTTGGCTGTGATAAACCTCTCTAATGATACTCTTACTGGAATATTTTTCTCAGGTGTTTACCTGCCACTTTGTTACAGTTTCTTGAATACCATTCTTATCTTAGTGCACTATGATGTAAAATGTTGAATTTTTGCTCTATCCAATCATACTCAAGTTTATAGCTATTTCCAAAGCCAGTATTCATTAGTGAGTGACATTCATTGATGTTATAAAAGGATGTTATTAGCAAATCTGTTAGTTCCATTCATAGACATTGGGATTTCACTGCTTGGTAGATATTTAGGATGTCTGTTTTTCATGTGCTAATTGATTTTGCATCAAAGAAATAGTTCATATTTGCTTATGAGAGTCAAGTTTATAATTTCAAGTGTTTTCTCTTTGGTCTATCTTCAACTTTTACATCTTTTCTGTAATCATAAATAGTGTATTGAAGATCAAGATGAGTGCTTACACTTGTTTACCCAAACTATTTTCTCTTTTGAAGGATTGAGATCCTCAGCCATTAATTTGACTTGGGGAATTTTTTATTTTGGTGTCTAGGATTTCTAGTGAATGTAGAAAAATTGGCTCTCTCCCAAACTTTTGTTCATTTTAACCTTCTGTTCAAGATTATGTTTCGAGTGTTAGAAGTTCCTCAGGAGAGTATGGACATTCTCATACATATTAATCAACTGTTTTTACAGGTTTGTTGGGTTCAGCTAAGCTTGTCTTTCAGTTTGTGGGAACACTGTATTCACACTTACTTCATTGTTTACTGCTAGATCAGTGGAGAATATTAGAACATCTATTTCACAACAAAGAGTTGCAGCATTTTTCAAGGAACATTGTTCTAGGTGTAAGTTGGCTAAGAATGGGAGCATTGTATTTATTCTATGAAAAACCTCTAGCATCTTAAGGTGGATTGCTCTCTACAGCTTCTAAATCTTCTGTGGATTAGTTTTAAATATTCATTTATAATAAAAGTTTTGAGATGTTAGTTGTCTTGTGCACTACATTGTTTTGTTAATGTAATATGAGACCAATCAGTGTTGATTCTGTCAATAGAACTCTAGTCTCATATTGAGGATACAGGATAAATGTTCCTTAGATTTGCACTTGTTAGAATGGTATCTGATTTGCTGTCAACATTCGTTTCAGATTGATATACAGTAAATTCTGTAGATACTGAATATGCTGGCAGACTCTTTTTCAGGAAGAACCAGATCCTCAGTATAATTTGGTCTCCTAATCTCGGAATTTTCACAATTTTTTTGCATCTGTTTCCTCATGTTAATTTATACATTACACATTTTAGCAACAGGCCTTTGACTTGTTTCTGTGCCAAGATCCTCATGTTTCCAGTGACAACATGAATAATAATTTTTAGTTATTTTACAATTATACAGGGGTTATGGTTTGTGCTGGAATCTGTTAGAACAGATACATATCACAACAATCACTTTATTTTTACATTAACCCATTATCAGGAAGAAAGAATAGGAGACAGGGAGAGTCTTGATGAAAAATGTGAATGAATCAAAATTTCCATTTGATTGTGACTTCAGTGTTATGTCCAGTTAGGGTTGTGAGATGATGCAAGGCTTTTAGGACATGTAGTAAGAAACGTTTTAATTTAAGAAAGGAAGTAGATACCACGCTTGAGTCTACTAGCTTTAGATGAATAGTAGAATTGGTCACTTAGTGTATTCATCATCCAACAGCATAGTGTTTTTCATAGTTTGATTCATAAAGTTGGCAATATTGGCCTCTTGGACCAGTTTTAATGCTGCTTTTTGAGGCAGAAGTTTTATAATCTGTCAGCAGATAAAATAATGTTCTTACCTTCACTCCTTATATATGGAACCTGAGAACTTTCATCAACTTGGTCTACTCTTAATGGTCGAGTGTGTTGTTTTTCATTAATTTACTGATGTGTAAATATGTGTATATATATATATATGATTGTTACTAAGGCTAGTAGTCAGTAAGGGTAAGGTATGTTTAACAGGATAAATGTACATTCTTTAATTTTTTTCATAACGGAATTCTAAACTTAGGGATAGTAAACCAGGTAAGGGTGAAGGTCTAGAGAACAAATGTCACAATTCTCATTCTAGGAGAGATTGAGTATTTTTTAAAAATATATTTATTTTTTAAATTAATAACTTAAGACTTGTATTGAAAATTGATTTAACTGTTTTATTTATATACAGTGATAGTACAATAGTTCAATTAAATTTTAAATGTAACTACAAAGTTGCGACATTCACACCTTAACCTACATAGTGCGAGAGTTAAAAAGTTCACTCGCATTTAGAAAAATTGTGTTTTTTTGCATTACATAGTTGATACTGTAAGTAATTGATTTTTAAATAAGTAATGTTTGTGAAAGTTAGACATCTAGATGCTAAAACTCTTGTATAACAGTTTTCTTCACCTAAAGCTCATTTGATTTCTAAGAGGCTTGGTGGAACTCTGATGCTATAATGTCATGTTCATTGCTTTATCTGTGTTACTTGTATAATACTTTGTTTCAGTATTTTTCTCACTTAAATGTGATTTTATTTACAAGGAAAATTTTACTTAACTTTAAGAATCTTGTGTCCTAGAGAAAGTTTTGAATTATGAATTCCTATAATAACCAAGGCTACATGTTAAAGTTTTTGATATTTTCCTTCATTTGTAGATAACAGTTAAGGAATTCAAAGAGAAAATTGCTTCATCAGTGGTGAGTTTTTTGTTTATGGATGTACAGTATGAACTGGTAGATGAATTAATACATTTAACCCACTTAAATTTAGAAAACAAACAAACATAAGACATGCTGAAAAAGTTGCTGTTCTGAGAATGAAGCTTTGAAACTGATGAGACAAATTTGTAAATTGTGAAGAAGCTGATTAGTGTCTTTCTATCAATAAAACTTCTAGGTAGTGCAATGATGTCTACTTTTGATTCTTAGTAAAACCTGTGATGGATGCTCTCAGGAAATGGGTTAGTAAGTTGAATGTTTATAGATTGATAGAAAAGAAATGGATTGATAAAATGAACTTAGTAGTGGAAAGAGTGTTGAATGGGCATTTTGCTGATGGAGTGCGAATGAAGGGCCGTTGTGAGGTCTGTTTTGGGAACTTGTATGAATTATTTTAATGCTTGTATATTTTGGGAAGTAGTGTTTCTAAGTTTGCTGATAGCACTGTAATGATAAGAAAAGCAGATATTTTTGTGTATGAAGCTACATCATGCTAATACAATAATGAATTCACAAACAACAGATTGTAATCTCATTTCAAGAGTACCTCTAACTGTTTTTTTCAGGTTAAAATGTATGCTTTCTTTCATAGATATTATTTGTTAATTTGTTACTAAATGGCAGATGCTGTTGAATATCTTTATTGTAAAAGATCTTGACTTTCTATGTGAACATGACAGTGTCTGTGGAATATGAATTTTAATTTTAGAATTGTTAAATCATGCATTTGTCAAATAGAAACTTAGAAATCATTTTCTTGTGAGAGAGAAGCATTAATGTTGTGGGGTGAGATTTTAGATGGTAGTATCAATAAGATGTCAGTCCTTATCTGGGTGTTTGTTAATAAGATGTCAGTCCTTATCTGGGTGTTTGTTAACAAGATGTCAGTCCTTATCTGGGTGTTTGTTAACAAGATGTCAGTCCTTATCTGGGTGTTTGTTAACAAGATGTCAGTCCTTATCTGGGTGTTTGTTAACAAGATGTCAGTCCTTATCTGGGTGTTTGTTAACAAGATGTCAGTCCTTATCTGGGTGTTTGTTAACAAGATGTCAGTCCTTATCTGGGTGTTTGTTAACAAGATGTCAGTCCTTATCTGGTTGTTTGTTAACAAGATGTCAGTCCTTATCTGAGTGTTTGTTAATAAGATGTCTGTCCTTATCTGAGTGTTTGTTAATAAGATGTCAGTCCTTATCTGGGTGTTTGTTAATAAGATGTCAGTCCTTATCTGGGTGTTTGTTAATAAGATGTCAGTCCTTATCTGGGTGTTTGTTAATAAGATGTCAGTCCTTATCTGGGTGTTTGTTAATAAGATGTCAGTCCTTATCTGGGTGTTTGTTAATAAGATGACAGTCCTTATCTGGATGTTTGTTAATAAGATGTCAGTCCTTATATGGGTGTTTATTAATAAAAGTTCTTATCTGAGTATTTATTAATAAGATGTTAGCATGCACTTGTTTGTTTATGAATAAGATATTAGTCTTTGAGTGTTTATGGATAAGATGTTAGTCTTTGTCTGAGTGTTTATGGATAGGATGTTAGTCTTTGTCTGAGTGTTTATGGATAGGATGTTAGTCTTCGCCTGAGTGTTTATGGATAGGATGTTAGTCTTCGCCTGAGTGTTTATGAATAGGATGTTAGTCCTCGCCTGAGTGTTTATGAATAGGATGTTAGTCCTCGCCTGAGTGTTTATGAATAAGATTTTAGTCTTCGTCTGAGTGTTTATTTTGCAATGAGCTCAGTATAATATACATGTTAAGTATTTTCATTGTAACTTTTGATACAGCATGTATATCTTTACAAAATTTGACTTTTAGTAAAGGTTACAAATATTCTATATACAGAAAACCAGGATTTTAATTAAAAATGGAGCAACTATATTTTCACAAACAAATCGTTAGTAAAATTTCAAGTATTTGCATAATCTCAAAAACTTTCTAAATACACTTCAGTTGTTTGTTTTCAGTAAGGCTATATTTTGATATTTTCTATACTATAACTGAGGTTATGTTAGTGACTACATATTATAATACAAAATTACAAATGTTTAATTTAAGTAGCTGAAATCTCATAATGGTAATATGAACATACATGTTTAATATTTATTATATTGACTTTCCAGTCATATCTACCTAACATTACATAACTTCTAATGACACAGTGCGTATGCACTCAGGTCATGTATCTAGTAATATAAAACTAACCATTTGTCTTCCTTGTCTTGGCTGTGTATTAGTGGACTAGTGTTTTGCAATACACAGTTACATTTCAATTATTACACATTATATATTTGTATATAGATTATTACTATTTAGAAATAAATTATTAAACTTATTTATCCTAAAATGTACAAAAATAAGTCAAGAAGTAAATCAAACAATTATCTTTTCTTGTTATGACCTTTGACCTTAGTTGTTGCTGGACATAGGTTGCTAAACCTTTTAAAATTTTACAGTGGAGGATATCAACATCTTTATATATATGGTTGAATAACCAAAAATTCATAACTACAATGATACCATATTAAGCTTAATTGAGATTTTAAAAAATATGAAACTTGGAGCAGTCTAAAAACATAGCCTACCTTCTTGAAAACTATGATTGAAAGAAGATTGTAGGCTTCTTATGGATTAAAATGGCTGAGAAAACCACTCTGGGGACATTCTAATCTGTTGACTGGTTATTCACATGTCATGTAAAAGTATATGAGACCATTTCAAAGAGTTGAAAGGGGCCATCATGTTTGATTCAGTACATAAGCCATATCTCAGCAAAACAAACCAATATGAGGTTTTTATTTTATATTCAAGCTTGTCAATATTAGTAATTTGAGTTCCTAATTTGTACAAAATTATAGTCTTAGTATTTTAATACCAAACATTTAATTTTAAAAAGAGCTGTATTCAACATACCATGTGACTCACTGAAATCTATATTTCAGTGTGTTTCTTAAATATTATTTGCTTTTAAATTAATAAACTAACTCATATATAGTATTAAAGATTGAATTGTAATTTATAATTTGTTTCCATAGTTATTGACATAAATGTATAAAATAGTAGTTCAATAAAATTTTCAACAAGTGTGATGACATGACCTTTGATCCCTGGCCTATTGTGAAAGTGTTGATAAGATGTTAGTCTTTACCTGACTGTTTATTAATAAGATGCCAGTCCTTATCTCATATATTAATAGGGTGTTTGTCCTCACCCGAGTGTTTGGTAATACGATGTTAGCCCTCAACTGAGTGTTTATCTTTGGTGAAGAAAAGCAAGCAAAGATCTTGTTCCTGTTTATAAGAATCTTCTGCTTAAGAACAGTAACTTTATTTTAGTTTCATACAAAACTACTGAGACTTTGTTCAGACAGCTGTGCAGTTTTGGCTTGTGTAATTCTGTTAGGACGTGAATATGTTTGGGAGAATAAAGACAAAATGGTAATGTGATTCATGATTTACTTAACTTAAACTGTGAGTTTTAAACCTGAATTTCTTGAATGTTTACCTTTAAGTTTATCTTGGCATTTTTAATTCATTTATTTTTGCTATGTTATCCAGGGCACTCCATCAGATAAACAGAGGTTGATATTTTGTGGAAGAGTACTGCAAGATGAAAAGAAACTTAGTGAATATGGTTTGTATCTTAAAATCTGTGTATTCATTTATGTGGCTGATAAGTGAAGGGATTTATTAGTCCATGTTACCCTGGTGTTTATTTTAAACAACTTATTATTTCATCAATACCTGGACATATTACTTAAATATTAGAAAATGTTTCTTTTGTTGCAAAATAACTTAACAGTATGGTATTTTTTATCCTGTAGCACAGTGTTATGTCTCTGGAAATAAATGCTAGAAACCTGGTTTTGATATTCATGGTGGGCAGAGCACAGATAGCCCATTGTGTTGCTTTGTGCTTAACTTTGTAAAAAAAAAAAATCAAAATTTTGTAATTTATGTTTTTTGTTTAATTACATTTAAATTTTTTAAATTGTCTTTACTGAGTATTGTTTACATTCTTGGCAAGTATTCAGTAGTATTGTTATTTTTACTAATGTACAGTTCATGGCTTTTTACTTTATTTTTAATGTATGTTTGTTTAAATAGAGCAGCTAGCTTGAGCATCTTCCATTTAAAATATATTACTGAATTACTAGATGTTAAAATCTATATACAGTAGTGTGCAAAAGTGTTAGGAAAAGAGAATACTTTGTCATTGTTTCCATGTTACCAGACTAATTCTTCTATGCAATTACAGAATGTAAATTTCAACATTATGGTAATGGTTCACTGATCTCTTTTGAAAGTTGAATGAGCCAGGGTGAGAATACTTATCATTGTTTATAATTACCATATACTCATACCAACTGCATGTCATAAGGGTCCTCCTCAAGTGAACATACTGATCAAGTTTAGGGTGTAAAATAACTGTCTTAATTGTATAGAAAAAAGCTAGCATATGGTATTGGTATATTAATCTCAAGTATAAGATAAATGACAATATACCAAATGACAGAGAAATGTCAAGTCCTGCAGTATCAGATGGAATATTTGGTCTTGTAGCAGCTAAAAAAAAACAAATATTGTTAAGAGATTGAAATTTGCTAAAAAGTACAAAAACTGGATTGTTAGTGATTGTAAAAGGGTGCTATAGATGGAGGAGTCCAAGTTTGGAATATCTGGTTCAAAGTATAGGTTGTACACCGAGCTGTATTCTCAATGGATTTGCTAGATCAGAAGCTTCACAAATCAAAGTTACTCCCAAAGAAACTATGTAAATTGAGTGTATTAAAGACATCCGGAGTAAATGACACTTGGATTGAATATGTTGCATCAATGCTTGAAAGACTGTATGCGGTTATTTTAGCAAAAGGAGGAGAGACAAAAATATTAATTTTGTTGAACTCACTAACTTCCACCAAGTTTCTGTTGTGCTGAGCATGGAGTTGAACTCACTAACTTCCACCAAGTTTCTGTTGTGCCGAGCATGGAGTTGAACTCACTAACTTCTGCCAAGTTTCTGTTGTGCTGAGCATGGAGTTGAACACACTAACTTCTGCCAAGTTTCTGTTGTGCTGAGCATGGAGTTGAACACACTAACTTCCACCAAGTTTCTGTTGTGCTGAGCATGGAGTTGAACACACTAACTTCTGCCAAGTTTCTGTTGTGCTGAGCATGGAGTTGAACTCACTAACTTCTGCCAAGTTTCTGTTGTGCTGAGTGTGGAGATTAATACAATTTTGGTGTTTCATCTGTGATTTACCGTCCATTGTTCTTTGAAAGTAGTCTGAAATCTAATTTTTGTCTTTGTCCTAACACTTTGGCACTCTATTGGACATGTGTATATTATGTATTTCAAAAGCTGTTCCTTGGTTCTTTGACTTGCTTTATCTGTAATACCTTTTTTCATGTTTTGAGTTCTCTTTAACACAATTGCTTACCTCCACAGTGCTTTATTCCACAAGTCTGCTACCAATGATGTTTGTTAAGGTGTTGGCAAACTGAAAGGGAAATACAAATTCTTTACTGCAGTGATTTTAATCAAAATGAAAATTTTTGATTTAAAAATAAACAATAGACATGCCAATCTTGATTCTTATGTTAATTAGCAGTGTAAAGAAAAGATGGTACTGGGTATAGTTAGTACATTGATAGCAGCATTAAGAATAGATGATTTGGGGTATAGTTAGTACATTGATAGTACTATTGAGAATAGATGGTGTGGGGTATAGTTAGTACATTGATAGCACCATTAAGAATAGATGGTGTGGGGTATAGTTAGTACATTGATAGCAGCATTAAGAATAGATGGTGTGGGGTATAGTTAGTACATTGATAGTACTATTAAGAACAGTGGCTACTAAACCTTTGGATTAGAGTTACTGAAGAACGTACATGTTTCTGTAGTTACTTTAGGGTATGGTTAGGACATTGATAGCAGCATTAAGAACAGATGGTGCTGGGTATGGTTAGGACATTGATATCAATGTCAAGAACATTTAGTGCTGGGTATTGGTTACTGTATAGTGTGGAGTAGTGGTTATTATATTGATAACAGTGTCAAGAACATTTAGTGCTGGGTATTGATTACTGTATAGTGTGGAGCAGTGGTTATTATATTGATAACAGTGTCAAGAACATTTAGTGCTGGGTATTGATTACTGTATAGTGTGGGTGGAGCAGTGGTTATTATATTGATAACAGTGTCAAGAACATTTAGTGCTGGGTATTGGTTACTGTATAGTGTGGAGTAGTGGTTATTATATTGATAAGTGTCAAGAACATTTAGTGCTGGGTATTGATTACTGTATAGTGTGGAGCAGTGGTTGTTATATTGATAACAGTGTCAAGAACATTTAGTGCTGGGTATTGATTACTGTATAGTGTGTGAGCAGTGGTTGGGTATTATATTATAGTGTGATAACAGTGTCAAGAACATTTAGTGCTGGGTATTGATTACTGTATAGTGTGGAGTAGTGGTTATTATATTGATAACAGTGTCAAGAACATTTAGTGCTGGGTATTGATTACTGTATAGTGTGGAGTAGTGGTTATTATATTGATAACAGTGTCAAGAACATTTAGTGCTGGGTATTGATTACTGTATAGTGTGGAGCAGTGGTTATTATATTGATAACAGTGTCAAGAACATTTAGTGCTGGGTATTGATTACTGTATAGTGTGGAGTAGTGGTTATTATATTGATAAGTGTCAAGAACATTTAGTGCTGGGTATTGATTACTGTATAGTGTGGAGTAGTGGTTATTATATTGATAAGTGTCAAGAACATTTAGTGCTGGGTATTGATTACTGTATAGTGTGGGTGGAGCAGTGGTTATTATATTGATAACAGTGTCAAGAACATTTAGTGCTGGGTATTGATTACTGTATAGTGTGGAGTAGTGGTTATTATATTGATAAGTGTCAAGAACATTTAGTGCTGGGTATTGATTACTGTATAGTGTGGAGCAGTGGTTATTATATTGATAAGTGTCAAGAACATTTAGTGCTGGGTATTGATTACTGTATAGTGTGGAGCAGTGGTTGTTATATTGATAACAGTGTCAAGAACATTTAGTGCTGGGTATTGATTACTGTATAGTGTGGAGCAGTGGTTATTATATTGATAACAGTGTCAAGAACATTTAGTGCTGGGTATTGATTACTGTATAGTGTGGAGTAGTGGTTATTATATTGATAACAGTGTCAAGAACATTTAGTGCTGGGTATTGATTACTGTATAGTGTGGAGTAGTGGTTATTATATTGATAACAGTGTCAAGAACATTTAGTGCTGGGTATTGATTACTGTATAGTGTGGAGTAGTGGTTATTATATTGATAACAGTGTCAAGAACATTTAGTGCTGGGTATTGATTACTGTATAGTGTGGAGTAGTGGTTATTATATTGATAACAGTGTCAAGAACATTTAGTGCTGGGTATTGATTACTGTATAGTGTGGAGCAGTGGTTATTATATTGATAACAGTGTCAAGAACATTTAGTGCTGGGTATTGATTACTGTATAGTGTGGAGTAGTGGTTATTATATTGATAAGTGTCAAGAACATTTAGTGCTGGGTATTGATTACTGTATAGTGTGGGTGGAGCAGTGGTTATTATATTGATAACAGTGTCAAGAACATTTAGTGCTGGGTATTGGTTACTGTATAGTGTGGAGTAGTGGTTATTATATTGATAAGTGTCAAGAACATTTAGTGCTGGGTATTGATTACTGTATAGTGTGGAGCAGTGGTTATTATATTGATAACAGTGTCAAGAACATTTAGTGCTGGGTATTGATTACTGTATAGTGTGGAGCAGTGGTTATTATATTGATAACAGTGTCAAGAACATTTAGTGCTGGGTATTGATTACTGTATAGTGTGGAGCAGTGGTTATTATATTGATAACAGTGTCAAGAACATTTAGTGCTGGGTATTGATTACTGTATAGTGTGGAGCAGTGGTTATTATATTGATAACAGTGTCAAGAACATTTAGTGCTGGGTATTGATTACTGTATAGTGTGGAGTAGTGGTTATTATATTGATAACAGTGTCAAGAACATTTAGTGCTGGGTATTGATTACTGTATAGTGTGGAGTAGTGGTTATTATATTGATAACAGTGTCAAGAACATTTAGTGCTGGGTATTGGTTACTGTATAGTGTGGAGTAGTGGTTATTATATTGATAAGTGTCAAGAACATTTAGTGCTGGGTATTGATTACTGTATAGTGTGGAGCAGTGGTTATTATATTGATAACAGTGTCAAGAACATTTAGTGCTGGGTATTGATTACTGTATAGTGTGGAGTAGTGGTTATTATATTGATGTGTCAAGAACATTTAGTGCTGGGTATTGATTACTGTATAGTGTGGGTGGAGCAGTGGTTATTATATTGATAACAGTGTCAAGAACATTTAGTGCTGGGTATTGGTTACTGTATAGTGTGGAGTAGTGGTTATTATATTGATAAGTGTCAAGAACATTTAGTGCTGGGTATTGATTACTGTATAGTGTGGAGCAGTGGTTATTATATTGATAACAGTGTCAAGAACATTTAGTGCTGGGTATTGATTACTGTATAGTGTGGAGCAGTGGTTATTATATTGATAACAGTGTCAAGAACATTTAGTGCTGGGTATTGATTACTGTATAGTGTGGAGCAGTGGTTATTATATTGATAACAGTGTCAAGAAATTTAGTGCTGGGTATTGATTACTGTATAGTGTGGAGTAGTGGTTATTATATTGATAACAGTGTCAAGAACATTTAGTGCTGGGTATTGATTACTGTATAGTGTGGAGTAGTGGTTATTATATTGATAACAGTGTCAAGAACATTTAGTGCTGGGTATTGATTACTGTATAGTGTGGAGCAGTGGTTATTATATTGATAACAGTGTCAAGAACATTTAGTGCTGGGTATTGATTACTGTATAGTGTGGAGTAGTGGTTATTATATTGATAACAGTGTCAAGAACATTTAGTGCTGGGTATTGATTACTGTATAGTATGGAGTAGTGGTTATTATATTGATAACAGTGTCAAGAACATTTAGTGCTGGGTATTGGTTACTGTATAGTGTGGAGTAGTGGTTATTATATTGATAAGTGTCAAGAACATTTAGTGCTGAGTATTGATTACTGTATAGTGTGGAGCAGTGGTTATTATATTGATAACAGTGTCAAGAACATTTAGTGCTGGGTATTGATTACTGTATAGTGTGGAGTAGTGGTTATTATATTGATAAGTGTCAAGAACATTTAGTGCTGGGTATTGATTACTGTATATTGTGGGTGGAGCAGTGGTTATTATATTGATAAGTGTCAAAAACATTTAGTGCTGGGTATTGATTACTGTATAGTGTGGATCAGTGGTTATTATATTGATAACAGTGTCAAGAACATTTAGTGCTGGGTATTGATTACTGTATAGTGTGGAGCAGTGGTTATTATATTGATAACAGTGTCAAGAACATTTAGTGCTGGGTATTGATTACTGTATAGTGTGGAGCAGTGGTTATTATATTGATAACAGTGTCAAGAAATTTAGTGCTGGGTATTGATTACTGTATAGTGTGGAGTAGTGGTTATTATATTGATAACAGTGTCAAGAAATTTAGTGCTGGGTATTGATTACTGTATAGTGTGGAGTAGTGGTTATTATATTGATAACAGTGTCAAGAACATTTAGTGCTGGGTATTGATTACTACAGTGATAGAAGCATTAAGAACAGATATATTTAATGGGAAATAAAGTAATGAGTAGGAATTTGGATTTAATAGACTTGCAAACTTTCAACCTAAAAGCTGTTTTCATAAGAAAGGTGGCCAAAAGCATTGTAATTGTAATGTCTTATTATCGTACAGGTAATAGTGTCTGTATAGTCATTTGGGTAAAACCTTTTGCATTATCTAGATGTTAATGGTAAGGTCATTCATCTGGTTCAGCGTCCACCACCCCTTGTATCTCCCACTACCACATCCTCCACTTCTAGCAACACCACTACTTCATCATCCAGCTCTTCTCGTCCTAATGGAGGACAGTATCACAATCATCACCACCATCACAGGGATGGGGGTAGTTTTCTTTTGGGTGCTTTCACAATCCCACAAGATCTGGTTGATCCTACAGATGTACAGGTATCTTAAACAGTTTGATCTATAACTAGCACAGGTAGTGTAAACAGTTGGATCTATAACTAGTACAGGTAGTATAAACAGTTTGATCTCTAACTAGCACAGGTAGTATAAACAGTTTGATCTCTAACTAGTACAGGTAGTATAAACAGTTTGATCTCTAACTAGTACAGGTAGTATAAACAGTTTGATCTCTAACTAGTACAGGTAGTATAAACAGTTTGATCTCTAACTAGTACAGGTAGTATAAACAGTTTGATCTCTAACTAGGACAGGTAGTATAAACAGTTTGATCTATAACTAGCACAGGTAGTATAAACAGTTTGATCTCTAACTAGTACAGGTAGTATAAACAGTTGGATCCATAACTGGCACAGGTAGTATAAACAGTTTGATCTATAATTGGTACAGGTATTATAAACAGTTGGAGTTGGGCCATAATGTATAAAGCTAAAATGATATAGTAATTCACAAATGATTTTAATTAAGTAGTTTTAAATTCATGATTTAACTGTTTGTCAGATCAATAAGTAATATTATTCTTGTCTTAGTTTTACTCACCACAAATGTAACAACTGACCATTTATTTTCTTTTATTTATGCAGTAAGAGCTGTGTCTTTCAAAGCGAAGATAAGCACTATTTATGCTTTTTCAATAAATGTTTGGAAATTCTAGCTTGAAAGCTTAAAAATAATCTAATAACATTAAATATAATCTAATGTCATTAAAAATATCATTATTGTAGCAAATTGTGCAAGATGTTGTATCAGGAATGGGAGAAATTGGAAGAAATGCTACTGTCATGTCTCGTACTTCAGTAAGTACCAAAATGATATAAGTTGATTAATGAATACTGTCATGTCTCATACTTCAGTAAGTACCAAAAACATAAGTTGATTAATGAATACTGTCATGTCTCATACTTCAGTAAGTAAGTGCTTCTGAAAGTATGTTTGTTTTTTTTACTTTGATTTATTAATTTCTGTTATTAAGGGATTGAGAATAATTAGTGAGTTTAACCTGGTTTTAAAATCATTTTGGACGGCTGAACCTTTTGGATATAGTTGCTGAAATACGTACAGTTACTTTAGTTTACAAAGTCTGACTGGAAGCAACTGAACCTTTTGACTATAGCTATTGAAGTACGTACAGGTTTCTGTAGTTACTTTAGGTGTAAAAACTGGTTGGTGGCTACTAAACCTTTTGACTATAGTTACTGAAGTACGTACAGGTTTCTGTAGTTACTTTAGGTGTAAAAACTGGTTGGTGGCTACTAAACCTTTTGACTATAGTTACTGAAGTACGTACAGGTTTCTGTAGTTACTTTAGTGTAAAAACTGGTTAGTGGCTACTAAACCTTTTGACTATAGTTACTGAAGTACGTACAGGTTTCTGTAGTTACTCTAGTGTAAAAACTGGTTAGTGGCTACTAAACCTTTTGACTATAGTTACTGAAGTACATACAGGTTTCTGTAGTTACTTTAGGTGTAAAAACTGGTTGGTAGCTACTAAACCTTTTGACTATAGCTACTGAAGTACATACAAGTTACTTTTGTGTAAAAAACTTTGGTGGTTACTAAACCTTTTGACTATAGTTACTGAAGTATGTACAGGTTTCTGTAGTTACTTTAGTGTAAAAACTGGTTGGTGGCTACTAAACCTTTTGACTATAGTTACTGAAGTATGTACAGGTTTCTGTAGTTACTTTAGTGTAAAAACTGGTTGGTGGCTACTAAACCTTTTGACTATAGTTACTGAAGTATGTACAGGTTTCTGTAGTTACTTTAGGTGTAAAAACTGGTTGGTGGCTACTAAACCTTTTGACTATAGTTACTGAAGTATGTACAGGTTTCTGTAGTTACTTTAGGTGTAAAAACTGGTTGGTGGCTACTAAACCTTTTGACTATAGTTACTGAAGTACGTACAGGTTTCTGTAGTTACTTTAGTGTAAAAACTGGTTGGTAGTTACTAAACCTTTTGACTATAGTTACTGAAGTACATACAGGTTTCTGTAGTTACTTTAGATGTAAAAACTGGTTGGTGGCTACTAAACCTTTTGACTATAGTTACTGAAGTATGTACAGGTTTCTGTAGTTACTTTAGTGTAAAAACTGGTTGGTGGCTACTAAACCTTTTGACTATAGTTACTAAAGTATGTACAGGTTTCTGTAGTTACTTTAGGTGTAAAAACTGGTTGGTGGCTACTAAACCTTTTGACTATAGTTACTGAAGTACGTACAGGTTTCTGTAGTTACTTTAGTGTAAAAACTGGTTGGTAGTTACTAAACCTTTTGACTATAGTTACTGAAGTACATACAGGTTTCTGTAGTTACTTTAGATGTAAAAACTGGTTGGTGGCTACTAAACCTTTTGACTATAGTTACTGAAGTACATTACAGGTTTCTGTAGTTACTTTAGTGTAAAACTGGTTGGTTACTAAACCTTTTGACTATAGTTACTGAAGTACATACAGGTTTCTGTAGTTACTTTAGATGTAAAAACTGGTTGGTGGCTACTAAACCTTTTGACTATAGTTACTGAAGTATGTACAGGTTTCTGTAGTTACTTTAGGTGTAAAAACTGGTTGGTGGCTACTAAACCTTTTGACTATAGTTATTGAAGTACGTACAGGTTTCTGTAGTTACTTTAGTGTAAAAACTGGTTGGTGGTTACTAAACCTTTTGACTATAGCTACTGAAGTACGTACAGGTTTCTGTAGTTACTTTAGGTGTAAAAACTGGTTGGTGGCTACTAAACCTTTTGACTATAGTTACTGAAGTATGTACAGGTTTCTGTAGTTACTTTAGGTGTAAAAACTGGTTGGTGGCTACTAAACCTTTTGACTATAGTTACTGAAGTATGTACAGGTTTCTGTAGTTACTTTAGGTGTAAAAACTGGTTGGTGGCTACTAAACCTTTTGACTATAGCTACTGAAGTGCATTACAGGTTTCTGTAGTTACTTTAGGTGTAAAACTGGTTGGTGGCTACTAAACCTTTTGACTATAGTTACTGAAGTACGTACAGGTTTCTGTAGTTACTTTAGGTGTAAAAACTGGTTGGTGGCTACTAAACCTTTTGTCTATAGTTACCGAAGTACGTACAGGTTTCTTTGGTTACTTTAGTGTAAAAACTGGTTGGTGGTTACTAAACCTTTTGCTGTTTCTTGACACTCGTATGTTTTGTTAATAGTAAACTGAAAATATATTATTTTCAATTGGTACGGTTAGTTTACTTGCTCATTTTTAACATAAAATGCTAGTTAAATAAGTATATTATCATTCATAATTGAAGAAGTTAACCTTTCATTCTGAAAACAGTGTCAAAATTTTGAGTGTAACGTTACATAAATTTTACAGGCATTGTAATAAAGTCTATAATTCTTCAGTGTCTGTTTTCTTCCTTGATAGTCTAGAAGTTTAAACATAACTATCACAATTTATTTTAATTTCATACTGAATTAGTCTGTGTAAGTTATGAAGTACTACTTAAGGGAAAAATGTTTTTTTTTTTATGGACATGCTAATTTCTGCAGGTTGGTTTTCTTCATGAAAATATTTATATCAGATCTGTCTAAACTTTCATATTGACATAGATGTCAGTCACAGTGTAATGATCAAAGTTTTAGGTGGTGAAGGAATTAGATATACAAATTAAATACAAAATTACTAAAATCACAAATATATATATTTTGGGATTTTTATAAATCACTTAAAAAAAAGTCTAAGATTGTTCTGAATAAGACAGTAAAGAACCATGTTTTAGTATTAGTTTTAGACATGGGAAGTAACTTGTTAGGGTGTAAAGTTGTGATTTGGAAGGAATTTCCACTTGTAACAGTTGTTATTAGACTTGAAGTGATCTGAAGAATGTTAGTTTCATTTTACTTATCTAAAGAAGATTTTAACTCAGTCAGGTGAACTAAGAATAGCACTTAATAATAAAGTAAAATGTAAACTAAAGCTGTAAGGTTCTATTACAATAGGTTGTGTGAATTATGTGTCGGGTTTTTACTCTTATTAGATTTTCTAGTATAATCTATATTGATATATTGTGATGACAAATAAGTGACTAATAATTGAATAGCACAAAAATAGTTATTATTTAAGTGATGTGTTTCTTAATTATTTTTTTATACTTTACTGTAAGTTTCATGTATGTTTTAATGGAAAGTTTCTCCTGTTGAGTTTTCAAACTTACAATTTCATTTTTATAACAATGGCCTTTTATTATACTGTTATCATTAAAAGAAAAGGCTTTTTTATATTTATGGATTTTAAGATATATTTCAACATAAAGAGGACTATTATCCTTCTCAGGATGATGGATCTTCAGTTGATGTTCACATTAACCTTGGACAGGTTTCCATGCAGTCTGAGGCCCAGCTTCGACTTACGCAAGCAAATCGGATGGTCAGCCAAGCTAACCAGGCATTACAAGCTTTAGAGGTAGGCAAATTCCAATAGTTTGTAAACCTGATGGTTACCCAAGCTAACCAGGTATTAGAGGGATACCAGCAGTTTGTGTTCTCTTTATTTTTACTTATTTGATGTTTTTTAACCCTATTGACATAGGTATCTTTTACTGCTTGATACAAGATTTGTCTTGCGTTCAAATCTTTATTAAACTACTTTTTGATTATTATACCAGTTAGTTAGCATAAAATCTCAGCTAATAATATTTTAATAGTAAATAATTTATAAGTTCTTAATTCTACAAGGGAATATTTAAAAAAATTTTTAATTTTCCCTAGTGTGACACTTGAAATTGTGTGGACTTGCAAAGTATTTGTGATGGACTGCTGGTTGAAAAACATAGTTCTAGATCATGTGGGAAATTATAGAGTTTCTATCACTTTTAAATTTTTTATTATCTATCCATGTTTTCCTGTCAAGATAAACAAATAAGAGGATTTATATATTCTATAAAGATTGTTTTTATAACAATCTGTTGATTAATTTGTGTGAGAATTTCATTATTTTTTGTTGATTTTAGGGTTAACTTTTCTTAGAGTAATCTTGTAGTAACATGGAATGTCAACTTCTATCTGGATTATAATACTAGCAGGTGAAAAGCACCAAACATGTAGATGTTAAGAAACAACAGTACTAGATAAAGAATTATAAGGTAATCTGAACTAAGAAGATTGAGGAAAAATGACACTGAACCAAGATAAATAATAAACTTTGTTTTTCTTTTTGTCTGCTTCAATCTGAAGAGTGGAACCAATGGAAACGGTAGTGTCAATGATTCTCCAATGCAGACAGATGCTGAAGTTGAGCAAGATTCAAGACCCGAAGGTGAAGAAAACAGACAGAGTGACTCCACTGTTACCACTGATGTTTCTACTGCAACCTATACAGTAAGTTTGAAAAATAATTGTGGGTGTAAAAGGTTTGAGTTGGTGCTTCACTTAATTATGAATGTAATTAGGACTAGTTTATTGTGTAAAGATTAGACAGTTTTTAGGAATGAAATTTCAAATAAAATGATTCAGTTTTGTGCAGGAAAGACTGTTAAATGCTGTGCAACTTATTCATTGCTCGCTGTTCAGTGAAAAGAGATTTTTAACTGCAATAACACAAAATAAGCTGTAAAGTGTAAATAACTATGTTTAATATTACAGGTCTAGAGTAGTGGAGCAGTTCTTTAGGCTGACTTTATTAATAAAATGTATCAGTTTTGCCAAACAGGTGCCTTCATTTTTGAACTTCAGTGCTATTTATCCAGAACAATAAAATTTGTGTATAGTTAATTTCATTAGGCTTGCCTTTACCATAACAAGAGTATTCAATCCAGCTAATATTGTTGCCACTGTTTGCCCCTTCCCCCCATTAAATATTGATGGGAAAAAAAATCTCATAAAAAATGTATTTTCAAACAAAGTTTATAAATTGTTAAACAACACATACTTTATGTATAAGTTATTTGTAATAATATAGTGTATTAAAGAGTATTGGAAGTGTATGTAAACTACTGTTGTAACATTTTTAATATTTTTATCATGTAATAAAAATAAACATAAATGTAAATTGTATGTGAGGTTTATAACTGTAAAAAATATCTGAATAAACAACATAACCATGTGTTTCCTTACATGAACATAATATTGTAAACTCATAAAATGAAAGAAAGACTGGGGAAATTTCCTTGTTTTAGCCATGTTTCCAACACGTGCCAGGAAAAAACTGTCGAGTGAAACATTTGATGACACTGTGTTGGCATGGTTACTATTCCATTGTCCGTACCACTAACCAATACTGAACGTTACATGAATAACCTTCACAAACATTACAGCAAAAATAAAATATAAATGAACTGTCTCTTAGAAATAAAATATTAGTGAGCTGTCTCTTAAAAGTAAAATACTGGTAAAGCTCTAAATGGTAATTATATGTTATTGATGCAGAATTATAATTTGATTATGGGATATTTCAATAGGGAGTAGTCAGCTTAACTTTCACCTAAATAAGCTTTAGGACATTTAAGAAATCAACCATGGTTCACATGTACATTCACAAGGTAAAGGGATAGCCAGTGACCAGGAAGCAAGGAGTAGCATTGTAACACAAGTGCAGTTAAGTCTCAACAGGTTTTATAAATAAGTGATTTTTTTCTACAGTAATCAAAGATGAATTAAAATTTAGGAACCTGATTTTATATTTTCAATTAACATATCTGTTTAACCTTTATCATCATTCACCTTATGTTTGTATGTGTAAATAAATAAATAAATAAATAAATAATTATTGATTCCAGTTATTGCTAATAATTGTAATCATTTAATGTACAAGCTTTAATCTGTTATAATGTTAGATTATTAAGGAGGAAAGGAAATAAATACATTAAATGATATATACGTATGTACATATATTGTAAGTACATAGTACTTATAGTAGAAATGAGCCAAATGTAAAGTATGTGAAAGCAGGCAGGTGGTAGCAATACACTTTAGCAATATTTTTATGGAGACTGTGCTACTTACACTTTTTATTGTAAGATATTAGAAGTACAAAATGTATTAATAAAGTGCTGTATGTCATAACAGAATAAATTCATAATCTGAGGTTGGGGATTTGAATCCCTGCCACACCAAATATGTCTGTCCTTTTAGCCGTGGGGGCATTATAATGTGACAGTCAATCCTAGTATTTGTTGGTAAGAGTAGCCCAAGAGTTGGCAGTGGGTGGTGATGACTCGCTGCATTCTAGTCTAATACTGCTAAATTAGGGATGGCTAGTGCAGATAGCCCTTGTGTAGCTTTGCACGAAATTCAAAACAAATCAAACCATAAGAGAATAATTATAGCTTGCATTTTTATAATAATGAAATATGTAAAATTTCATCAGATATCATTCAAACTTGGCCCTTTAATCAATTTCTGTGTTTTGTTTGACCTTGTGTAATCCTGTGCATCTTTAAAAAGTTAGAGAGCATTGTAGGCTAATAACATTTTCTGTGATTGTAAAAAAAATGTCTGTAAAAGATGACAAATCAAGTTTTGCTGAGAGTGAAACCTGGATATTTATTACCAGACCACAGTGTCAAGATGCAGAATTTGCATGGACATTTACAGCATCATTTGACTTGTATATGAAGCTCCCATTCATGCATGTTGTAAGGACAACAGAATTTCTGGAAAGAATAACCAAAATGGATCTTGTTGCATGCTCAAATTTATTGCTTTAAGACATTGACACACCAGTTATAAACAAGAGTTGATAGGAATGGTTAGGTAGAAATATGGTTGAGTGAAAGTCTGAAAAGATGAAAATATATTTTGTTTGTCAAAGAAGTGCTTAATATCAATACTTTTAACTGGGGCACTGCCAATAAACAAACCCCCAACCAAGTTTTTCAAAGGATTCTATTTGTGAAGAATTTTGATTGATTATTGCTTCATGGAGGGTGCTAGAAACACAAAGAAAAATCTCTAGAATAAGAGTACCTTATAATTTATTGTTGGCCAAAAAGCTGATCTTGCTCGAGTATTTTTAAGATTGGCTTAAAAATTCTTTTTGAAAAGCTGGGACTGGTGATAAATTTCTTTTCAACTTACTGTTGTCAATCTTTTCTTTACTAGAGCACACAACTGGAGTGTATTCTAAAGGAAAGTGAAAGTAGAAAAAGAACCACTATAAAGTTAATGCTCTGTACTATTAAATTTAACAACAATTCCTGAAGTGACCATGTGTAAAAAGTACTTTTTGAAAATGTTCATTTTTAGATTTATAGGCAGATTATTTTGTAGTCATCTCGTTTAATTTATGTACATGTGCATAATTGTGCAGACCATAAAATTTTGAAATTGTCATTTAGTATCATGAATTTATGAAGATTAGAATTGGTTTGATCCGTTTGTGTAAGTACTGGAAGAAAACCCAATCCAGTTTCGATTTTACCATTTTCGTTGTGTTTGTTTAAAGTGTTCATTTTTTTCTTAAAGTTAAGTTTTTATATATTTAAGTCTTCCAAATAGCAGCAAGTTTATTGGATTGCAGCACTGAGTTATAAAGTGCATAACCATGAAAATATTGGATTGTTTATTAATTTTCATAGGTTTTTGTATTGTTATTATGATTGTTTAATAGGTTCCTGTATTGTTGTTATGATTGTTTAATAGGTTCCTGTATTGTTATGATTGTTTAATAGGTTTCTGTATTTGTTATAATGATTGTTTAATAGGTTTCTGTATTTGTTATAATGATTGTTTAATAGGTTTCTGTATTTGTTATAATGATTGTTTAATAGGTTTCTGTATTTGTTATAATGATTGTTTAATAGGTTTCTGTATTTGTTATAATGATTGTTTAATAGGTTTCTGTATTTGTTATAATGATTGTTTAATAGGTTCCTGTATTATTATTATGATTGTTTAATAGGTTCCTGTATTATTATTATGATTGTTTAATAGGTTCCTGTATTTGTTGTTATGATTGTTTAATAGGTTCCTGTATTGTTATTATGATTGTTTATTTAGAAAGAAAGAGACTGAATATTATCCCTGTTTGTTTACTTTTTGAAGCATCCTTTTGAAGCACACTGGTTGTTGCTTTGCAATTGAGTAACAAATTGTAGAACCATGAACTGGTGTAATAATGTGAAAGTGTTAACAAAAGTTATTGATTTTATTTTGGATCTTATGTGTTTACAGACAACAAACATCAGTACAGCACCGACTCTTTCCACCCCTGTTACTTCTGGACGACTTGGAGAAGGCATAGCCCAAGCAGCTCGGGCTGCTGCAGCAGCTGCTATGGCAGCAGCTGCTGGGGCAGTAGCAGCAGGTGCAAGAGCTGCAGCAGGTTCGTTGATGTTCACTGCATCTGGCTCTCAGTTAGGTTAGCAGCATGCTTTCTCTTTTGATGTTATGTTTCAAATATACTTAAGGTAATTAGCCAAAACAAGTCCATTAATAAAATGTATGCATATAGACCATGTACTATATATGTACAGAAGGTTTATTTCTTATGGGACACTATGAATTTGTGCATGTAGTCCTATTTGAAATTATTTAAGAATATAATGCAACAATTTATTTTATTTCTTCATAGTTAGCCAGTGAAAGATTTAGTTATTGAAACTTTGTTCTGTTAATGAGAACAAATTTGTAGTCATTTAATAATTCACTGTGATGTCAGGTAGCAAATATTGATAAACTATAAGCCTTATCTTCAGTATTATTACTGATAATAGGCTGGCAAAGAAAACCTTTAGTTAATTATTCATAGACCTTAATTGTTATAATAAAAATTATGAGAAATAACATTGAGGAATATTGTAATATAACTTGTGTTTACTTTTAATGTAAAACCTTCAGATAAGTATCTGAATTTTAATTGTTGTTGAAATTGTACTAAATCTGTGTATTGTGTATTTGTTTATGTATTGTTTACCTGCAGGGATGCCAAATACTTTGTTGTGGAAGTAGGTGCACATAAAAGTATTAGTTATATATCTTGAATTTTCTCTAATGGGTGAAAGAAAAAAATTATACTTGTAATTTAGAAGTATGAAAATAGTTGATTATATCATACGAGTTAAATTTTTGTATATTGTTAGAAAACATCAGCTTGTCAGTTGCCAGTGCTAAACTGTACAGAAAGTATAATATCAACAAATAGCATAGTAGGTTGTTGTTATTCATGGGTTTCAGGAAATACCGTAACAAGTACACATCAGAGTTCAGATGGAAGCACAACAACCACCACCACAAGTGCTTCAAGTGGAGGCCAAGATCCTACTCCTGGATCAGGTCAAAGTAGTGGAGCACCAGTTGGACCCCAGGTTGTCAGGCTTCGTAGAGAAAATCCACGAACTCAAGCTTTGTCAGTACTAGTAGAAGAGATCAACCAATTAAACCAAAGGCTTCAACCCCATCTGCAACAATATCAGCAACTCTTGCGAGATGATCCAGATCTTTCTGGCAATGTAAGTGGGACAAAATACCCTACAAGCATCTCAGAAAGATTATAATTTGTGTGTGGAAATAGTTTGAATTTTCAGTGATTTAAGATAGTCTTGCTCACAAAATATTAGGATATTTTTTATTAATGTGGAAGGAAATACTCATTGATACTGTTACCTTTGTTATAAATAAACCTGAAAAATAGTTTCGACCATGTTCCAAAGTTTGAGTAATAATAGGTAAGTTTTCAAGGTTTTGAAATAGTTCCTTAAGTTTTACAGTTACTCCTATTGTAAGATCTAATGTTTCTTTTACCTGATCAAATCAACATCATTATAGTAGGAAGTGAATGCTTTTATATCAGACAGAACTTCATGTTTTATTTTAATTGAGATGTTGTAGCTATGATATTTTACTTCATTCTATTTCAATAATTTTTTTTTTCAAAGTTCTTTGGTGAAGTTGAAGTGTTACTTATTGTTATTGTGGACATTGTGTCAGAATTGCTAAAAAAAAGTTTGCACAATAAAGAAGGGATAAATATGCAAATAGTTTTCTTTAGGTGACTTTATCCTGATGAGTCAAGGTGTTGCAGGATGACATCATTTCTTATTTAAATCAGTAGTAGAGTAGAACAAAAAATAGTACTGTTCTGCTATTAGAATTTAAAAATTACAAAATTTATTAGATTATTAGATTTTGCATAATTTCATAGTTACATAGTTGCATGTTTATTTTAACAATATTACATTTGAATTTAATAATTTTGTGTAAAAGTATTTGCTTAGTTTTAGAAGAATTGAAAATCTTTCTAAGGAATTTGGATACAAAAATAACATCTTATTTTTCATTTTTAGATCTTGGGCTTGAAATAATTTCTATAATATATGTATTACAATGAAGGAATTTCACTCTTTTTTTTTACAGCATTCTGAAGCTCAACAGACATTTAATAGGGTATCTCAAGTTCTACATTACATGAGCCATGCTTATCATGCCATGAGTGACTTGTCTGTCAGCTTTGCTCAATCTGTTCCTCGAACATTGAGAGTGAGACTCATGTCTTCTGCCATGCAACCCACGGCTGTAATTCACAGTGATAGTCCATTTCAGGTGATATTTGCGATAATGCTGTTGTATAAACTGTAAGGCCAGTTTACACTTTTACCAGTTCTTCCTATGTTATAATAATAAGAATGTTTAATGCCAAATCAAAATGTGTTGTTTTGATCCTTGTGAAGAAAAAAAACCAGAACTTTTTCACTTAGTAATTGCTATATATTTCTGTGTGCTTGTACTCTTTTAGTACAAAATTTAATCATATACAAAAACAAGTAAGTATTATTTTAATGTAACATTAAGGCCTGTCCTTATGTGTTAGGGTAATAAGTATTTTTAGAGAAAACAAACATCAGAAAGAAAAGTGACAACAGTCTGGATCTATTCAGTAAAAAACTTACTGCTCAGCAACTTTCATATCTTGCAAATAATGAGTCTACAGTTTATTTTGAACTCAACTAGTAATAGACTTAAATATTTTATTTTAATTTTTATTAAACATTATTTCTAATATAACTTTGTAAAGATTTTCAATTGTTTTTTATGTGCACTAAATAAGCAGTGTTATGTTACAGGTATTGTCTTAATAATAATAAGTTTATAATTTATTATCTGATTGAAAGGAGCAACCTATGCACTGTTGTCTTTTGCATTAAACCTTCTGACCATTTTTATAATACCTGCAGAGGATTTTATGTGCAATAACTAAGCACTGTTAAATTACAGTTAACCTGTTACATTATATAAATAAAACAAACTGAGATAACAAATGATTAAAGGTATAGTTTTTTATAAATAGGCTTTTATTTTTTCAGGCTCAAGTCAATGTTGGTATTGGTAGACCTTCAACAACAGATTCCCAGCGAACAACGACTGAGACGGCTACCACGACCTCCACTTCGTCTAGCACAACCGTAGGAATAGAACAGGTTTGTTTATCTTCTGAATTAAACTATTCTGTTTGTTGGAAACTACTAGCTAGCTGATGTTGCTATCCACGTATATTTTGTGTTAGACAAAATTTTACCAAATTGTTAGAGAATTTTCAAGAGGTTTTTCTAGTACTGTAGTAATGAAATTACTTTTATAACTTTGTTTATTCAGTACAGAAAGTTCTCTGGTAATTGGTGTCAGGACTTGTATTAATGAATTTACATTTAGGATAGAAATTGTTTCTTTTTTACATTTCTGCTGCTTAGCTTGGAAATTAATGTTACATCTAGTTTTAACAGTGTTCCTTTTTGATGGGTACCACATTAACACATGTTGTGTAAATTTCATTTTGCAAATGCTTTTTATGGCTATAAAAGACATGCCTGCAATATTTTCACATCACAGGAAACTTAGAAAGAATGAAAAGTAATAGTGTTGTTTCCTTCATTGAATGAAATATTGTGCTGCAGATTTTGATTTTATAACAGTACAGTAACCATAATCTCCAGAAATCTTGCTGCTAAGTGTATGCCAGTAGCTACAACTGCTAGAGATCTTGTTTCTAAATGTATGCCAGTAGCTACAACTGCTAGAGATCTTGCTGCTATGCTAGTAGCTATGCTTGCTGCTAGTGTAGCTAGTAGCTACAACTGCTAGAGATCTTGATGCTAAGTGTATGCCAGTAGCTATAACTCGTAGAGATCTTGCTTTTAAATGTATGCCAGTAGCTACAACTGCTAGAGATCTTGATGCTAAGTGTATGCCAGTAGCTATAACTCATAGCGATCTTGCTACTAAATGTATGCCAGTAGCTACAACTGCTAGAGATCTTGCTGCTAAGTGTATGCTAGTAGCTACAACTGCTAGAGATCTTGCTGCTAAGTGTATGCCAGTAGCTACAACTGCTAGAGATCTTGCTGCTAAGTGTATGCTAGTAGCTACAACTCGTAGAGATCATGATGCAAAGTGTATGCCAGTAGCTACAACTGCTAGAGATCTTGCTGCTAAGTGTATGCTAGTAGCTACAACTGCTAGAGATCTTGATGCTAAGTGTATGCCAGTAGCTATAACTCGTAGAGATCTTGCTTTTAAATGTATGCCAGTAGCTACAACTGCTAGAGATCTTGCTGCTAAGTGTATGCTAGTAGCTACAACTCGTAGAGATCTTGATGCTAAGTGTATGCCAGTAGCTACAACTGCTAGAGATCTTGATGCTAAGTGTATGCCAGTAGCTATAATTCGTAGAGATCTTGTTTCTAAATGTATGCCAGTAGCTATAACTCGTAGAGATCTTGATGCTAAATGTATGCCAGTAGCTAAAACTGCTAGAGATCTTGCTGCTAAGTGTATGCTAGTAGCTACAACTCGTAGAGATCTTGATGCAAAGTGTATGCCAGTAGCTACAACTGCTAGAGATCTTGCTGCTAAGTGTATGCTAGTAGCTACAACTGCTAGAGATCTTGATGCTAAGTGTATGCCAGTAGCTATAACTCGTAGCGATCTTGCTACTAAATGTATGCCAGTAGCTACAACTGCTAGAGATCTTGCTGCTAAATGTATGCTAGTAGCTACAACTGCTAGAGATCTTGATGCTAAGTGTATGCCAGTAGCTACAACTGCTAGAGATCTTGCTGCTAAGTGTATGCTAGTAGCTACAACTGCTAGAGATTTTGATGCTAAGTCTATGCCAGTAGCTACAACTGCTAGAGATCTTGCTGCTAAGTGTATGCCAGTAGCTACAACTGCTAGAGATCTTGCTGCTAAGTGTATGCCAGTAGCTACAACTGCTAGAGATCTTGCTGCTAAGTGTATGCCAGTAGCTACAACTGCTAGAGATCTTGCTGCTAAGTGTATGCCAGTAGCTACAACTGCTAGAGATCTTGCTGCTAAGTGTATGCTAGTAGCTACAACTCGTAGAGATCTTGCTTCTAAATGTATGCCAGTAGCTACAACTGCTAGAGATCTTGCTGCTAAGTGTATGCTAGTAGCTACAACTCGTAGAGATCTTGCTTCTAAATGTATGCCAGTAGCTATGATTTAAAGTTAAATCAGCTAAAAAACCATGGTTGTATAAATTAGATTTTAAAGGTAAATACTCTTAATATACTGTGGTTGTATTTTATTTTCTTGGTAATGTTTAGAGAAAATGCTTTTTTGTGTGCTAGGAACAAGCCTGTCAGTTAGTGACAAATAAAGGAACATTTTGAAATGAAACATTACACAAACACAAAAAGGAATGCAAGAGAGAACCATGAGAATTAAACGGTGTAATAAAGCTGGCAAATACAAAACAACAGTTTACATAGCAAAGAAAACGGACATACTGAGGTAATAAATGAAGGTAATTTAAAAATTTTATGAGAAGTTGAAATGTTTGCTAACACCTGAAGGACTTAACTCAATTTGAAAATTTCTTTTTTGATTGAGGTTATTTTATTGTTGTTGGAGGGAATGTGCTGTAAGGCAGATGCTTTAAAGTGATCAAGAGAGTGATCAGCTGTGTTGAAGTGCTGAACAACAGGTTTATCTTTAACCAAGATGCTACGTAATTGTTCTTGTGAGCATTCAGTGATCATCTGAATGTTGTTTTTTTTTCTATACAGATTTGGTCACAGTTGTTATTGATTATACAATGATTTAAATGTTTAGATGTACAGAATTCACAGAATTTGCTGATATAGGGCCTCTACCAAGTATTCTATGATCAGTGTAAAAGCAAGTGTTACATCAACTGTATGTACCATCTTGAGTATCAGATGATAGTTGGATGTTGTTTGGAAGTTGACTATGGATGAGTAAATCTTTAATGTTAGCATCTTATAAGAAATTAGAGGTTTGTTAGGGGACATATGACCGATGGTGTTGTAATGTGGAAGTTGTCAGGCAGTGTACGTGTTTCCTGTGTATTGAATGGATAGAATAGAAGCATAATTAGAGTGTGTTGATGGCCAATGGAAGTAGCAGTATGTTGACTGATGTAAAGCTGGAAACATGTAGTCAGAAGTTTTAAATTATTTGAGGTGTTTGTGTTATAATTGCTGATATGATTTAAGTTAAGCAATCTCTGGAAAGCTGAATTTGGACGTTTATTGTAAGTATGTTGATTATCCTTAGTATGATGAAAAAGTAGGGTAACTATGTTTCTAAAAAAAATGGAACATGTTAATATATTCACTTTTATAATCACAGTCATTACTGCAAAGCCTATTTCATCTTGTTAGCTGGGATTTGGGGATGTTTCTCTTGATATATGGGGATAAGTGGAGTGGATATATAAGTAGTTATGTGTTTGTGATGTACATATGTTGTGAGATTGCCACAAACAGTCACAGATGTTTTATGTCAAGAAATGAAATAGTTTTGGTGGATAGTAGAAGATGTGTATTGGAGTGATGAGTGAAAATATCCACTGAACTGAAGTATTGAGTTCATCATTAGCTCATGTAGCTATACCCAGAACTTTATCAATATGTTCTAAGGCAGGGAAGGTGCTTGTATGTACAGTCTTTAGTGTAAACCTTTTGCTTGTAGAATTTGTGGTCAAAATACAACTGATTCAACTAATCTTACCACTTTCAGTAGGTAGGTCTAGGGCAGCGTTCCCTTGAACGTTTTCAATCCACGTGTGGAATTAATTTTTTCACTTGCACCAGTATTAAGGGAATGTTTGAATGTCTACTACAAGTTCTTTTTTAGCACCAGTATTAAGGGAATGTCTGAATGTCTACTACAAGTTCTTTTTTACTACAAGTTCTTTTTTAGCACCAGTATTAAGGGAATGTCTGAATGTCTACTACAAGTTCTTTTTTAGCACCAGTATTAAAGGAATGTCTGAATGTCTACTACAAGTTCTTTTTTAGCACCAGTATTAAGGGAATGTCTGAATGTCTACTACAAGTTCTTTTTTAGCACCAGTATAAAGGGAATGTCTGAATGTCTACTACAAGTTTTTTTAGCACCAGTATAAAGGGAATGTCTGAATGTCTATTACAAGTTTTTTTAGGGAATGTCTGAATGTCTACTACAAGTTTTTTTAGCACCAGTATTAAGGGAATGTCTGAATGTCTACTACAAGTTCTTTTAGCACCAGTATTAAGGGAATGTCTGAATGTCTACTACAAGTTCTTTTTTAGCACCAGTATTAAGGGAATGTCTGAATGTCTACTACAAGTTCTTTTTTAGCACCAGTATTAAGGGTCTGAATGTCTGAATGTTTTTTACTACAAGTTCTTTTTACAAGTTCTTTTTTAGCACCAGTATTAAGGGAATGTCTGAATGTCTACTACAAGTTCTTTTTTAGCACCAGTATTAAGGGAATGTCTGAATGTTTACTACAAGTTCTTTTTTAGCACCAGTATTAAGGGAATGTCTGAATGTTTACTACAAGTTCTTTTTTAGCACCAGTATTAAGGGAATGTCTGAATGTCTACTACAAGTTCTTTTTTAGCAAGTGTGTATTTTTAGACCATCGACCCTGTTGAATTATTAAGCTGGTTTACAGTACTACCAGTTGGTTATTTGGGCTTTAGGCCTTTTGATTGCTAGAGTAATTAAAGCTGTCAGTCTGTTCACCATTACTGAGAATGTGCATGGTTGGAATAATGGAGTGTGTAGCACTTGATTGGTTATTGTGTTATATAGAAGGAACACTGGTTTTAGGCATCCCTTTTGTCCAGGTAATGTTTTTGGGCCTTGAGTCCATCTTTTTTTAGAATGGAGGTATACAAAGGCATTATGCTAAGTGTGAATAAAATAATAAAATCTGAGTTAAAATTAGCAGTTTTTTTGTGGCATTGTTGGTGTATTGAATATAAGTAGGGAGGTGATCTAAGATAGAATCAAGGTAACTAGAGATATGTTCAATAGAATGTGGAAACTGTGTATCAGAATGGTCTGACTTGTGTAACATAGAAAGAAGATATAATACAGAAAGCCTAGGGTATTTGACAATTAAAAGTTTAGCTTTTAATGGAAGTTCTGCAGTGGTATGGACAGTGTTATTCATTGAGAGAGTTGATGTTGCAGCATAGGATGATTAGTGTGATAGTTATTTATGAACTTTGTCAAGATAAAGTTCTTCCTTTATTCTTACAAAGAATCACTGTCCCTCCTCTGTCAGTTGTACAACTGTTTCTTCATTTTCAATAATGTTTCTAACAGATGTTGTACTTGTGTAAATTTCCTTTTGATGCTTCTTCACATAGTAATTGAGAGGAAAATATTTTGAAGATGGGGGCGTTCATATGTTGACTTGTTTCTGTAGTTAAGGAGGAAATGATTCATTAGTGTTAGTAAATGGTGTATAAATTCATTTGAAGACCTAAATGACACAAAACATGTTTGACATGGTGTTCTGTATTGAACCCATTTACATGTTTTCTAATACGGATACAATTTTGGATATTTTTTAGAATAGCACTCTGAAATAGTGATATAAATTACAAAAACTTGTTTTAAAAATCTGGTTGACCATTTAGACAGAACTTACTATATTATTCTGTTTTCCTTTTGTGTTGAATTATGAAAGAATAAAGTATTTTAAAGTTGTGTCAAACTAATTTCTGTATCAGCTTGTTCCTTACTGCATACTCATCCTCTGTTACATTAAGACCTTTAAGAAACTGCAACTGGAAGGAAACAATAAATAAAATAGTGTTAAAATTCCCATATATTTTAATATGAAGCATAAGGTTGGATTTCTCTATTATTGGAGATTAGAAAAAAAATTACAAAATAAATGGAGCTACAATTCTTTAATCTTTGGTTGATTTGTCTGTGTTTTCTCAAAAAGTTAAGTGTTGGTGTTATTTGTAAAAAAACTTATTTCAAACTAAATAGTAATGACTGATCTGGTGAACAGAGTAGATCGAATGCAGCAGTCATTTGTTTTTGACCCATCTGAATGCACCAAACAATATAATGGTTAGTGATATTATCATCATAAAACTGTTATAAGAAGTTCCTAACTGTTATTTTTAGACTTTGATGTGGGAAGGTGCAAAAGTAATCATGTGCATTGCTATTAACTTTGTACTTGTATTATTTTACTATATAACCTTCAAACCTAAGCTCTCAGAATAAGAGTCGGAAGGCTCCTTGCTTTCGAATTTAAAAGGTTTCTAAACAGCATTTTGTCATTACGTTACACAATTGGTAAAATAACTGAAAATGCTAATATAACCTTTTTTTTTTATTCCCATTGGTCAGATTTTGGTTAGTAATTTCTTAGACAATTTCATAAATTGTACTATTTGTTGATGTAAATGATAATACATTAGTAGTTGAGGAAATAATAGTTTCAAATAATAATAGTACAGTTAATAGTTTTTGAATTATATTTAAAGTGATAAATATAATGGTTTACCTTGACACATTAGATCAAACATGCAAATAGTTCATGTTTTTTTTCATGTTGTTGTTTTTTCAGACTTGTAATTTTTAGTCATTTGAATTTAGAATTATTATTTTCTGAAAACAAACTACAATGCTGTGTAATTTTAACAGTTCTTGGCTGCAAAAATCCTGGAGTCATTGCTCTGTATTTGACAATTGTACACAAGTTTGTTTTAGAAATCATATTGATCACTTAATTGTAAGTGTAAGATTCTTTTTTCACTTGTCCTTAAACCATGAAAGAATACTGCTTCTGAAACAAAGTCATGGTCAGTCTGGAAGTGCTACTGTTGAGAAGAGCAGTAGAAATGGTCAAGTGAATTATTAGATTGGTAACAGGGTTGATGCTTTGTTCTGATGATGTTCTGTCAGTGATTGAATTATTACATTTATTTGGAAGAGCTTTTCCAACTGGTACAAGTTTGCAGACATTTTTTGGAGAACATTTGGAAGGGGACTTTTTTTTTTTTTTGACATGATTGCAAATAGTTTGTTATAAGCCATACAATTAATTAATATTGCTGTTGTTTACAATTAATGTCTTTGTTTTTATCCTTTTCACTTTAGAACCATAATCCCACTAGTACTGTTACAACAACTTCCAGTACCCCAACATCAGGCATTCCTCTTCTGACTACTCAAAGTCCAGTTGTTTTCATGGAAGTAGGCCCTCATGCTATCACAATAGATAGTATTTCTGCTGCAGTGGTCAGTGGACCTGAGAGAGGAACTAGAAACACTAGTACAACCAGTGTCAATGAAAATGGTAATTATAAGATCTTTAAGGTTTATGTATGTATGAGTTATTTAAAAATATTATTGTAAAATTTATAATAAAGTATTTTGGTTTTTTTTTCAGTTGCACATTTTCTCTCCTCTCCTTCACAAGATGCAATTTTTATCATTTGTGTAGCATTTAGGATTTCACATCATTCATGCTTTTATGTAAGAATTGTAGTATAAGTATTAATTCCATTCGTGTGTACTGGGGTCCAGAGACAAGACATGATACATAACAAGCAAAGGTACCTTTCTCCAGGTACCTTTGAAATGTGAGTGATAGTGTAATTAATTCCCAACAGTTTGTAGAATATCTTGCTTGTGAAATAACATTTAGCATCAATATTATTCATGTCTGTTCTCGCATGATTTCAAAAATGAATGTTGAGCTTTATCTGCACGTGCAGTTTTTCAAGTAGAAGACAGACGAATGCTCGGACAAATGCCATGGCTCTTAACATATACAAGATAGAATGTTGGCAAATATCTGTGAGCTAAATGTGTAGGGTACTTTGTTTAAATTTTTACTGCTGTTTGGAATTGATATACTGCTTCAGTATTTGTGTAGAATATAGTAACTATTTAAAAAGCTACCTCTGAGAAGATACAAAAAGTAATTAAACAGTGTCATACAGTAACCATGTATTCATTAGGATTTGTTGGCAGCTTTAACAAATGTGAACCTTGTTTTCTGTGTCTATATAATATTTATTTGTTTTATTGAAAATATCTAGGCATTTTTGTATTGATTTGATATATTAAGGTAAATTAACCATTCATTTTTTGTCAAGTGTTAGAATTTTTTAACATAAAATTTCACAGTTCATTTCTCATAAGGCAGTTAACTTTGATATATTTGATGTAATATAACAGCTATATTTTTATGCTTTTATCATGTCTTGCACTACTTCTACACCAGTTATAAATTTAAAATATTTTTCTGTTGTAATTATGATTCAAAACAACATGTATTTCTTCAGTGGTATTGCCATTTTGAGCATGTCTAATTTATTAGCAATGTTTAAGAAGTTTTAAGAACTGTAATTATATTTTGATTGTTGCAGAGACCATGTTATTAGCTCATTCTCTTAAGCACAAAAGGGGTTCATAGCAAATGTTACATTCGTTACTACTTTTCTAGAAAATGGTTAGTTTATGCAAATTTTAAAATAAAGATCTTAGTGTTGATCTTTTTACAAAGAAATGTGTAGTATTTTATCTAACTGATCAAGAAAAATATTTTTCTCTACTCTTATGTATCACACAAGTGTTATTATGTACAGTGCTGAATAAATTTGAATTTGTGTACTTGTGTGCTGGTAGTTAGGTTATTAGATGTTAAATCTGATTGTTTAATGTTTTAAGCCTCAAGAGTTTAAACTTATATAATTGTTTGTTTGACTGCAGAGCGTGATAACACTCACACAACTACAACCACATCAGGGTCTACTGGTACTCGATCGTCCCCAAATTTTGGTAATGGGGGACATTTTCGCACCATTCCTCAAATGGCTATGCCTTTCCAAAGTGGATTTGATCCTTGCTTACCATGCAACTCTCGATGGGCCATGACCCGTCCTGGAACCAGGGGTGCTCGAACACCACGAGGTGCAAGGAATGGTAGTCAGACAAGGGTAGAATTTGTTCTTTAGTATACCTAAGAAATAAGAAAAGTTTGGAATTTAAATGTGATTGAGAAGTGAATAAAACATTCACTTTTTTCATGTATTAATTGTGTGTTTTATTTTAAACATATAGAATCTGCTGTCTATCTCTAGCTTTTGCAGTGAAAACTGTAAAGTGAAAATCATATTGTAGAATAGCTTTTGAGTGACTTTTCTATTTGTTTTACTTAAGAATAACATTTCCTCAAAATTTGAAACCCTATCTTAATCTCTCTCTGGTCATTGCAATGCAACATTTATTTCTTTTCATTTACCTTTGGAGACTGATGGATTGGATAATTACTATCACTATTAATAGGTAACAAACATAGAAAGAAACAATTGAACTACTGAATTATAAGTGAAATAAAAAACAGTTTGAAAATAAAATGTTTAATGACATGAAACAGGATAATGTATCATTCTGAAAAAATGTATCTTACCCTCTTTCATGTACAGTTATCTCAGTCTTTCTGTCCTCTAAGTATTTCTAAAAATATGCCAAATTCAGCACACCAGTCTGTATATCCCATCAATTTCATACCAATTTTTAACATGTATATATCATGTGACTATTCTCCACCAATAATATTACACCAGGTATATTGGTGCAGCTAGCTCCCTCTTTTATTTATACTCAGTTCTCACTTTTTTAGTTGGCACAATATTATATATTTTAGATTTGTTTCACACACGACTGCTGTTTATGATTGTGCTTCTCTGCCATTTGAAATTTTTTCAACAGTTTTACTGTATTTGCATTCAATTTCAACAATTAGATATATATTTTTGCTTTTGTTTCTTGTTACCAAATTACAATTGATCTCAGTACAAATTCATGATTTAATGTATTGACTACAAAAATTCTAGTAAAAGTTGAAAATGTTACTGGCACACGGAATCAGGCTGTACAATATTTACAGAGGAGGTACAGGCCTTAAACTCTTTCAGTATAGGGTCAGTCTATATGACTGCCCACTTGAGATCTTTGCTTTCATTTAAAATCTGTATAAATTTAAGTCTTCTGACTTTGAATATAGTATGTGTATGCTCACAAAATTTGGCAATATTTTATTTAATATTATAAGTCTTTAACATCCAAAAAACTGTTTTTAGTGAAGTATTTGTAATAAAGATTGGTCCATAAATATATTGCATATTTTTTTGGATTACTCCATTTGCACATAAATTTTCATGTTAAGAAATATTTTTCTTTATCTAAAATATCTCAAACTTCCTTTGTGTAATCAAATGTTTTTTTCAGTAAAACTCGTTAGTTTGTGTTATTTTCTCTAACTCAAAACGGTAATTGTAAAACTGAACAATTTTGTAATCACTAAAAACAATATCAAAATTAATATGAATTACTGTTTTTTATTTCTATAATGACTTCATATTATAATTAAAACCATATTTGTTTATCATAATTATTTCAAGTGTGTAACAGTATATATCTATTTATAATTACATTTTTCTATTTTTTTTTATTACCCTTTGAATCGTGTCTATTTGCACCATTATAAGCTGTTATTTAATTTTATTTCTGTTTATTTTCATTCTATATTTATATAAATCAGTTAACAATTCTTATAACTATTATGAACTTCACACAAAACTAAACCTGACACAAACAGCTCTAGGTTATGATTGGGTAGTTCACAAGGCCAACTCATATCAAACATCTGGTTTACATGACATCAACATTTGAGTTTGTGTGTTTCATCACACTTATTAAACATAACCCTTATTTCTCCTAAAGACAAACAGTTAACTATTTGAAAGTGCTTGAGTTTAGGATCTTGTTTTTGAAAGTATTACAACTTTTGTAGGTGATCTTGTGTACTAACTATTTAAACTGAATTCACTGGGTTTTTATGTACATTTCTTTAACCCTATTGCTACGAATATCCTTTACTGCACGACACAAGGTTTTAGTGGTTATATTCAAAATTTTATTAAACTAATTTTTGTTTGTTATATCAATTAGAATAACATAACATATTAGTTAATATTTCATATTTTAATATTGTACAAGTTTTAAAGTTCATAATTCTACAAGGCAATATTAAAAAACATCCTAAATTTCCCTAGTGTGACACGTGCGACACACTTTCTCTTAGCATGTTATCATCCTTATTTTATCAACCACCTCTCAAAAAAGTACAAAATTAAATATAGATTACTCTTAATAAAATTCATTGCTGAGATAAACCATATTTTTTATAAGCTCTAGTTTTGTTTGATTACAGAGTTATCAACTAGAAAACTATAGACCCTCCTGCCACACCAAACTGTTAACATCCTGTCTTTCAGAATCTGTTAATGGTTCTTTTTTACATTTAATTATATATTACCTGTAACCATTAAAAAATTAAGGATTTCTTCTCTCAGATAATGTATTGTACCAACATTGGTTCCATGAGAAAGTTAATGACTAGCTTGGATTAATTTGTAACAACTTTTGTTGTGTAATTAGAAAGCTACAAATATTTTGAGAGGTAAGGGAATTTGTCTTATTTTTGCATGTTATTAGTCTATATTGTTTGGTGCATTATTTAATGGAATAAAAATTAAGTTCATTACTATAATTACTAAAATATTTAGGATTAACTTCAACATTTGAGAGCAAGAAAAAATAAAATTAGATAAGTATTTTATTTCTTGTTTTTAATGTATACTCTATATGTATAATTATAAAAGTAACTAAAATGTAAAAATAGGCATCCTTTAAGGTTAGTTAAGATTAGGTTAGGTAATGTTTCATGAGGCACATATGTGGGTAGCTGAGTTGCATTTGTCCAAGTGATTTAAAGCTTATGTTATCAATAGTAGTTAGATAAGGTTTAAAGGGTAATAAAACAGTAAAATTTAAGTATAAACAGACCTATACTGTTATAAACTAGAGCAACTTGGGTTCAAGAATGAAGTTTTATGTAACAATTTGAAGTTTAGAAAGAAAAGAGGTTATTTAAAAATTTTGGGGGGCTACAAGGTGATTCAAATTGACAGATTCTATCTTGAGATAGGATAGATAAAATAAACTATAAAGTTTTACTGAAAAACATTTGAAATGCATTTATGACATCTTAGGGATTACACAAAAGAAATCAGATTTTTGAGATGAGAAAGTATTTTTAATTTTAGTATGAAAATTACTTTGCACATGGACTATTCAAAACAAATACTTAATATATTCTTGGACAAATGTTTTATTTCATTTTATTAAAAATACTTCACAAAAAGCATAATATTTTGTATGTTAAAGATTTATAATATTAACTGAAGATTGCACATTTTGCAAAGATATACACACTGTGTTGAAAATTAGAAATATTAAACCTATAAAGACTTTAAACAAGTACAAAGAGGTCATTCAAATCTACTAAAAACATATTGAGAGAGTTAAAATATAGTGAAGGCTTACTTTCCTCTAGCATGTTGGAGAAAGAAT
Organism: Tachypleus tridentatus; assembly: GCF_004210375.1. NCBI lineage: Eukaryota > Metazoa > Arthropoda > Merostomata > Xiphosura > Limulidae > Tachypleus > Tachypleus tridentatus. The sequence continues at coordinate 5,775,148 of NC_134828.1, forward strand.
ATACTAACAGATGAATCTGGAAGAACAATTTGCTGTGATATTTAGATGTTTCAATGATTTTATTTAAATTGTTTCTTGTAAGGTTTCCACTGGTAGTTCATCAGGACAGACAAGGCAAGGAGATGAGCACCTCCATCAGTTCCTTGGAGGATTAATGAATTCTGTTTTTAGTCAGCCTTCCTTCCACAGCCGTGGTGAGTTTTTACTTTGAACCTGAATATTAAAATAATTTGTCAATATTATATTTTAATAGTCTGCATACAAACACTCTTTACCAAAAACTATATAATTTGTGGTATATTTTGAATATAAAAATATTTGTATTCTTCAGTGAAATATGTTAAATGATAACTAGTTACCACCATTGACATCAGTAATCTATAACTGCAACATCATGTGTATTAACGATTGTTGTGAACAGTAATTACTACACAAATTATGTTGTTAAGCTTTCATGTAATCTAAATATTTCTCACTCTTTTAATAAGTAGTTCATTATAGAAGTCTTTTAGTCAGTAAGTAAAATTTCATGATGCTGTTTATGAATACCTATTTTGTCAGTAGCTTATTAAATGTAAACCAGATATTTTTCTGGAAACTAATAATGTTTAATTACCAATAATATTAATTAGTAAAACTGAAACATGGTGGTAATTTCCCAACTTCCAGTAGTATCTACTTGTATTCCAGGTGTTTTTATTTCTAGAGTGAGTCTAGTGTGTGGATGGTAAACCAAGGGCTCATAATTTATAACTTATCACAGCAAAAGCATGTTTAGCAATTTGGGAACAGAGAATACATTACAAGAGTGAAGAAAAAATCCCACTATTTGTTTAAACAAATACTTGAAGAGATGGCAGTGGATGCTGTTGAGTTGTCTTCTCTCTAGTTTGTCAGCTCAGAATTTGAGATTCCAATATTCAGATATCTTGTACAGTTTGGATGAAGATTTTAAACTGATTTTGAATAGAACTTAAGATATTTATCAAACTGGTTTATGCTAAAAATTTTAGTTTTTATGTCTTATGGGTTCCAGGTTTTTTTGTTCAAAAAGTTAATGGTATTAGAAACAATACCAATTATGATGAACCAATTATTCCTCTTCCCCTATAGAAACAAATTAATAATGGTGAATGTTTATTTATGAAGAGGTCATGCAGTGTTACTGTTTTGAGGAAACTTCAATAATGTAACTATCTTTAAAAAAAAGAAAAAAAAAAGAAAAAAAGAGTCAAATAATACTGAACTACCAGGACCATTACTATTTTGGTGATTATAAAACAGTTCCAACCATCACCATGTGTGATATAAATTTTTAGTCTGTGATTTAAATAAACGCACACAGTTTCATTCAGAAAACTGATAGTGTAATCCTTGGTTATTTTGCAGATGGACCACCACCCACAGGTCAAGCCTCTACTAGTCAGTCAGGATTTACGGTATTTTCATCAGGAAGTAGTCCTGCTGGTCCTCAAGGATTTCACATTTATACGAGTGGCTCCCAAGGAATGCATGTTGGGCCTCCTATGGCACAGCTTTTGGAACATTTCTATAGACAAATTCCTAATACAAATCAGGTATACTGAAATAATGTAATTTTGTATTAGGCACAGATAGGAAAATATTAACTGTAACATCATTTAAAATCTATAACTTGTATTCATATATTAAATTAAAAAAAAATAATTGTAAATCATATGTCCAATAACATCACTACTTTGGGAAGGTAGACATTTTTGTATTCTCAACTTGTGTATAACGTTTTTTTTTTCTCTTTGATGCATTTTCATTCTTAAATGGTACCCCTCAGTGTGAATTCCTGTACATGTGAGGGGACCTTCCAGGGAAGGTTTTGTTCTTTCAGTTTACCTCCTTTGGGATCTAAACATCCATCCATGTGTTTGCTATGCACGGTGACCAGTGAAGGGGAGGAGAGGATCCTGGTGGTTGAGGGGTTCAACCCTAACACATTACTTTGGCCTTGAATTCCTGTGACTTGGTCCACTTGGGCTAGGGTCATCCAAGTACCAGTGTTGGATGTTCTCAACAGGTGTTGTGGACATTGAACCTGATGCTGGTGTATAGTGCTCACAAAACCCTGGGATTGCTGCAGTGCCTTTGTTTGGCATTGTGGTGCATCCCCTTGTAGGGCTTCATGGTGGATAGGGTCAGTGGGCACTGAAATATTCTTCTTTTATTATGGATCCTCCAAATAAAAGCTTAAACAAAATAGTGAAAACACAGTCCATAAGTAAACGACCATGTCTTGTAGATTCTGAGCAGCAATCTTCAACATTTGTAACACCTGTACCTCATTTCTTATACTATGTTCTCTTTCAGACAAACCTTTAGGACAAATGTTTCCCTTTTTTATTCAGAAGGGACTAGAGGGACTTGCTGGCTCTCCAAAGTCAGTCAGAAAGCTTCGCTCCAGTAACATATTGGCTGAAGCATCCACATCTCAACACAGTGAACTTCTCTTGCATTCAAAGGCAATTGGGAATATACCTATTAAGGTTACGCCTCATGCTACTTTGAACTCATCACGAGGAGTTACTGTTGAGGGATTTGAAGAACATCCATGAGTCAGAGATTCTCACTGGTTTCTCCACCCAAGGAGTTTCTGCAGTGAGGTGTATCTCCACTTGCAAAGATAGAATTATGATGTCAACCAGTGTCTTCATTTTAATGTTTACATCATCACAACCACTGGTCACCATCAAGGTAGGTTATCTTAATTGCAAGGTACAGCCACATATTCCAAATCCTCTCAGGTGTTTCCAGTGCCAGCAGTTCAGTCACCTAAAGATATCATGCCATGGTTCCTTGATGTGTGTTCATTGCAGTGGCAAGGACCACAATGCCTGTGAGTGTGAAACAGATTCTCATTGCATCAATTGCAATGGCTTTCATCCATCTTACTTTCGTTCTTGCCCTAAATGGTTGGAAGAAAGAGTTGCAGCTTTTGAAGACGATTTAAAACATTACTTACCCTGAGGCTCGAAAGTTGCTATCCACCACTTCATCTCGGGCTTGTGCTGCTGCACTTCATTCCACTATTACAGTGGGAGTGCAGACAGATCTCTCTGTGCCTGCAGAAGAATTGTTCTCAAACCAAATGAAAGGTCTTTTGACCTCCATGGTTAAAAAAGTTGATGAATTAACTTTAACACCCATCTCTGTCCCTAAAATACATTCCAACAAATCCCAAGATCCACTTCCTTTGGTTCTGTGTATGGGCATTTCTTAGGGTACACCTTCTCCTGCCTCAAGATGCAAAACGATCAATCATTCATGTTCTCAGTCACTGGAATCCACTTCTAACAACAAAGACCTGCCCAATGAACCTGGGGCAGGATCCATGGAGGTTGACAGACCTCCTTCAAATAAAGACAATAAAGAATAAAGACGTGGCCGTAAACAGAAGGGCTCTACATCCAATTTGCCTACACATAAATAAAAATGGCCACCTTGATATAATGGAACTGTCGAGGTTCACATTCTAATCTGGATGGTATCAAAACACTTATTGCTTCCTACCATCCTGTTTGTCTTTCCTTTCAGGAAACATTTCTGAAATCTGCTGATACAGTCACATTTCAGCAGTTTTCTGTGTACAGAAATGTCAGGTTGTGTCATGGACAAGTGCATGGAGTGGTGGCACTGTTGGTTGATCAGTTATGTACCCACCCTGTCTTTGCCACTTGACACACCCTTGGAGGCCATAGCCATCCATGTTTCTTTGGGTCGTACCATTACTGTTTGTTTACTCTACTTGTTGCCTGGATAGACCTATGATCAATCAAACCTTGATGCTCTCATTGAACAGTTGCTGTCTCCCTTTTTAATCCTGGGGGACTTTAATGGACATCATTCCCTCTGGGAAGGTACTGATATTGATGGAAGTTGCTCTGTAGAGCGTATGCTCTCTGATCACAACCTTTCTCTTTTCAAAAGTGGTTCTTATTTTCATGCACCTAGTCAGTCCTTTACTGCTAGTGATCTCTCAATTTGCTCCTTTTCACTGTTCTCCCACTTTCATGGAGGGTTGACAATAACCCATGTGGTTGTTATCATTTTCCTATAATTTTGAGAAAGACTGGCCGTGGTTGATGCCACCTGACTCAGATCAAGCAAACTTGGCCCTTTTCACTGCTTTCACAGATCTTGACCCTCCCATTGTTTGTTAAGCCATCCATAGATGACTGTGTGGCAGCAGTAACTGATTTTATTGTACAGGTGTATTCTTAAAACCTCAACATGTTTTCCTTAACATCCTTGTCTGTGGTGGAATCCTGCCTGCCACATGGCACGGAAGGCTCAAAAATGGGCCTGGGATACTTTTAGGTATCCCACACTCTCGAACTTTCCAGCAGGCCCATGCACATGATCAGTGGGTAAGATGTCAAAGCCAGAAAAAAAACTCTTGGATTACATTCACAACCAGCATATCTTCTATCACCAGTTTCAAAATCATATGGGACAAGATTCAAAAGGTCAGTGGGCGATATAATTCTGTCCCCCTCTTGATCTTCCTCTCTGATGGCTAGGAAGTAGCTGATACCCGGAGCATTTCCGATACTGTAGGTGAAAGCTTTTGCTGGGTATTTAGCACTTCTGTTTCATCCTCCACCTTCTTAGCCATCACGACTTGGGCAGAGCAATCAGCTCTTTTCTTTCAAGCTGATTTTCTCTCTGACTGTAATTGTCCCTTTACACCAGTGGAAATCAAACTGGTTCTTCATCGATCTGGCAGTACATCAGTTGGACCTGATGATGTACACTATGAAATGCTTAGAGAGGATGGTTAATGATTGTGTTGTTTGATTCCTCGAATCAAACAACAATTTCTCTCCCATTGTGTGCGAGTTCCAATGACAGCTCTCCACCATGGACCACCTGATTCGACTTGAAATGTCAATCAGAGAATACTTTCTCAAACAACGTCTTGTATCAATGTTCTTTGATATTGAGAAGGCTTATGATACAACATCGAGGTAGAGCATTTTGTGAGACGTCCATATATATGGGTTACGTGGCCATTTGCTCATTTTTATTAAAAATGTTTTAATGGACAAGTGATTTCAAGTTCGTCTGGGTTTGACACTTTCCCGTTCTTTCCTACAGGAACTTTGAGACCCTCAGGGCTGTGTTTTGAGTTTCACACTTTTCAATATGAAGATTAATGCCATCAATGAACAAATCCTCCTTACTGTTGCAAACGGGCTCTATGTCGAAGACTTTCATATCTCATCAGTCGTTAAACATGAGGTATATTGAGTGGCAGCTACAGAGTGCCCTCAATCATTTACTGAAGTGGACCATAGCAAATGATTTTAACTTCTATCTCTTTAAAACGGTTTGCATGCATTTTTGCTGCCAACGAGGTATTCGTCCTGATCCTGAATTCCTTATCGATGAAGTTGTGCTACCTGTGGTCCCTGAGACAAAGTTCTTGGGCATTATATTTGAGCATAAGCTGACCTGTATACCATACATCAAGCAGCTGTGGGTCAAATGTACAAGAGCACTGAACATCCTTTGTGTCCTCTCTTTCTCTATTTGGGGACGGATCAATGTTCTATGCTAAAGATATATCTTGCTCTTACTTGATCAAAACTAGACAATGGATCACTGGCCTATGGCTTTGCCAGTACCTCGGTCTTAAAGATGCTGGACCCCATTCATCATCTGCATTGGGTCTTTCTGCACTTCCCAGTTCAGAGCTTATACACAGTCTTATTAACCTCCTATACAACTCTGCTGTTAGCAACTGTCTTTACTGTATACTTCAAAAATTGAATCATTATTACAGCATCCCACCTGGGGTTGTTTTTCCTTCCATGCCTTTTCAAAACAGATGATCTGCCATTGCTCCTTTTGTCCTTCGTATTCAGGCGCAGTTGGATGAATTGGGGCTGTCCATGGATAACGTTGTTGTATCTAGGGCTTATTACAGTCCCCAGATGTGACCCATCTTTAAGTCATCCAAGAAAAGCAGACACTCCCAATTGGAAATACTGTTACATGCTGAACATCTTTTGAATTATCATTCCATTCCTATTTATACAGATGGTTTAAAATCAGGTAACTGTGTGGGCTCTGCCATGGTTTGTTGCAGTTCAGTGGTTGCATGCAGAATCCCCCTCTACAGTTTCTGTGTTCACTGATAAACTGTACATTATTTCTCTTGTCCTGGATCATAATAGAAGCTAAGCAGTACTCAAATTGCACTATTGTTACTGACTTGTTTAGTTCTCTACTGGCCCTAGAATCTCTTCAGTTTAGTTCACACCATGTTCTCGCTGATATTCAAAATCAACTGGCCCATTTCTCTTTAACATCTACTTCTATCTAGTTTTTCTTGATACCGGGTCACATTAATGTTTGAAGGAACAAGCTCTTTAACACTGCAGCTAAGTCTATCTGCTCTGGCACTATCACTGCTGTGCCTGTTTTATACATGAACTATGGTCCTGTATTCAAGGCTCAGCTCCATGTCAGTTGGAAGTTAACTTGGAGTGAGCAACGTGAAAAGAAGCTTTTCCAATTAAAACCCTATATTGGACTTTGGCCGTTGTGCTTCTGTAAGGATCAGAAAGAGGAAGTTGTTCTAACTAGATTACGCATTAGCCACGGTTATTTAACTCATCGTTTTCTTTTACCTGGGTCTGATGCACCATTGTGTTGTCTATTTAACACTCAGGTCACAGTAAGCCACATTTTACTTTCTTGTCATCATTATGATTCACAGTGACGGCACCATTTTAAGAATGTTCTGTCCCAAGGTTTGTCCATAACGTTAGACAATGTTATTAGTGATGGTGACACTGTCCACCTTAGAAATGTTTTTAGTTTTTTAAAGGCCATTAATCTTTTTAATGCCATTTAAGTTTTTTAATTTATACATTAGACCTTTTTTAATGCGATTCCCTTTTAAGAATGAAAGTACATCTTGTTTGATTTAAAATTAGAAATTGGCTGTATTGTAAAATAACTTGAATCCAGAACTAGAAAGGCCAAATTCAGGTGACTAATGCTGCTATTTGAACTACCTGTTAGTCATCCTGGCAAGTTATAATAATTAAAAGTTTGCTACAAGTTTTTTAAAACTTGTATTACTTTACTTTCTGAAAATAATCATAACATCAAATAACTTGAAACCAGGACAGGAAAGGCCAACTTCAGGTGACTTAATTCTGATTTGTGAATTTACCCATTAGTCATTCTGGCGAGTTATGATGATTACAGGTGTGCTACATAAAGTCCTTTACAACTTGTATTTCTGTAGTTTTTCCAAAAATTAAAGTTTATTTTCTTTTACCCTAATTTCCTTTTATGTATTTTACTTTAATTTTAACTCTTTGCTGGATGTTTGGTACAGATAGCCTTGTTGCTTTGCACCATAAAACACCACACCAACTTAAATGGTAAAGAATGTAGCCAACATTACCTTCAGTATTTTTAGCTCTAAATATTCTGAGCCCATTTAACTGTCTTTTTTTATCAGCATATCAGATATACATCAGTAACTTATGAGTTATTTAAACTTGTTTGATCTTTAATGATTAGTTAAAATTAAAAGTTTAAGTAATTTGAAATTCTTGAATGTTATAAATTTTTTATTATCGAAGATGTTAAAATTCTTATATTTAGTGTTTTAGCAATAAGATTCTTAATATTTTCGTAAAATTAATATTACTTAGTGTGTATGGACACACAATAGTGGGTAAAATACAGCTTTTGATAAATGTATATGGCAGAAAGATTAGAATTGTTGATAATTAGACTTTGTGTCACCTATTAAGATATTTTGTCTTAGTTCCAGTTCTCTTAGAGCAATATAAACAGCATTATTTTTGTAGATTATTTAGTTATTTCATCTTGTGTATTTTGTGTTACTCATTCCAAACATTGTTACTATTAGTGTTCAAGTTAGAAGAAATTGCCAAATTAAAACTACATACAAAACTGTTATTTTTAACTGACACATTGGTTTTAATCAATTACATTTCATAGTTTTATAAAATTAAAATTTGTATTAATTGTTTTCTAAACTAAAGACATGTCTCAGTGTGTTAATTATTTTTCAATAAATTTTCAAAAGTCCATTTTGCTTAATGAAGACATGTTATAGTATACATTTCTGTGTTTTATGGTTGTGTATTTATGTATCTTTGTTTGTAAATTTTCATTTTGTTTCAAAATTGCACAGACAACTCCTACTAGACAGACAACATCAGATCAGAGCATTCCTGCTCGCACACAGCCTCAGTCAGAGAGAACTAATAGACGGCCTGCAGGAACCGATGACACATTAACCAATCTTGTACAGGTAGAATCACAATAAAACAGTACATTACTGGTATATTATCACTATGTAGAATGTTTCTTCTATTCTGCTGGTTTTTGTTTTTTTATTATGTGGTTTTAACTTGTTTCAATTTTTTATAGTTGATATGGTGTCTAAGTGCTATACATTACAAGTGTTTTCGCTATGAAGCTGTAACACACTGTTTCTACCCAAATATACTTATTTTAATATAAATAAAAAATATTTTGACAGTCGTTTATATGAACATTTCTGTATAGTTTATGGTAATTTCAAAGTCTTGAACTTTATGAATCTTTTTACTTGTTAGTGTATAAAAATAGTAAATTTTATTTCAAATAATTCATCACATTAGTAAACATTGTAATTTGTAAGTTACAGTAAGTTTGTTTCCATAACACTGAACGCATTACACACACATCTGGTTTGATCATTTTTGTTTTAAGAGATATGCTATTTCCAATATTATGTGAATGTTTTGAGTATTGTTTTTTTGTTATGAAGGAAGTAATGAATCAGATGATGGGAGCTGTGTCAGGACGTAATCAGACAACTGTGGCTGAATTTATGCTTGGTCTTGACGGTTACAGCTATGTACCAGGAGAGAGTAAGTGTTAACTACATTACAACTAGTTAGTGGAATTGTAGAGGAAAATTGTAAAATTATAATGAAGTCAAGTTGTAGTTGGTGACATTGTCAGGGTTGGCTACAATGAAAAGTATTTGAACCTATCCCAAACAATAGAGAGGGCTATATCTAATACACCATGTTCTTTTTGTTCTCACAATGAAAATGCTTGAAAATATCTTAAATTTTGTTGCAAAACAGTTTTGGAAAAACAAACTATTCTTGTTTTGTTTGGATTTTAAGTTTCATTTTTTCAATTGTTGATTAGAAAGTTTCATTTTATGTATGCATAGAGTTTAGACTAGCTTTATAATCATTGCATTTCTCTTCATATTTTATTGGGCCACCTCAACAGTTGACTTACTACTGTAAAACCTAAAAGTATGGTATGACTGGCAGAGATTTACTGGTGAAAAATGATGTGTTGTTACTTTTGTCAAACATGGCTGTTTGATATTTTCAAACAATAATTGTTTGAGATCAACTTATATGGTAAGAATCTTGGAAATGTTTTTGAAAAAGTATAATAGGAGAACTGCTATTTATTTCATGGTGTTTTTTACAGCACATGGCTATGTTAGAAACAATCTAAAGTGAACATCTGGACAGCAGTTCTGTAAATGGTTATTGGACTTTTCTGTTTTGTAGAGGCAAATACTACACAAAACACTTATTTTTGTTATGTTTCAGATCATTGCTATGCTGTAGCTGGAACTTAGTTTTATTCAATCAAAATACTGGTACTCAACCTTTATGGGTAAGGATGACTTACACAAGTGTATCCAAAAAATCTTTACTAAGCCACTCCTGCTAAACAGTTGGCTAGAGATTAGCTACACATTGGATAGTTTGAATATAAATTGTGGTGCACGTGTTAAACTGTAGTGGTAAACAAAAACATTATGTTAAATGGTTTTCCAAAAATGATTTTTCACAAATATCTACAAAATTCTTGAATACCTTGTATGTCTGCAAATTATAGTTGTGTATGTTTTGATGTGTAAGACCTAACATTAGTAAAAAAATACCTATGTTATCAAAATAAGTTTACTGTTGAATACTGTAACTTAGTACACTCACTAAATATCAGAAAAATATTTTTGTACCTTTAATGAGAAAGAAGACTCAGTGTCTCAAGTAGCCTTTCCTTTATTGGTGGGGTATATCACAAGTAGTCTTTCCTTTATCAGTGGGGTATATCACAAGTAGTCTTTCCTTTATCAGTGGGGTATATCACAAGTAGTCTTTCCTTTATCAGTGGGGTATATCACAAATAGTCTTTCCTTTATCACTTTATCAGTGGGGTGGGGTATATCACAAATAGTCTTTCCTTCATCAGTGGGGTATATCACAAGTAGTCTTTCCTTTATCAGTGGGGTATATCACAAAGTTTTACTTTTATTAAACTACTGTTTGTTTCTGTTATGACAGTGCAGCATTAATTCCTAGCTAATAATCCATATTTTAATTGTATGTTTTAAATTCCTAATTCTTTAAGGCAACATTAGAACCTGAATTCCCCTAGAATGATTACACATGACACATTTTGTGTGGGCATCTTGTCTTTATTTTTTCTCACCATCCCTTGAAAGAGTAAGAAATATAAATTATTCACTGTAGAATTTCAGACAAACCATAGTTTTTATAGGTTACAGAAGTATTGAATTGAAAATTAGATCATTCTGCCACACCCACCTGTCATATCCTTTCTTTCAGGATACATTAATAGTTCTTATATGTAATTATACAATCAATAGAAAGTCAAGATTTTCATCTGTCAAATGACATTGTATCATACTGTGCTCTGAACAGCTAATAGTCAGCTTTACTCACGGTACAAGCAACTTTCCAAGAAACCCATTTGAAGTATGGGTGTTAGCACTTTATTGAAAATAAAGTACAGAAGGACGGTATGTTGTTCTGTATGTTATTGAAGGTAAAGTACAGAAGGATGGTATGTTGTTCTGCACGTTATTGAAGGTAAAGTACAGAAGGACGGTATGTTGTTCTGCACGTTATTGAAGGTAAAGTACAGAAGGACGGTATGTTGTTCTGCACGTTATTGAAGG